>NC_085875.1:21657746-21705551 GCF_034702125.1 Engraulis encrasicolus
ATGACGGTGTGCGAGATCAACGTGGGAGTTCGATTAACTGGGGATGATGTGTTTACATCCAGCGCAACTACATTTAACTTACGCAGTTGCGGTCCGATTCAAGCCTAATGTTGTTTCATGTTAGGGGTGACATGCACTGTGAGGCTCCAATCGGACTGCAACCTCATTAGGTAAATGTAGTTGTGCTGGTTGTAAACAGGTGTTGGTGACGTCATCCCCAGTTAATCGAGCCCCACGTTGATCTCGCACACCAGCGCTGGTGAGGATGGGATTTGAACCTACAACCCTCTGATCTAAAGAGTAGGGCTCTAACCATTGAGCCATGGCTGTCCAATAAACTGATGTTAAAATTTCAGGCCCTGCTGTGGCCAACCGGTGGGGTGCTCGCCTGCCATGCGGCTGACCCGGGTTCGGTTCCCGGCCCGGGTCCTTTGCCGACCCCTCCCTGTCTCTCTCCCAATTCGCTTCCTGTCCACCTCTCACACTGTCCTATAATAGAAATGGTGGACCATGGAGAAGATCCCCCTTTGTATGAAAAGTGCAATTTTTGTAGTCATAATGAATACTTAGAATTTGATGGTGGTGGGAAGTATTCATGGAAAAACATTTTTGAATGGGCAACATGAATTCTGGAAATAAACTACTAAAAATATTACACAGTGCACCTTTAAATGTGAACCATCATGGTGCAGCAGTGGAAGTGTTGCACTTTCCCTTCACCTCTTCAAATACTGCAGTACACGGTTTAAAAATCCGAACCTGCAAATACATGTAGCCTACATCACCACTATCAGTACTGTTTGTCCTATGTGTGTTCCTGGATCAAATTTGGGAATGGGCAGCATAGTTGCGATGGACAGCATATTTGCTTGGGCTATTGGCCACGATCCTGCATACTTCTATTTTTAAAGTGGATTGAATATCTAGACCTGCAGCTATCTAACAACTGTAGTGTTAGCACTATCTATCAGCACAGTTTGTACTACTGCATTTTAACATGATTTTTCTACTTTGTTTTTTTCTTTTACAGACATCGGATGAGTTTACATCTTGGCTGGGTATGCCTCCTCTCAATGCCAGGCAGTTGGCCAGATACAACAATCAATACTGAAATGTGACTGGATTTCAATCCTAGAGGCACATGACTCTCGGAGCAAAATTGCCATCAAAGGGGTTTCCTTTTCTTTTTGTGATTTTCAAGTCAAGTCAAGTCGGCATTATTGTCAATTTCTTTACATGCACTGGTCATACAAAATTTTGAAATTACGTTTCTTACTTTCCCATGCAGACATAGATATAGACTTTAGGTGTGGACATAGACAATTAGACATAGGCAATTAGACGTAGACAAGAAGCATACATTGCACCTAGAGTACCTACCTATACAAAACCCATACAGACATATAAAGTGCAAGACTGGGCAACAGCAGACATACATAGAACGTATATTAAAAGAGGTAGTGTTGTGCATTTCCAGTTATTTTCGTCTTTTTGCAAAATATGCAAGTTAAGTCTTGAAGAAGCTACTCAATGCTTGAGACAGCAGTATTGGTTTATCAAAAGCTAATATTTTGTATTTAAAAGGGCCAACTTTATGTCTTTTCTTTGGGCAAGAGACACGTTTAGATCTGAATTCTCTGTTTTCTACTATAAGATCAGATGTGAACACATTCAAAAGGCCATATATTCTTATATGCCACTGTGCCTATAGTTGTGGCTTGTCGTCCTCTGGCTGGTCACAAATAATAAACTTGGCTTCTTGAATTATAAGTGGAATGGAGTAGGCCTGTATACATTGTTTATTAGGTCTTTGTGTAGCCTATGCCTTTGTATGTGTTTGTATGTCTTGTATCTAGTATGTCTTGTATCTATGTATCTATGTAAGCTGTCAGACACCTTAATTTCCCTCGGGATTAATAAAAGTACTCTACTCTACATCTGATGTGTTGATTATTATTTGTTTTGCCTGAGGTGAACTGTAGGCTAGACAGGAAGGCGGTCACACCAAGCTTTGAACTGGTGGATGAGATAGGCCTACCACATCTCTGAAAGATGAATTATTCTCAGAGGCAGGATCAACACAATTATAGTGGCTTATGGACTCGCTGCACATGACCAAAAAGACTGAAAATAATAACTAATGAACAAAAATAAAATAAAATCATACATCTGTGGGCAGTCATGACCTTGTGGTTAAAAGAACAGTCCGCCCTTTTTTGATTTTCACATATTTGCAGTATTTCCAAACATTATTATTATTATTATGTGCATATCATTTTCTTATCAATGTTTTCAGTACTTAGATTTATCGGTATCAGAATCATTAGCATAGCTAAGTGTAATCACTGGAAGTAAATGGGAGCAGTAGCATCAAGCCACAAGTGATCACAGGACGGTATTAAATAGCTGTTTTGCAATCTGGTGAATTTTACATTCATTTCAAAGTAGTTTATAAGTACCTGCAAGGAGGTTTATAGTACATTTGATGATGTTTGCTCCATAGACTTGCATTGCTATGCTTAATTTGGCTATAGCCTACAGTTAAACTATGCAAACATTGACAAAAAGTCCTACGTATTCTCATATTTTACTGAGACTTATCTACATACCGGTATAACCAATTTCTTGAAAGGAGGTGGACTGTTCCTTTAAGGAGGTGGTCTTAAGATCAGAAGGTTGCAGGTTCAAATCCCACCCTTACCCCTCCCTACGCCTCCATCAATGACTGAAGAGCCCTTGAGCAAGGCACCTTACATTCCAGGGACTGTACCCAGTAGTTAGTGTTGCACCTCTTTGAAATAACTAATTTCAAGGCTGTTTAACTGTCATACAAGCACCTGTAAATGGTATCGGTGCCCTATTTGTGGGTACTCGCCGATACCGATACCACCATTTTAGTGCCGATCCACCGATCCACCGATACTGGTATCGGTATCGGTGCAACACAAGTGTAAGTCTCATAAAAGCGTCAGCTAAGTGTAATGTAATTGAATGTAACATAAACCTCTAAGTAAGACATGTATACATACAACACCATAGATCCATCATAGTGTTGTCCATATGATTAGTGTACACACATTCACAGTCTTGGCCAGCTCAGTCACTGTCACAGTAGGTGTAGGAGCCTAAATGTAGCCTGATAAACCAGACTAAATGTGGATGTCTAATTTAGTCTGGCCTCGATGCATTATACATAAATATTGTTTGTAATTTCATGATTCAAAAGGATTTAAAAAGATTTAAAAATGTTATTTAAATATGTACAGTTTATTGATATTTTTTGAGTAAGATATGACTTTTATTGTGACATCTTAAAACCAGCCTTTGGAGGAGTTGCATCTTCATGCCAGGGCATGCCAGTGGAGCGTGGTCATTAGGAAGCAGAAGGAGATTGGAGCGCAATAGTTTTTTGACCTCGCCCTCAGGCTCTCCTTTGGACTTTGAAAGACTTTATTTTGTGGATATATTTTATGTTTTTGTAATGTTGCGTTAAGTTTTCATATAAACAGTTAAAATCAAGAAGTGGACTCGTGGATTTATTTTTGGAGTGTTTTGATACAAGGGAGTCTGACGAGCGTCAAGCTTAAGTTCCAATTACGACAGTAAGAACCTGTTTCACAAAATACCGATTAAACCTAATCCTATAGTTATTCAGTGGTCCTAAACCATCATGATTTTGGGCCCAAGTTGTAGTGCAAGGTAAACTCATTTGAGGACCTTTGTTATCATTATCTTCTTGTCTTACAATAAACTACAGAAGTACATCCATCAAACTCAAACACAAGGTTAAACCTTGTCTGATGTGTTCACTAAAATTTTGGAGTTTATCACATGAGCACCTCCCATATTCCTCTTACAAAATCCTGAAAGAGCATAGTCTCTAGCCTGACTACGACCTCTAACCTGACAACCCCCCCCCCCCTATCTATTTTTCTAGAACATGAATTAGCAACAAAACGTTTGCTCAGAAAGGACAAGGAAATGATCATAAGCTATTCTATTCAGAGGCTAGAACTCACTACCATTTTTGGACAAGAAGTTTTTGGCATTGTCATGATTTACTCTGGACTCTGACTTATTAAACAATAAAGAGAGAGAGAGAGAGAGAGAGAGAGAGAGAGAGAGAGAGAGAGAGAGAGAGAGAGAGAGAGAGAGAGAGAGAGAGAGAGAGAGAGGGAGAGAGAGAGAGAGAGAGAGAGAGGGAGGGTTCAAGTCAATATAAAGCAGGTGTACGACTGAGTGAAACCCAGTGAATTATAGCAGCTGTTGGTACTGTTGGTCCTGTGTGTGCTCTTACAGTGTTGTGTTGAGATTGGCAACATGAAGTTCTTGGTGGTCGCAATTGTTCTGGTGGCAGCAGTGAGCTGTGCCAGTGTGGGCTCTGTAGATCTGGACAAGACCTTTCAGGAATGGAAAGTCAAATTTGGTGAGGCAGCGATCTCGTCACTAAGCTTTTTATCACTGTAAATGCTTCAAACATCAACTGTTTTGTTTTATTTAAGACAAAATGCAACACTCACGTGCATGGGTGTGTTTTGCGACTGTTTGCAGGAAAGGTGTACAGCTCCCCTGAGGAAGAGGCCAAGCGTAAACAGATCTGGACTGACAACTGGGATCGGATCGAGGCCCACAATGCTCAGTTTTCACAGGGGCTTGAGACCTGGAGTATGGCCCTGAACCACTTCGCTGACATGGTAAGATTGACCGACGTTTTAATTTGGTGTAAATTGAATGGAAATCTGGATGACTTCACTCATTGCTCTACCCACCTTAAACACTGTAAATGTCAAGCAGCAGTGGTGCAGTGTTGCATTGTCCCTTTACGTTTTATATCCCATGGCATTACATTACACTTAGCTGACACTTTTTTTATCCAAAGCAACTTAGTTATTTACAGAGTATTGGTTACAGTCCCTGGAGCAGTGCGGGGTTAGTTGCCTTGCTCAAAGACACCTCAGCCATGGAGTGCAGTAGGGAGTGGAAGGGTGGGAAATGAACCTGCAAACCCCTGATCTAAAGCCCATCGCCTTAACCGTTAGGCCACGGCTGAATTACACAGTGAAGTATTCAACACTTAGAGAGTACTGTGGGACGAACTATAATGCAGAAGATGTTGAATTGACTCTCTAAGTGTTGAATCAACACAACACAATTTACTGTGTAAGGTGCAAATACATCACCACTAAAGCAATGTTTTTCCAATGCGTGTTCAACATGATTTTTTCTCTTTTTCTTGTTTCTATTTTGGCTGTTTTATAGACATGGGAAGAGTTCTCTGGGACGATGCTGATGAAGGTGCCTAAATCAAGCTTAGAAGTGGAGGGTGGTGTACCAAATTGATGAAAGACATATTGTTTAGCGGCAGTATATCAATGTGCCCATCAAATGCATTGACGCTTCTGTACATGCTCAGACTCAGAGCAGCTCAAATGCTTTTACCCCCAATATGTAGCTGCAGAAATATGACATACCAATGGTGAAATGTATTCTAGGATCAACGATGTATGCTCAATAAAAGTTTTACAAACACAAAAGTTTAATTTGCATCCAATTTACATGATTACATCCAGCAGAAATGTAATGATATCGGTGGTTGTCATTGCAAAGGCCTTCATCTCTCAGCTGTGGTTGTCTGGCTGTGGTCATGGAAGGGGGAAAAAAGAAAGATTAATGAGAAGAAGATAAGCTAAAACACAAAACATTGGCTGTGTGTACACTGACTGTAGGCCTACTGAGTCCAGGAATGTGATGTTAACATTTGCTGTGTTAATCAAAGTGTTTTGTTTTTTCAATGTAATCCATAGTCTGCAAGTGAAAAATATGCATATCGTACACAGAAGCATATACTGGCACATATATGTTGGATAAACATCCGTAGATACATGCGTTTAAATCTTTACAAATATTTGTATTCAATTGCTTACTAATAGTTAAATGTTATTATTGTTTTAACTTTACAACTGGTTTATGACACATACATACTAGTCATAGAATTAGAGTAGGCCTATAATAAAATAAAAAACTGTTAAAGGGACAGTTTGGTCAATTTCAACATGCAGTTGTATTGCTCACGCTACCCTTGACTTGTCAGTACCTGGTGATGCCACATTTTTCGGCTCAGCCCTTTCCGAGATATGAGCAATTCTAATGGGGGCAGCGTTTGTTTACATTTTTAAAAAATGAAACATAGGCCAACTCCAAATATTTTCCCAAAAGGTACTGCTGTTTGCTAGTTGTCTGCTGATGTTTTATAACCTTTTGGATGTTTTTGGGAATAAATAAAAATGTTTTTTTGAAATGTAAACAAAGAGCTGCCCCCATTACAATGACCAGGATCTCGGAAACGGCTGAAGAAGAAGAAAAAAAAATCTCAGGCACTGACGAGTCCAGGGTAGTGTGAGCATTACAACTGCATGTTGAAATTGACCAAACTGTCCCTTTAAATCCAATAAAGTATGCATAGGGGTGGTGGTGTTGGCTCAGTGGGCTAAGATGCCATACCATAAATCCAGGGACTCGGGTTTGAGTCTGGCCCTTGGCCATATTCTGATCTTTCCCCTGTCTCTCTCTCCCACTGCTTTCCTGTCTATCGTCATTGGCCTACCATACTGTAATAAGAGCAAAAAAGCCCCATAATATCTGAAAAGAATTGTAGGCCTACATGAAGGGTGAACATGAACTCAAATGCTCAGAGCCATTCTGCAGTGGCATCAGTGCTGTCTTTCCTGTCTACGGTATCTTCCATGTCCTGTCATAATAAAAGTTTTATTGTGCAAATGTTCTGCAGTGGGATCAGTGGTGCGAATGCTTCACCTTGTCTGGGAGGATGAGGCCTTTTTTTGGCATTTCTTCAGGTCTCTATGGAGATGAATCAAACATATGAGACATGCACAGACTGGTGAAAATGTACACAGTAAGCCCTACCGTGGCTCTAACGATAGGACGCTGGGCTGCCACGCCGGCTACCCGGGTTCGATTCCGGCTCGGGTCCTTTGCAGACACTGACAAAACTCAGGGTGAAAAATGTTGTCATTACCATGTCAGAGAAATTATTAAGTCCCATTTTCCAGGTCTCCAAGCCCTGCTCAGCCCGTGCGTTGTGGGCCAGAACACGATCACGCGTCTTCAGCCAGATTGCTTTACGCATGGCCTCCTCTTCAGCGTCACGGTAATGTCTCCCTGTGGGATAAGCAATAGAATATAGAATAGAATAGAATAGAATAGAATAGAATAGACACTGTTTCCCTGTACGTCAAGCAGGACACATTGATGTCTCAGTTTGATGTTTTTGAGGGCTAAAATCACAATGGGGCTTGAGTCCCAACCACTTAATCGAACTTCTCTTTATGTGACTTGAATGCCTGTGTGTGCCCTGTAACATAGTACCATAACCATATTAGAAATGATCTTAATAGTGGTGCCCATTAACCTACCATAACCAGTAGCTATAGCACAGAGTAGCCCGTTTTCGGTAACACTATTTTAACAGGGCTTTAATTCCAGTGTACTTACTCAGTAGGTAAAGTGGAATAGCTGGTGTAATAACATGTAAGTACTGTAGTAGATGTTATTACATCATACTCACAATGTGTATTTTTGTGTATCTACATACCAAAGGTGCCTTGGGCCTCTGTTCAGCCCTTTGCCTCCCTGGAAGAATTCATCACTTTGGCAAAGTATTATAAAACTTGATACATGTATGTAGATACATAAAATATATAATGCCATGTACTACAGTTGTACTTACTGTACATGTTATTACCAGTTGTTCCACTGTACCTAATGAGCAGGGGCCGTTCTAGTCCATTTGGTGCCCTAGGCAAGCACCCCCTTTCCTTTTGTGCACTTGACTTGATTTAGACATTGAGCATAGATCTAGTACCTACATATACTGAGTGCCCATGACAACGTTGTGAATGTAAGGTTTAATGTTTTATTTTGCTTGACTTTCTAATTCTGTGGGACCTTTGGGCTTTATGGCGCCCCCTAGACATTTGGTGCCCTAGGCGACTGCCTTATCTGCCTATGCCTAGCGCCAGCCCTGCTAATGAGGAAGCACACTGTAATTAAAGCCCTGATAAAATAGTTACCCCAGTTTGCTTTTTAAAAGTTCATGGTGTTGCTGCTAGATTTACTTTATCTTGCCCTCTGTCTTGCTGCCAAATGAAAAAAACAATGATATGAGATTGTACCTTATGCCTCATCTGTCACATTGACGTACCTATATTTCAATAATAAAGACATGAATCATGAACACTAAATTGTTATGGCAATCAATCTATGTCTTGTAAAATGTGTTTTATAGTAGGCTGATCAAATGAATAAAATAGAGTAGGCTACTTACCATATTCAACCTTCCAATCTTGGAACTCCTTATCGATGGCAGCATCATCGTTGTTAGAAGCCATCTTTGTTTTTTTCTCTATAAATGAAAGAAGAGGCATATCCAGTAGTTAACACATTTAGTGATTTTGGGTCATAGAGTTACCACATACTGTATAGCCTAGTGAGTGTTAGATTAACATGTAACATAGGCACAAATAGTAATTCTGAGACATATAGATCACGTGTCAGATAATTGTTTTGTTTAAAACCGACTAGTTTAAACATATGTCCTAAAAGTTGTAGGCCTAAATGAATGACAGAGGCATTTTATACTTACAGCTGGGAGTGGGACACACTCAATTTCAGTTCCTAGGGTGTATGAAATAGAATACGGAAATCTGTATGGAATGTCTGAGTCCTAGATACCATGTACAGTCACTACAGTTTATATAGCATCGAGGACTACACAGGATGTGACATATCCATGGCAACCAAGGAGTGTGGGAATTCCACATTTCATAAATTGGGTGTGCTCTGACTGGAAAAGATAATAAACTCTGTGACTCGATTTTCAAGAGTTCATGCAATCGATTTTGCAATAACAGATCAGGTGTCTACTGACAGCAGCACTGACCGCACTTCGAGAAAGGGCAAAGGGGTCAGTTGTCCCGGGCCCAGGGAGAGAGGGGACCTAGAATCATCTTCTCGTTACATTGTATTGAACATTGTATATAGCCTTTGTATGGTGGGGTGGGGGGAGGGGGGGGGACTTTTTTCTTGAGTCTGGCCAAAGCTGTCAGTGGCCTTGTGTGGACAGACATACAGACAGACAGAATGTCAGCACAGATAGGGACCCCGGTTTGAGTTCGGCCGGGGTCATATTCCCAACCCCACCACGTCTCTCTCTCCACACTCACTTCCTGTCGATCTTCACTGTCCTATCTGCAATAAAGTCAAAAAGCCCATAAAAATATATATATATTTAAAAAGAGTTTAGATGATAGATTATTATCCATGCTGTTAACATGGGATGGCAAAACTAAACTTTCTCCTCTATTTTCTGTCTTTTTCTTTTGTCTCAAATAGTTGACATTTGGCACACATTAATCATGACCAAAACAAATCTTCCTTTCTTCATGATACAGTAAGTCTACTCCCCAACTGTTCTGTGGTTCTCCCCCACAGCAGGGTGTCAGATTGATGCAACACAGGCCACCTCACCAAGGTCAACAGAAGGTCAATCATTAGGCCTACTCCACTTGACCTTTGTAATGTTTTCCACAGTTTTCAGTGTTCTTTCTTTCTTTCTTTCTTTCTTTCTTTCTTTCTTTCTTTCTTTCTTTCTTTCTTTCTTTCTTTCTTTCTTTCATCTGTGTGTGTGTGTGTGTGTGTGTGTGTGTGTGTGTGTGTGTGTGTGTGTGTGTGTGTGTGCGTGTGCGCGTGCGCGTGTGCGTGTGTGCGTGTGTTCGTGCGAGGGGGTGCATGTGTCTTTAGCAGCCTGCTCTATGGCTGAGTGGACTAATACCTTTCTCTAGTAATTTCATATTTCAAAGGGGCCTTCAAAGTATGTTAAAAAGTTTCATAATAACCCTTTTTCATAACCTTATGAACGACGACCACACATACCAACATACCCAAACTATCTGACTCCCAAAAACAAAAGACAAACAAGGAACCCTGATAGCCTATTGACTGAATCCATTCGCTAGGACACACTTATGAATATTGCAGGTATTTCCACTTGCACCAGGAAGCTGACAGGGGGAACAGAGGAGTCAGTCGAGGAGGCCCAGGGAGAGAGGGGGCCCAGAATGCAGTCCATTGTATAGATTGGGTGGCCCTACCAGATGTCTTTATCCTTGGCCAGGCCAAAGCTGCCTATGCTAACAGCCCTGTCACGGCAAGCTGCATTGCAGGCATTCATCCAGAATCCAGTCATCCGGTTTTAACAGCTTATCTCAGTCTGGTCAGTTTAAAGCTTATACTGTAGTTCCCTGTGTTAGTCTGTAGTAGCCTACTCGACAAACAAAATGCGAATGTCAGTGTAATATGAACAGCAATGCAGTCTGCTGGCGAAGATGTCACCGTCAGCTCAGTTTTATAGGCAATGCAGAAGATTACATACAGTTAAGGGCAGAAGAACAGCTCTGCTCTGCTGCTGTTACTTGGTGGAAGTAGGAAAGGTGGAAAAACAGGGTATAATAACAAAGTTAAGGCTATTATTATCATTATTATGATTTATTTTTTCTAAATGGGATATATAAACTGCATATAGGCCTACATGTACTCTATATATTAAGATTTGCCTTGCTCTTTGTCGGTTGGTGGTCTGACTGCTGGAATTTGGTCTGACTGACTGTGTGTTAGTATTGGTGTGTTAGACATACATGCAGGTGAATATAAAATATGATAGCATGGAGGAAGTTGTAAAAAATGAGGTTGAAATGTAGTTCGGTTGCCAATAAAGCAAACAAAAAAAGGATTCGAAGTGTGTGAACTGACGTGTTAAAATGTAAAAATGACAGGCCCCTTTTCAAAAGAGGAAGGAGGCTATCGCCCTGTGCTGTATATAGGCCTATATATATATATATAATATATATATATTACAGAGGAATACAACTTGCACAACATAACTTACCGTACCCTTTTTTCATGAAAATGAAACCTTCACTCAGAATTCGGCATCATTATCTACCAGGAGCAGAAGCTCTCTTGAAATCCTGTCTTGCAAAACACTTAATCATTATATTGGCAAATTACAACACTATCTCAGCAGAAAAGAAGCTATCTCTTGCAAACATGTGTCTTTGCAAACTTGCCATTACATCGACACATTCCTCAATCCCTTGGCAAAGCAATTGCATAACAATTCAGTGCAAACTCCATTGCTTTAGCTCTGGACATCAATCAGAAACTCACATTCCTAAATAATACAAAGTATCAGTAAATGAGCCTGCAAACACCATGTCTTTGTTGTTCTTTGCCAACTTGGTGTCCCAAAAATCTAGGCTAGGCTACTTTAAAATTAGCTAATATGTTTTTAACTGATCACTCTGTTGTTTTGTCGCTGCCTATTCATCTAAGTCTATACGAGACCTTGAACAGTTACTGACAGTGATTGACCCAAAATACCAAGAGTTATTTATTTAAAATTATTATTTTAAAACTTAGACCTCTTTTACAACAATGTGTGTAGCACTTTTCAGGACACCTATTCATAAACTGATGTCTTTGAAAGCTGCAACAGTCACTGAAAGTAAACGAATGTGAATGAATGAAAGTAGGCTAACTCTGATTGCTCTGCCTGGAGCATAGGCTTAAGAATTGTGCACAAAATTACAACATAAAACTTTGATGAATAGGCCTAAATAGTAGAGATGGGACAAAGGCACTAATTTGCAAGTCACAATAAGTCTCAAGTCCTTCCAATCAAGTCCGAGTCAAGTTACAAGTTCAGACACATTTGACCAAGTCAAGTCCAAGTGGTACCAAAGCCAAGTTAAGTCTAAGTCTCATTTTTTAAATGAAGTCGCCTACTTAACATCAAACATGTAGGCTACGCACAATTTTCACATCTACTTTTGGCCCTAAATGCATTACCTCTCCACAATAGGCATGTCCCCCTTTGACAGTCCCGTTACAAAGCAGTAGCCTAGGCCTACTGGTACTGGCTAAGGGCGAATAATTTAATTTTCTTTTTTTCATGTAATACTTTGTAGGCTTAAGTGTGTCAAAGGTATTAGGGGAAAAAAAGAGAAAAAACTGTGTCCTAAAACAAATCCATGGTGCGCTTTTTCCACAACCCGAAACTCACATCGCCCCCAGCAGAGCTATAGCTTAGGCTAAGCACATCGCTTAGGGCCTCAACCACTTTGATCCCAAAATTGGGTCCTCCTAAATTGAAAAACGTCATGAAAAATGATTAAATTACGTTACAAAACATACAGGTCCTTCTCAAATAATTAGCATATTGTGTTAAAGTTCATTTTTTCCCCCCATAATGTAATGATAAAAAATAAACTTTCATATGTTTTACATTCATTGCACACCAACTGAAATATTTCAGGTCTTGTTTTGTTTTAATATTGATGATTTTGGCATACAGCTCATGAAAACCCAAAATTCCTATCTCAAAAAATTAGCATATCATGAAAAGGTTGTCTAAACAAGCTATTAACCTAATCATCTGAATTAACCAATTAACTCTAAACACTGGTAAAAGCTTCCTGAGGCTTTAAAAAGTCTCACCCTTGTTCATTAGGCTACTCAAAACCGCAGTCATGGGTTAGACTGCTGACCATTGACTTTCAGTGGGGTTTCATTTCTGGCAAATTAGAATTAGATTTTTGTTAAAAATAGAAAAACTTGGTATGGAAATCTATGGAGTATAATGAAGAGGGAAGTGTGAGTCACCAGATCAAAGAACAAAAAAGAGCTGACAGCTAAGAGCTAAGCATCAATGATATCTGGGCTTTCATAACCCTCAAGCAATGCCACTGCCATTGACTTCAATGTTAAACACAGTCAGGTCAGCAGTCTAACCCATGACTGCGGTTTTGAGTAATGAACAAGGCTTTTTTGTTTTGGGTTTTCATGAGCTGTATGCTAAAATCATCAATATTAAAACAAAACAAGACCTGAAATATTTCAGTTGGTGTGCAATGAATGTAAAACATATGAAAGTTTATTTTTTATCATTACATTATGGGGGAAAATGAACTGTAACACAATATGCTAATTATTTGAGAAGGACCTGTATTTATTAGTTATCAAAAGGGCAAGGCCCATCATTTTTCGGGCATAGGCTACTGGATTGTTATTAGTATTCTCGTTGTTGTTAGTAGTAGCCTAGTAGTAGGGCCTAGTAGTAGCCTAGTAGTTGAGGGGGGGTCTCCTGCCCAATTATGCGTAGGGCCTCCAAAACCTTAGCTGCGGCCCTGTCCCCCAGTCATGTGATAGCCTACTGCAATCTCCGTTAAGAAACTGCTGCTGCTGGTGCCCAACTCGGAAGCTCAGCACGTTGAAACAGCGCTCCGTAAGTACTAGCCTTCCTTCAGATCACTTGCAATGCTATCTGTTCTTGTGCAACGATGTTGGAATAAAATGTGTTCTGTTGTTCCTTGCCTTGCTTTGGTGTCGTCCAGCTATGATTCTAGTTTAAATGAGAGGCTACCGTTAAAGTGTGTGGTGATGTAGCCAGCCAGCGCGAGGGACGCAGCGCATTGTAGTAGCAGCTGTTTGGTGGAGAACCGAAAGTAGAACACCCGATATGTCACTTTTTAGTATTTACCCATGGACGTTTAGGCTAGGTCTTTTATCCATGTATACCCTCGAAGACCGTAGACTATCTAAGGTTAACATTGGGTAACAACGTTTTGAGCTTTTTTCTGCTCATGACGGTGTGTGAAAATGTGGAGAGGATTAACTAGCCTACTAGACCGTACACAGCTGGTTTGATTTTTTCCTTTCCCACAAGTTAGACCTGCTAATACGCCGCTAGAGGGAGATGTAGGCCTATCACTACATGGGAAGATATTTTTTGTTTTCAGTGATGGAGGTAGGATTGAAATAAGAGACTGTCCACTCTGCCACATTTTTTTTAACCTACATCCTCTATCTCTGTGTGTACTTTATCTGTGTGTACTTCATTAGGTATTTTCACAGTAGGCCTACCCTGCACCTGCCTCATTTTTTGAAGCCTACTTCTTGTTAGTTTTGCCAGTAAACATGTTGTCTGAGGTCCTTAGGCTAGTACAGGACGGTGCATGCAAGGCTATAGGCCTAATAGTAGGCCTAAGCCTTCTCTTTCTTCGAATGCCTAGCCTACAGATGTTGAAATTCTGTAACAATAAATAAATAACCATCTGTATACATTCTTCTTCCCTGCAGAGACGAGACGAGAAGAGAATAAAGATGGCCACTGACATAGACCAGGAGTTCCAGGAGTGGAAAGTCAAATTTGGTCAGTTCTTCAAGCCCCTCATTCTTCTGATTCTATTCTATTTCTCTACTAGCCTATTCATGGTTTGTGCTCTTTATTTGTTCAGCAGAACAATACATAGGCCTAGCACTCACAATTTGCATTGCACACTCCCACACACAATAATTTAACCGTGATAATGCCCATTATGGTAAAGACTTATCATTGCTAAATTACTAAAAGCATGGTCCTTGGCCCTACTTAACACTGCACACAACTAGCATTACTATTTCCTTTCACATACAAACAAGGCAGTGTCATAATATTAGAGTATTAGGGTAGGCTAAGGTCTTTAGGGTATAAGCGGGGGTTAAATTGGGATTTACTATGTTTGAGGGGCTCTGGTCTGAAATTGGAGTTAACACATTGGTTGAATTTGTCTCCGTTGTTTTCATACCAGAGGATCTGTACCAAAGCAGGGCAGATGCCTATACTACAAAGCTGGTTCAGGATAAGTTAAGGTTAAGTTAAGAGGTAAATCATCTAATACAGGAGCTTTTCTTAAGAAAAAGAGGACTCTTCTATTAGATGTTTTACCTTAACTTAGGTAACTTAACCTTAACTTATCCTGAACCAGCTTTGTACAGTAGTATAGGCCCCAGATGAAGAGGTCTGAAATCCCCCCCTTGTTCACTCATGCATGCAGCATGGGATGGTGTGCACTGAATGTTCCAGGCTAACCAGATGCCCTTATTTTTCATCTTTCCAAACACGCTTATCTCTATCGTTTGATTGTTCCGAACTGATGAGCGTTTACAAAAGGTTTTGTTGCTTTTGATTTGTCATGGTCACAGAGGACCCTGGCTAGGTTTGAGTCCGGCTTGGTTCATATCCCAGCCCTGGCTAGGATTGCCACCTCTGTTCAACACAAAACCTGGACTTTATCAAACTTGATCGACCTATTTGCTTGTATGCAGTGCCATCTGTCATTTAGTGTCTGGGATTTTTTTTTTCTGGGACAGACCATTAAAAACTGAGCACATCAGGGAAAGCTTGGACAGGTGGCAACACTAGTCTGTCTCTGTCTCTCTCTCTCTCTCTCTCTCGCTCTCTCGCTCTCTCGCTCTCTCGCTCTCTCTCTCTCTCTCTGTGTGTATCTCAGTCTCCTCCTGCTATAAGATTTGATTCTCAGTAAGGACACCAAAAAGCTCGTTATAAAATCTACAGCATGTATAGCAGTGCAACTAGGTCGACTTGTATTGTTATTTGTTTTTCAACATTTTAAAATCTATTTGTGTATGTGTGTGTTTGTACCGTATGTGTGTTTACTGTATGTATGTGGGTATGTTATGACCGGTTTATCTTCACTTCCTGACCTGTCCTTGTGCCCCCTATAGAGAAGAGCTACTGCTCCCCTGAGGAGGAGGCCCGGCGTAAAGCCATCTGGGCCGACACCCGCACCAGAGTTCTGGCCCACAATGCGCGCGCAGAGCAAGGCCAGGAGACATACACCCAGGGCATCAACCACTTTGCAGATATGGTGAGATGCCATCGTCCTTCTTTTAATTTAAATCATGTTATCGTAATACATTGTCATTTCATTTTTAACACATCACCATCTTTTAAAAAACCCCAAACCAGACAAAATTGTACTTAGGCTACTTGAGACTTCTACTGTTGGTTTCCTTTGAAAATGGTCGCGTGATTCACACAATTTGTGAATGTGAATTTGCATGAAACGTCAGTTCAGCTGCAGTACTGGTAACAGCAGCTGGGGGGCAGCATCGGATCACTAAATCTACATTCACACATGTCACTACAAGTTACTTGCTCAGTGAGAGAGTCAATAGAATGATGTGTTCCAGCAAAGCAAGGTCTGGACAGGTGAGGAGAATACAAGTGATGTGATGTGGGCAGATCCTGAGATAAAAAATATTTTGGAATGCAGAGTTCAGATTAATCTGCCTTTATCGTCAGTTCTGGCAGGCCATGATAGTCAAGAGGTTGCTGCTTATAATTTGTCTCAGGTGCTAGATCATCTGATCAACTCACTCCTCACTGGTCAGTTTAAAATTTGGCATCTTATAAAAGTTCTCTACTTTGTTCCCAACTCTTGGCTGCTCGACTCTTCGCAGTCCACCACCTCCTCTGCTCCACCTTGTTGTGCATGACATGGCATAAGCTACCCCTGGTCATCAAAGATCTGGAACTCCTATGCACAGCCAGGTTCCAGGTGCTGGTGAAGTGCAGTTATCAGTAATCCATAGTAGAAAAAGAAGGATCACCGCACACTGGTGGACTTAGTTTTTGCTGTTTTTATTTAGGTGAACAACGCGTTTCGCATTGCGCTTCGTCAGGTTCACTTTGACATTCGCATACCTCCCACAGGTGAAATAGGTGATTACCGGGTCACATGACCTCACCAGAATACCGTGACAGATCACAATGAAAATAGTAATATAAATAGAAATTCACATTTCATAACACTACAGCCACTATCTTTGAGGATACATTTGTTACATTAATTCCCATTTAGCCTGGCAAGCAAATTATTTTAGAAATATACAACATTTATCAGAAGGGCTTCAAATAGTTCAAAAAGTTAATTTAGGGTCATGTTGCTCTTAATAACCTCTGTGTAAAAGTGCATAGTGCAAAACCCAATGTGCAAAGATGCAGTGTGTAATAAATATATACATATATACATTAAAATCTATACATTAACAATTCATGTTGTATCCCTTAATTTCAATCTATCCCTTAATTTCAATCTATAGGATCATCAAAAAAGTGGGGATGACTAAAAACTTTGGTGTCAAAGGTGTGAGAGCAACATGCGCATTTCCCGCATCTGAAATTGCCATTCAGTCCTCTATCAAGCCAAGTTGTTTTAGGGGTTTCCATGTATGTGGAGCTGACCACAATGTCTCTTATGTTCTGGCCTCTTTTAAAGCAGAACCTTGGTGGTGATGATGAGAGGTGTTGTAAGCTAGGATCACACTGTAGAATATTCCAATGTTTTTTGATAATGTTTTTGACTTGTTTTGATGCCGTGGAATATTCAGTCACAAATGTAATTCTGTCGTTACCATGTTTGGGTCTAGGATCAAGTAGTGACATTCTGTCTCTGCCATGGGCTTTTTCAATGGCTTCATCAATGAGTGTTGGGTCATACCCTCTTTGTTGAAAACGTTGGGCCATTTCATTAGCTTTGGTATCAAAATCGTTTTCGTTGCTGCATATTCTTCTGAGCCTGACAAACTGTCCATAAGGAATATTTTTAATAGTATGGTCAGGGTGGAAGCTTGATGCATGTAAAATCGTGTTCCTATCTGTGTCCTTTCTGTAGATAGAGGTTTCCAACCTTTTTTCAGCATTCACTGATATGAGTAAGTCCAGTGTGCGGTGATCCTTCTTTTTCTACCCCTGGTCATGTTGCCTGCTCCGTTCATGGGGGATTTGTTTGCTCTTCTAATCTTATTTTGGATAAGTGTTCCCTATGCTGCAGCTGTCCCCTGAAATTCTGCTTTCCTTTGTTCACATGGAAAACCAGGGAACTCCTCTCTGAACAGAGCCATACTGCCAAAGTGTAATTCATAACTATTCAAATAATAATATAGCATATAGAATAAAGACATTGCATTCAGAATTTCCTGTCTTGTATTTCTTGACTGTAATGGACCTGACAGAATTGACGGTTAACTTCTCGCTTTTGCAGTGGCAGTTAAAACCCACTGGAACATTAGCGACTGTTCCATGAGTGATTGAGGAACAAGCCATTGAGCTAGAAGCGAGTAACTTGCAGCAGCATGTGTGAATGTATCTTTAAGTCAGAGCCGTGTATCAGATTACACAGCTTTGACCCAAGTCAGAACGCATGTAACGCCAGAACATCAATTTTTAGCCTAATCAGTTAAATTCACACTTGTATGGGGTAAGATACTGAGATGTTTTGCAACATGTAAAAGGGAAGTCACTTGCGCTCTAACCTTCTTGGTGCTTCCAGTCCAGGACGGTAGATAATGGAAAGTAAACTGGTCCACTTCAGAAAGACTAGGCCAGGGATGATGACTGGAGCACTCAGATACTTTTTAGTTATTTTATTGTCGTTTCGACGCAGTACTCTGACGTTTCAACCCAGTGCGCGTCTTCTTCAGTCTTTATGTTTGCGCCACACAAAATAACTAAAAAGTATCTGAGTGCTCCAATCATCCCTAGCCTAGTCTTTTTGAAGTGAACCAGTTTACTTTCCATCTTTTGAAACATGTTTAGATATTTTGACCTTATTGTACACCGAAGAAGGCACACGCCGAAATGCATTTGTGCAATAATAACACAGTTTTTTTTTCTAAAAATAGGCCACCACACCTTGCATGAATTGAGTTGAACATTTGATCCAGCACCCTCACAGTCTAAGTATTTAAAAGTGAAGCCTGCTCCAAGCTGAACAATTGACTTTGACCTTATACAGTACAAAGTAATGAGCAGTATCTTGTCAATGGTCCTCAACAGACACCTGAAGAGGTCTGCTGCTGCATGGGGAGTAAACCAAAGGCGCAGTGCGGCTCAGGCAGTGAGGGTAAGTGGAACACCTTCTCTTCCTGTACACCTCTTCTCATAACTTTTATAAAGCACAATTTCAATGGAAGTCCTTTTCATTTCAAATGAAATAAACACACAAAATATGTATTTCTCGAACGAGACACAGAC
Source organism: Engraulis encrasicolus (assembly GCF_034702125.1). Classification (NCBI taxonomy): domain Eukaryota; kingdom Metazoa; phylum Chordata; class Actinopteri; order Clupeiformes; family Engraulidae; genus Engraulis; species Engraulis encrasicolus. The sequence goes on from NC_085875.1 coordinate 21,676,702, forward strand.
ACACACACACAGACAGACACACACAGACAGACAGACACACACACAGACACACAGACACACAGACACACAGACACACAGACACACAGACACACAGACACACAGACACACAGACACAGACACACAGACACACAGACACACAGACACACAGACACACAGACACACAGACACACAGACACACAGACACACAGACACACAGACACAGACACACAGACACACACACAGAGACACACACACACACAGAGACACACACACACACAGACACACACACACAGACACACAGACACACACACACAGACACACAGACACACACACACAGACACACAGACACACACACACAGACAGACACACACACACAGACAGACACACACACACAGACAGACACACACACAGACAGACACACACACAGACAGACACACACACAGACAGACAGACACACAGACAGACAGACACACAGACAGACAGACACACAGACAGACAGACACACAGACAGACACACAGACAGACACACACAGACAGACACCATTCAGCTCGCAGCTTTATGGAGTATTTGAAGTAGCACGATTCACTTGAGCTTCCTGGATGAAAACAATCACAATTAATTTCAATTAATTCAATTCCTACTACATCGTGTTATTTAGTTTACACATTTTTCACCTCTGTTTTCTGGCAGATCATGATCATGATCACGGACATGGACATGGACATGGTCACGGACACGGACACGGACACGGACATAGCCACTAGGAGCCATTGTCACTGCAGAGACGGTATACCAGAGGGGCCTCTGCGAAACTGCAGCTCTGCTCAACGTTTCCGTTTTTTCAAATACAGTACATGAAAGCTGTTACAGTACATGTTTAAAAGCAGAAGTCTACAGTGTCATTATGGGCTCTATACACAGGTCATTGTGTCTCTTAGCACTCCAGGGCTCAGCTCCAGCGTCTCAACTCCTTAAGTACATGAAGTGATATAAAAGAGATAATCATGACTATTATGATTGAAATAATTTAAAAAAAAAGAACAATCGCCATCTCTGTATCAAAGCCAATTGAATCACTGGTAGAGTTGATGTAAGAATTAATATCTAATCTCAGCAATCAAACATGGCCTTCTCTCTCTCCATGTGGTATTATTATTATTATCACTACTACCAGGGCTCTAAACTAGCACCAGCCAAATGCGGGTGAAATTTCAGCTTGGCTGGTAGAAAAGACCAACTTACTACTAGCCACTTTGTCCCATTTGTCAGAATGTGTTTGGCTCGTAAGATTAACATCTACTGTACTAGCCATTTTGGCTGGTGAAGAAAAAATTAATTTAGAGCCCTGACTACTACTACAAACCTCATCAGCCATCCCCCGTCATCAGAGGTGGACATCCTGTCATGTTGCTTTGATCATGTTGCTTCTGGTTTCTCATTTGGGTTGCAGAATATCAAACGCTTCAACACCAAATGAATAGGGCTGCATGACATTGTGTTTGAGTCTTGAACTTGGACCCACCTTATGATTGGGATCTGGGATTATTTATGTCGGTATGCACACCTTGTTTGTTTACAAAGTACTATTCTGGGATGCATTTCTCGAAAGTGTAGTTTTTAGCCAGTTAGCAACTTGGGTAGTTGTCAATGGGAAATTGCATTGGAAACAACAAAGTGGCTAACATAGTTAGCAACTACGCTTTCGAGAAATGCAATCCAGTTCTATACAATATGTCTGTGAAGACTGAATTGCTCCTTATGCACATGTAAAATGGACATGGAAAACTGAGAGGATATGATGTGGGTAAAACTTGATTGCACTATTAAATTCTTTTGATTTGCACAACCTCATCTCTGCCCATTTGGTTCACTCACTCACTCACTCACTCACACTCATAGGCTGCCTGCTCGATACACCAGCCCATATACTCAGATGTGTGACATAGAAAAATGATTTAGATTTGCTAAAGAAGATGGCTTTGTTTTAATGTAACTACAACAAGGTTAGGCTTTCATTATGACTTCCAACACCATCTTTTATGCACAGTCATCAAGTTTTGTTTCGAAAGTTACAGTAAGGACGGGGTCCCCAGGAAGCTTGGCTCTCGATCATGTGTTCAGTGACCTTGAGAATGGAAAGAGCTGGACTAAAGCTTATCTTATGTGGTTTGTTGAGACCATGCTACCTAGGACTCCATTTCTCGACAGTATCGTAGCTAACTAGTTAGCAACTTAGTAAGTTGCCAATGGGAAATTGCATTGCAACCAAGTAAGTTGCTAACTTAGTTAGCAATGACACTGTCGAAACGGGGTCCAGAAGTATTGGGAGATTGTGTGTGATTATGCTAATGTGACGCCATGTGTGTAGCTCCATTTAGACTTCCCCTTTGCTCCTGTGGCTCTTGAATACATAACACAAGATAAGGTATAGGAAATGCAAGTTGATTATAATGATAATGAAACGCAATAATCAGGAGCCTAATCATATGATTGCATATGATTGGAGACATGCTTCCTCTCTCTCTCTGATGTAGATAAGTAATATTCAAAAATAATAACACCAACGGAGACGTTTATGTTTATTATTTAATTATATGATTATATTACAAAGAATTAAAAAACGTGTTGTTGCTGTAATCAACATATCATGGTTTATTATAAGTCTACATACCCCTCTTCAAGTGACAGGTTTTCTTGGTGTAAAACAATGACGGAAAGACAAATAATTTAACTTTTTCCACCTTTATTATAAGCCATAACCTGTACAATGCAATTGAAAAACTTAAAAGGGGGAAATGGAAAATAAAAAACAACATGGTTGAATAAATATGCACACACCCTTAAACTAATACAGTACTTCGTTGCAGCACATTTGGCTTTTATCACAGCACTCAGACATTTTGGGCAGGAGTGTGTCACATCTTGTTGTGGCTATGTTTGCCCATTCCTGAAATGTCTCCAAATGTGACAGATTGCAAGGGCATCACGTGTGCACACTGCCACACTCCTCTTCAGATCTTTGAAGGGATTCAGGTCTGGACTCTGGGCCATTACAAAACCTCAATATTATTCTGATGAAGGTATTCTTTTGTTGTTGCTTAGGATCATTGTCGTGCTGAATCATTAAATTCCTCTCAGCTTTCTAACAGGAGGCTGAAGGTTTTGAGTCACTGAGTGCGTTACAATATGCAACCTTGCTCCCTCCACTTGTGCTTGTGGCCTCGCCCCGCCTCCATGCCCCTCCTCCGTGGAGAAAACGATAAAGCAGAGAATCGTATATGAGGGTGAGATAAAGCAGGCGGGTTCTTTTCCGGTATCCACTTTACGTCGGGTGAACGCACCTTTAGGAGACCTTCTATTAGGAGACCTCTGGAATCTTGAGGTAGAGAATAAATGGAGTCCCCTTAGCACTGTAGATGGCGGTAGCGCACGTCTTGTGCAAACACCACGAAAAGAGAAGAAGAAGGAGGGACAACGCTCCCTTAGGAGACCAAATTTTGAGCACACGCTTTTGCATGGAGTGGCCGTGTTTCGATTCCTCTTATTATATATCCAACCTCTTTGGATAACGTTTCCCAGCTGTCAGCCTAGCCACAACAACTTTTGAGGGACTGTTTTTCATTCACCATCCCAATTGCAAATGAGAAGAAGACTTTACAATTGAGCTTTTGCAATATATTGAAATATAATGCTGTTGTCAGTGATGTCATCATGACATATTAAATCCTGGTACGAAGAAACAAGCACAAGTGGAGTAGGCAAGGCCGCATATTGTAATGCACTCACTGAATGCTATTTGAAGCTATTCATAATTCCCTCCTCACTAGGGCCTGTTCCAGCTGAAGAAAAACAACCCCAAAGCATGATGCTGCCGCCACCATGCTTCACTACTATACATGGGTTCACCGTGTTTATAAACATGATGTTGTGAGGAGGGGCACGACACTGGCAGCCAACCACGTGAGCTATTTTCTTGACTGACAGTGGTTTCCAACAATCGGAGGTTCAGTTGTGCACAGCTAGTGTCGCGCAGCCAGGAGAAAACAAAAAATTTGAACCCATAGGTATGGTGTTATTTGGGTGATGATGTGCAGTGTTGTTTTTGTGTCACACATACCTTTTGGAATTGAGTCCAAAAGGTTTGACCTCTTTGGACATAATTCCAATGTGTTTGACTAGAAATCAACACTTATCACCCAAATAACATCGTTCCTACAGACCATTTTGGCAAAATGGAGTTGTAAAACATTGATGTGCTATGCTGATGGACTCCTACCAAAATAAACAACTGAGTGCTGTGATAAAAGCTGAAGGTGCAGCGGCAACAAAGTATTAGTTTAAGGGTGTGCATGTTTATGCAACCATTTTAAGTTTTTAATTTTCTATTTTCCCCATTAAAGTGTTGTTTTCATTTTTGCATTGTACAGGTTGTAGGCTAGTTTATGTTAAAGTTGTGAAATTATTTCTCTTTGTCATTTTTACATAAGGAAAACCTGGCATTTGAACAGGGTTTCGTAGACTTTCATTAGACACTGCATATGTGTATATTGTTATTATTTGAAAAGATCACCTGTGCAAACTGAAGTTACTAGCCTACTGTACATACTGAGAGAAAAAGGGAACCAAAAGACCAATCCACATCAGAAATGAAAGTGTGGCTGGTGCATATTTCCTGATATAGGAACACAGACAGAATGGCATGCAAACAGTTGGACCTGCAAAGTGATTCTCTCAGGTGGTGTAAGTTTCCTGACCTTTAGCTTTCCTTTCAACTGCATTCAGTCATTTTAATTCAAGTGAATGATTATTTTCTCATTTGGCTCTTACTTACATTTGAGCCTAGAGTAAATAGAAGTGAAGGAAGTAATAAAGCAAGTGAATGGAGTGCAGTTATATTTTGGATTTGTGCGTTTTAGGGTGGAGGTGATCAGGGGCGTCAGCTGATCTAATGCTGTACAGGGGCAGAGTGACAATGTGAGCATGTGAAGTTTCTTGCAGTTATTTATATTTAAAGGCTTGTAAATTACATTTTTTATTGTAAGTAGTGCATGTGCGCTATTTTGTGTGCATTCTGTAGATTACTCCATATGCTAAATTCCAAGGTAGCAAGACTGATGTTTTTTGGTGAAACAGCAAATCAATACCCAGGCACGTGCCCCTGTAAAATAGGTCTGGCGACGCCCCTGGAAGTGATCATCAACTTTTACCAGTCATGGATGGTCTTATAACAGTATAAAGGAGGAGATTTTTACAGGAACCACTGTGGAAGAGGTGAAAGATGTGCACGACTCTTGAGACCCTTTAATTATTTAAAAAAAAAAAAAACTATTATATAAACTTTAGGGCTTAGTAAATATTAACATTTAAATACTATCATGAAATATTTTCTTAGAGCTCAGAACAATTGGCATGCTAAGTCCATAAAATAGTTTTATTTTGCAGCATTACAGACACTTTCATTTTCATTTTCAATTCTGCTTTTGTGGATAAGGCACAGCTGGGGGGGGGGGGGGTTATTTACAGGAAGTGTTTAAGAAAAAGAGATGTTAAATTTAAACAAGTAAACAATGCATTAGCGTTTTTCAATCTTTCTCTCACAGAAAAGCTGTCATGTGAACATGCTGTAGATTGTAAAAAGCAAACTAAATCAGATAATATGATTCTAATCAGTGAAATAATAAATGAGCATAACTTAAAGATGTGGTGTAATACCAGGACTGGATTTGGACATCTAAACTCCTAAATGTCTTTCTGTGGGAAATGTCTGTGGGCCAGCCCCTCACGAGGTCAGGCATGTTGACTGGAAATTAAAAGAGAACTGAAAGTGTATATTATGAATTTCCTTTCATAGTCTGTGGACAGTACATCAGATAGCCTATAAGTTCAGAAGGAGTGTGAGAGGAGGATGAACAAGACATAGGCTACTACATGCTGAACTGGAAGCATTCAATTTGTGATCTCAGAGTGTCATCCGTTCCACAAAGGTAAGCTTCATATTAAGCACATTCATGCACATTAGGCTACATTATTCACACACACACACACACACACACACACGCACACACACACACACACACACACACACACACACACACACACACACACAAACACACAAACACACAAACACACAAACACACACATACAAACACAAACACATGCACACACACGCAAAGAAAGAAAGAAAGATAAAGAACAACAAAAAAGAGAAAGACAACACTCATTCAATTACTTTATGGTCTTCCTTTCACCCATTACAGCAGCATGAAGCTGTACATCATAGCAGCTGCCTGTCTGGCAGTGGTGAGCTGTGCCAGCATCTCTCTGGAGGACCTGGAGTTCCACGCTTGGAAACTCAAGTTTGGTGAGAAGCATTGTTAATCTTTGATCCTTTTTATATTTTGAAACATGGAACTAATGAAACCATGAACCATGAACCATGAAACTAATCAGTTGTGAACAGTAAGATAAAAAGATTGAAACATATATCCTTTTCATATCTTGGCAATATAGGCAAGGTCTACCAAATCGTTGAAGAGGAGGCGTATCGTAAAGACATCTGGCTCTCCAGCCGTCGCAGGGTCCTGGCCCACAACATCCTGGCTGATCAGGGCATCCACACCTACCGCAGGGGCATGAACCACCTCTCAGACATGGTAGGGCAGCACACCTGCTTCTGTAGAAAGTAGCATTGTCGTGGGGATGCAAAAGACAAGATCAGTTTTATTTCAGTGTTCAGGTCTGTCTTTCTATTCTAGTCTTCTATTCTCTGTGCTTTACATCTCGACTCGTGGTTATAGTTCCAAATTCATTGTGTGATCTATAATTAGAGTTCTTTCCAGAAAAACGTGTATGCTCCGAACTTGTATGTTTCCAATCGATCCTTCTTCTTTTAAAAAAACCTTTTATGTCAGACCTTTCTAATCTACTTGCCTATCTGTGTGCTATATGTCCTTGACTCAGTTGTGGTTATGGGAGGTCCGTAGTCATTGTGCCGCTCTAAAATTCAGAACTGTAGATCTGATTCCCCCGCGTTCAAAATTAAGGTTCTCTTTTTCAAAAAGAAAAAAAAAATATTTGTGTCAAACCTTTCTTTCAGTGTGTGAAGCACAACCTTACTTTGTGAACTTTTCTGTTTGGGTTCATTCTGGAGCTCACAATAGTATTTTGCATCTTTGATGATCCTTCACACACGGTACATTTTTTTTACAGACTGTTACTGTATGTCTTGTGCCCTCTGAACAGACTGCGGAAGAATATGGCCATCTCCTGGGTGACCAGACTCCCCGCAATGTCACCATGTCCCCCCCTGAGGAGACAGTGATGACCCACAAGCCCCAACTGGGCTCATCTCGACTGCCTGAGTCTGTGGACTGGAGGGTAACCGGCTGTGTGACTGACGTTAAAGACCAAGGCAACTGTGGATCCTGCTGGGCCTTCAGTGCTGTAAGTTATATAGGTAATACAGTATTTTTTTGGGGAATTGATATTGTGTGCATTTATGCATCTATTCAGGTCTGGTGACATACACTCATCTAGCATAATTTTCTTCTAGAGCATGCTACTAGCATATTACTTGTATAAACAATAAGGAAAGTGTTTAGGTTGTGATAGTGTTTGATAATAAGACCCACATTCAAAGGCTATGTACGTGACTGTCACAATTTATATATTTAATAGGTCCTCTAAACAGTGTTTTTAATGTTCTTTTAGATGAGTTTTAATGGCCTCAGACATATGTGAAAAGCAGCATGCTCTAATTTCTTCTGTGCTCTCAATAAGAAAATCAACCCTCCTTGTGCCAGACCTTTATCTCTCTCTATCAGCATGTGAACCAGCCTTACCGCGTGAACTTAATGGAGTCCACACACCTGTTTATGTATCAGCACATCTTGAGTGCAACGATACTCTTTTCTGTCTTTATTGCCACAGACAGGTGCACTGGAGTGCAAAATTACCGTAATGTTAATATGCTCTTTAGGGGGTATATGGTAATGCTAATAAACTTGAGCTCATACGGGCCACATGTATTGTCCATCAGGACAGTTTTGAATCCACCCTGGGTCATTTCTCAACCCTTTCCCATCTCTTTCTGTGCAAACAGACAATAAAGTTAATCTTATCTTATCTCATCTCACCATTGCTTCCTGTCTGTTCTCACACTGTCCTATATAAATAGTAGAAAAGCTCCAGAAATATAAAAAGGTCTACTAAAGCTCCAGAAATATAGAAAGGTCTACTAAACAGTTTTTGCACATTCATTTTTACGAGTTTTATTTTTAAACAGACAGGTGCGCTGGAGTCCCATACCTGCATCAAATATCGTCGACTCCCCTCTCTGAGTGAACAGCAGCTGGTGGACTGCAGTTGGAAGTATGGGAATGAGGGCTGCAATGGCGGGTACAAGGACAGAGCTTTCCAGTACGTCACAGACAACGGAGGGATAGACACTGAAGCATCCTATCCTTATGAGGCACGGGTAAGACACAGTAGCCTACACAGCACAACAAAGCCAAAATTACAAACACAATCCACAGGGGAAGTCTACATTTGAACAGAAAATGAGTGATGATGCTCGATTTTGTAAAGAATATGGTATGTTTTGAAGTGTTTGCAGTGTGATTATAGCTAATTTCTTGAATTGTAGTTGAGCTGCTCTTGAATACACTTTTTTGAAAACCTCCTGAACAATGAGACAATAATAATGTCCATACACTATTCTTTTTTAAATCAAATTTCACCAATTCTCAGGATGCAACATGCCGTTTTAAATCTTCGAATATTGGTGCCTACTGCCAAGGACGTCAATATTTGGACAAGGGGAATGAGCGTGCGTTGCAAGAGGCTCTGGCGAATGTGGGTCCAGTGTCTGTTTCTGTGGATGCCAGCCACCACTCCTTCTTACACTACTCATCTGGTAAGATGTTGTCATGTGTCAAACCTTTTCACAAGACGCCGGACTCCTTCTGACTCAGTGCCTTCGAAGCAGGTATACAGTAAGTTGCATCTGATGGCAAAGGCATGAACATACACTCCACCTTAAAAAAGGCATTAAGTAAAACATTTAGCATGACAGATGCAAGCCGTGTACAGTGAGCTTATACTTTAAGTGTTCCGAATGTATTGATTATTTCTCTGCATTTTATTAATTGATTGATTGGTTCATGTTAGGAGTGTACAATGAGCCTGCATGTAGCAGCTTGATGACAAGTCATGCCATGTTGGCTGTGGGCTACGGCACTGAAAATGGCCAAGAGTACTGGCTGGTGAAGAACAGGTGTGTGTGTGAGGTTTTTGTAATCTACATTCACTTATCCACACAACAACATTGAGTATTGCCTTAACCACAGCAAATGTGATGGAATTTTTATACGTCCCTTTCATGAATGCTTGAACTATTGTTGTAAACAATTGTTAAGAGATTGTATTTCTTAGAATTACAAGTTTTTGTAGGTGCATATTTCTGAGCACTAATAATAATAACAACCACAACAAAAACAACAATAATAACTTGCGTATACAGTAGGTCTATCTAGCAAATTGCCGTTTATTGTGCTGCTTTTGTGTTTTGTCTCTGAAGTTTTGGTGTTGGCTGGGGAGAGAAAGGCTACATCAAGATGACCAGGAACAAGAGGAACCAGTGCTGCATCGCCTGCTATCCAGTTTACCCTCTAGTCTAGTAGTCTAGTCTAGTCTGACCAGGGGTCAAAGGGCAGGGAGACAGCATTACTCACAGTACATTTTGCAGTGTTAATTCTCCAGTTTACCCTCTAGTCTAGTCTAGTCCGACCAGGAGTCAGAGGGCAAAGGGCATGGAGACAGCATTACTCACAGCAGTTATGAGCAGACATTTTGGATGGCAGATGCTAGGGTGCTCTAGTCCAACCTGGATGTATTAGTGACAATCCAGTGCCACATATTCCAAATAACCTGATGTTACCTGTCCAATTCAAACAGGTGATCATTCAACCAGAAAATCACCTGGTTAAATTTGACAGGTAAAACCAGGCCATTTAATATACATGTGTGGCACTGAATTGTAATTAATGATTCCAGGTTCCAAAGCTTCTACTAGCAGAATGAATGGTGACCTCCTGTACCCTCATTCACAGTCAACAGGCCTTTGAGCGGGGCATCTAACCCCACATCGATCCAAGGACTGTACATGTAAAATAACCATATGTATGGCGATTTGGATATTCATTTCTGCTAAGTATGATGTAACATTTACTCTTGAAAATATTGGGAGTTTGACTAAACTGCATGATCATCTGATTCAGTCAATATTTGTAGAATTAATGTACATCCTATGAATAAAGCCTGTCATAAATGAACTTAAACTATTAAAAGACATTCTTATAAATGCATGCCATGTTGTTAGTCATTATAAATTGTCAAAGATGTTGCAAGATAATCTAGCCCTTAAGAGTCAAAGGTCAAGGTCACACGGGGGTCGCATAGCAGGGACGTGCATAGGAATCTCAAAGGGCAGTTGCTCTAACCTGAAGAAAGGGCAACCCCCCGCCCCCCCCCCTCCCCCCCCCCCCCCCCCCCGCCAAAAAAAAAACAAACAAACAAAAAAAAACAATCAACAATGAGCGGCCTTCAGAATTTTTAGGAAAATGCACCATGGGTATTATTATTTTTAGTAGTAGTAGTAGAAGTAGTATATTATTGTCATAATTATATTATTTTATTGTATAGTATCTTGAATGCGTACCATGATATAACATGCTAGTTTTTAAACATGTAGGCCTACCTATTAATCATATCAGAGATGATCAGCCTTATGCCCACCTGCCCTAAATGTCTCCTGATCCACATTTCCTCATGTGTGGTATGTGGCTGCCCCTAAATTAAATGAAATTATGAGAAAAAGCCTTGATAGTTTTTAAACCTGTATCAGTCACAGAGATGATCAGTCTTATGCCTACCTGCCCTATGTGCAGAGGTCTGTGGCTCTGAGTCATCCTTCTCTTAAATGAAATGAAATGATGAGTAAATTAGTAGGCTAAATATGAGGATGCTTAATCAATTAACCCACTGTCATCTTTATAATCCTTGTAGCAGTCAAAGTAGACTTTAAGTTATAATAAATAGAAATAGTTTAAAAATGGTTAAAAAGATCATTTAATTTGAATTTGAAATTTCATTAATAGGCATATTCCATGATTAAAATGATAAATATTATATAGCAAAGCTAAAACAATAAGAATTCACAGGTTTAGGTCATTTGTTGGGTCTTTTGTAGCCTATAGGCCTATTAAAAATGTGTACTGTCGCTTTAAGTTGACGAGCCGGCTTTCATTTCAGATCGCAAAGAACCGTGGCGTGGGAGCGACCAGTTCTTTATCTGTTGCTCTGAAGCTCCGAGCTTCTCGCAGACTTTATAACCTTTTATTTTCATTACAGATATTTTAGTTAGTTCATGCACATTTTGTAGGCCTATGTCTTGAGAAGAACAGTAAACGTCAGTTATCATGTGGAGTGGATTTATTTCAATTAGGCCTACATGGACCTTGACAGTGGAAACAGTAGGCTATCTTTGGGTCGGAGAATATATCAGCGTAAGAAAAAGCACTTTCCTAGCGGTCTCACCAAGATCAAACCTCTACAATCCTGAAAAAGATTCTCTGCCTCACCTGCACCTGTTCATTTTTTTTCCGCATCCAACTCTGAGTGCAGAGATGTGCTTCCTTTAGCTAGCCTACCCCCTTAAGTTCTCTCTTGCTTGATAAAACGACATGTCATCTGCATGTTTCTTAGTTGGGTTAGCCTTCCACAAAACAACCTGAGCCATGTAAAACGTTGACAATGACTGCAAGCTAGCTGGCTGTCGTTTTTCCCCAATATCTGAACGTGGCACACCGGCTGTCAGATTATTTAGGATCACTAAACGTCCTAAACTCAAGATCGGCTTTAAGAGGCATTAATTGTGATCATGTAGTGTAATACTGTGTAGTCTGCTATGTTTCCAGCTCACCTCGCCGCCAGGGCAGTCGCTCTACTCCCACGACATCTTCGACATATTTTGCGTCTCTGCCCTGGTCGCATGCATGCTTGCTCCCCCCTCCCTCCCATGTAGAGCTGCGCGTGCCCCCCGCAACGCGCATGCTGCCCCTCCCTTTGCCTATCTCTCGAGGTGCAGGTGAATCTGAATTTGAAAACTTAATTTAGGAAGCTTCAATCAAAAATACGAATTGCAAAGCAAATCAGTTGAAACATGAAATCTTAGCCCATTTTTCCGAGGCATATCTACAGCTGGCTGTCGGGTTTTTTTGCTACCTAAACGTGGCGCTGGCTTGCTGTCAGATGTATGATCACTGGCGTGCACAGACATTTTGGGGGGCAGGTCCTGGGGTGGTGGTGGGTGGCATGGGGAACTGGCGGCTGTCACGCTTCGGTTATAATTATTTTTTTAATCACATTTTAATGAACATTCCACAGTAAGCTAAACCAAACATTTAAAAATGTTTAAAATTATGAATATTATGTAGGAAAGTTAAAATAATTAGATTACCATGCCGAGAGCATAATTTACCGCATGGACTAAAAAGTGTACTGTCGCTTTAACTGTGCGTCTCCCAGCGCAGCAGTTGAACATAGGCCTACTTGCAGTCATCAGGAAGCGATTCATTCAGATTCCTTACTTGGAAAACTCTGCATCTCCGATTATTTTTCCTCCATTACTACTGATTTTAATTAATTCATGTGTGTTTTCAAACTGTTAAGACCAATATTAAAGCCCAACTATCATTGCAAGACATTATCAAATCGTATTACACTGATATTGTGAGTGAAAACTGCTTCTTTGGGTCGGAGATTGTAGCCTATCCGTGTAACACTTTTCTGGAGGTGTCATTAAACACAATCCTGTTTACCGCCGCATAAGACATAACTGTGCACCCTGCTATTATTGCTGTGCAGAAGGCTATAAGTGGCAGATTTGCTGGAATTCACCCACAAATGTTTTTTTGGCCATGACCGCTGTTCTGTTCCATGCCGCCGTCTGTTACAAATGTAATTTGGCGCGTTGCATATTTCATCAGGAGGCCGACGTTTTCCCAAACATACCTACATGAATCCTCTCGCTGTTTCCCAAACATTCTACAGAGCAGGTTCATCGTTAGACCTGAAACTGTTTGAGCAACTTCTGGATTCATTATAGGCTAATAATGGTTGTTACAATCATGTTACACTGTGTTAGCCTAATTGTTGACATAACTTGGGCTACCTCTTCTGCGGTAGATTTGATGCACAATTAGCAAAGTCTCATTATAAAAGTCAAGGCTCTGTTTAGATCACTTCCAAAGTCACTCACAAGCAACTTTCAACATCTTAAATAGGCTGTTGACTGTTACCTGGCTGGAGGGGAGAACGGTGGGGGCTGCCCGCCACACTGCTGCCTGCGCAACGCGCTTCCGAATCTGTCAGTTCAAGCGCGCTCACGTTGACAAATGGAGGGATGTGCCGTTGGAGGGGGCATGAGGCATTATTATCACACGATTTTAATTGACAGTCATGTCTAAATGATGATGGGAACATCGACTACAGCGTTAACCCTACATTTAAGGAATAACATTTTTTTTTTTATTTTTTAAACGAACTTTCAAAAGGGCACTTTTGTCCGTTAAAGGCAACTTGGTGCTGCCCAAGCAACACCTCGTGTCTATTTGTGCACGCCTATGTGTATGATAACTAAAAGTTCTAAACTCAACATTGTAATAGAGAGGTTGATTGTGAGCATATTTTGTACCCTAATATGTAGACTGTGTGTAGGGCTCTAGCCGACACCCAGGCATCTTCAAAATCTTTCGTGTCTCTTATAGGCGCTCAAGCGCCTGTCGCGTGCCTTCTCCCTCCCCACCGGAGTTGTTGTGGCCTACCTCACATCGCTCGTGCCCATTCTCGACGGGTCTGATGAATTTGTATGACTGACTTAAGTCTTATTGTACAAAACTTCAATCAAAATTATGAATTATAAAGAAATCAAATTATATTGAAATATGAAATTATAATTGCCATATTATTTTCCCTTCCCTTGGAAGGGCAATATCAGCCAATGTGGGCAAAAGGGCCGTTGCTCGGGCACCGTGGGCAACTGCCTGTCGCATAGTAGCCTATTGCATGCAAGCTCTTCAAGTGAGCTAGCCTACCCCTTTAACCTAGGGTTAAAGGGGTACAATCTAGGACTGTTCTCCTTCCATCCTTGTCCTTTTATCTATTGTGTATTGAGAGGTTTTTGATGGTGCACAGTAAAAAAAGAACTGTTGTTCTTACGGTAGATTGCTGGCAGCAGTGGTTGCCAAAGTCTACCTTTAAACAAATAACGGTATATTTCCTTTTTACATTTTACGGTAAAATTATGGCAGCAGTGGTTGCCAAAGCCTACCGTTAAATAAATAACGGTATTATTATTTTTTACATTTTACGGTAAAATTATGGCAGCAGTGGTTGCCAAAACGTACCATTAAATAAATTACGGTAAAAACGGATTATACTCAGGTGAGTTCAATTATAGAGTTACAATCAGACAACTGATTGGACTGATTATAATCAGGTGAGTCCAATTATAGAGTTGCAATCACAGACAACTGATTGGACTGATTCAACTCATTGGAGTCCAGTAAACATCAACTTAATTAGATACCTAAATAAATGCCCAATTGCCAGATTGTCTAGTGCAGGCAGGTGGACCAGTCTAGTATCATCAATGAAGGGTATGCAAATCCATTCTTTATTTAAAAAAGGCCTGAAAATAACCTTAAGGAAAATGAAGGCCAAAGCTAGCGGGGCAAGCAAGCTAACAAACAAGCTAGTTAGCAAGCCATGCAGCCACCATTACAACGTGACCTGCTAACCGGGCCGGCCAGGCCAGGCGAGGCGAGGCGAGGCGAGGGCAGGCCAGCCGACCAGCCGGCCTTACGGCCAGCCGGCCAGCCAGCCGGCCAGCCAGCCACCTAGCTAGCTAGCAACCAGTGAGCAGTACAATGCAACAGTCCCTGTTTAAATACATGTTCAAGTGAACCATGTGACCCGAGTGATTAAGCATTTGACAGGTGCAGGCAGTAAGTTAATCATTGCATGACAGCCCTTAGCACTCAGGTGAGGTCAGGAATTGATTGATAGATTGATTTGAATGGGGTAGAATGACAGTTTCAAATAGACTGGGCTACTTCTAAGAGACTAAATCAAGGGATTACTGTCCCAGGTAGACTTTTTCAGATTATACTAGTCTATAGGTATATTTTACACATTAAATGAGGCTAAACTGTAGGCTGTTACCGGATAAATAATAAGTTACAGTGAATTAATGCAAAATGTGCAAACTGTTGCCATTTGCAGTCCTTAACTGTTGGACAGTTTATTCAGTTGCCAGCTTCATTGTTGTCAAATCTACAACGTGGAGGCACCTGGAGCCAAGCAGACAGGCAATATGTTTTCTGTGGAGTAATTAATATTTAATTCATTATAACCTCCATTGCTTTCTGTTGGGTAGGAGGAATGCAAAAAAAGATATTCTGAATTTTGAAGAGGTTTACTGTGTCAATTTGCCTCTCAATCGAAAACTCTGATGGCAAAGCCTCAAAGTCCAATAAGGGAAAAAAATATTGCGGTGGAGAATTTTTCGCAGGATGAACTAGAACACATGCAAAGGGTTGTACTCTAAGTTAATACTCATTGATGGCTACTAATCAAATAGCGTGTTGACATCAAACTCTGCCTGTTACAACCAGCCTATCAGTGGTTTGACAAGTTACACCTGGAACAAGTGCAATCACAAGAGATCTATTGGACTAAAAGAGGACAAAAAGCCTAACATGACCAGAAAGAGCACCTACTTTTTGTAGTATACACAATGTGAAGAAAAGCAGAACAGAGTTCTTTGTCTGTTGGTTCACAATTTGGTTCACTAACAGAGGATTGAGCTTGGTTCACTTATAGGGGACTCAACAAAAATGGCTGCTCATGTTGCTAAAACATTTGGAAATTGGGGAGGCGTGTTTTCATAACTCTCTAGGGAGTTAAACATTAACTCTCTAGCTCTCTTAGCTCAACAACTCGGATCCAGAGGAGTCAAATAACACTCTGTAGTGTTGCTACAACTCTTGATGTTTAGATTTTGGCTGAACACCAGTCTAACTCTGATCAATCTAACTCTGGCAGATTAGCTGTGTACATATGTGTACACCAGTGAAAAATAAAGTCATGTACCGTTTCTTGACTACTTCATCTTCACTTAACGGTGTTTTCCAATATTTTCTTTTCAGTGAACAGTTCAGTATTTTCTACATATTGACACCAGTGAAAAATAAAGTTATGTACCGTTTCTTGACTACTTCATCTCACTTAACGGTGTTTTCCAATATCTTCGTTTACAGAGAACAGTCCAGTATTTTCTACATATGACACCTGTGAAAAATAAAGTTATGTAGCGCTTTTTGACTAAATAGTGGCTTGCCATATTTAGTACAGAGATAAACTGTTTTACATTTTACGGTCACTGACTGTTGCAATTTGATAGTTTTTTGCCGTAATTTCAACGGGCATTTTTTACAGTGTGACGTATTTATGAGTTGGTGTGTGTGACAACAAAAAGGAGAACAGTTGTCGTGCTTAAACTCAGGCCTCCAAGGTAACAAATTAGGCTAGAGCTCTGACTGTTACACCAAGGAGACAATCGTGCTAGTGTGACAGCTAAAGCACGCAAACAACCCTGGTGATCACACTGTCACACTGCCTTTCCCTTTGAACTTCACACATTGCAGGTGTCCATCCCTTCTACTGCTGTTCAAAATGCACATCTTTAGGAGACGCACTCCTATTGCTTTCTGTTGTGTATGGCCTATGCATTGGGTAGTGCGTGTGCGTGTGCACGCGCGTGTGTGTGCGTGCGTGCGTGCGTGCGTGCGTGCGTGCGTGCGTGCGTGCGTGCGTGCGTGCGTGCGTGCGTGCGTGTGTGCGTGCATGTGTCTTCACCCCAATATGCAAATGCACCCCCTCTTTAAGTGGATTTGCCTGGGTACTACAAGGTTTTGGTCTGTCTCATGGGGCAAGAAATAGAGAGCGACAATCTGTTCTCACTCTGTCCATACATTTATCTGCTCGTTATTTCGCTCCCACACCTTGGACATCAAGCTGCTGGCAGTTACGCAGCGTGAGAGCATTCTCTTCTCTTCTCTTCTCTTCTCTTCTCTTCTCTTCTCTTCTCTTCTCTTCTCTACTTTAACTGTAATGTACAATTATATGTATAAGTTATTTGTGCATGTTTTGTATTTGTGTATTTATGTAAGATGATAGACACCTTAATTTCCTTCGGGATTAGTAAAAGTTCTGTACTCTTTGCGTGCAGATGACTCTTTCTACATTAGCTTGATGTATTGATGATGTCAACTCCACTTTTCTCACAGTAATAAGTTTGGTTGTTTGGGTTGCAATTCCTGTTGTTTGGAAGTGACACGTTTTATGCGAGAAGTCTCTTTGAGAGCAACACGACACAAGCTCTTAGGGAACTGCCATGTTAAAGAGCAACACCACGCGAGTACTGTAGTGGGAAACTGTCATGTTATCCCTATTTTCTAAAAATAATCCAGGAAACATAGAAAGTACCATTCCTGAAGATCACATTTGTTTTGGTGAAATTTTTGACCTGTGCACTGAACTTGCAATATTTCTGTTCAGCCAAAGAGCCATGAACACCCGTGCAAGGGAGAGGGAGCAGAGGGCGATTGAGAGAGAGAGAGAGACGAGAGGATGGGGCGAAGTCACAGGTACAGAGAAAATAGAACAATCCACTGACCTTGCCGCAGATGACCTAGGTCAGTAAATTGTTCTTTATTCTGTGTAGTTCTGTGGCTTCACTCCATCGTCTCATCTGTCTCTCACTCGCCCCGTCCTCCCTCTCCCTTACACCGATCTGTTAATGGGTCTTCAGCCAAACAGAAATATTGCATGTTCCCCGCAGCTTCAATATTTTGGGTCAGATTGTTCCAGTGAACAACAACCCGACACAAGGGCTTGGTTGGCATGTGAAACTTCCAGCTGCCTTCCTAGGCTATGGACGCTATATATTATACATCTGGACATTATCACATGTATGCATTTGGTCGTCAAGCATTTGTAGTTTGTCATGTCAACATGGACTACAGTACATTGTGTGACAAAAGACTTTAAAAAAATGTTAAAAAGGGCATTTTACAAGTGGATTCCAAAAAAGTTGGCACACTTGGTATTGTGTGAATAAAAACATTTCAAAACATTCAATCCATGCTTAAAATGCACAATGGCACAAGGTCAACATAGCAACAGTTAAAGTGAGGCAAAAGTAATATTTTTTACATTTAAAATTCAACCCATGCAACAAATCTCCAAAAAGTTGGGACAGGGCCAAAACATGTTGTTATAGTTGGATAATTCTAAAGATAACACAAGGAAGAATATTTTAAAAGGAACTCTATTGACTGCCAACATGAATGCACAAAATAGAATACCATCACAGAGAGGCTGTGGCACTCCGTAGATTTTTAGGGACTTATTACTGATTTATTACACAGAATGATTGAATTATCAAAATTGCAGGCATATAAGGCCTATTTCTGTAATGTAGAGTTCTGTGAAATCATTGCACGAGTTATGAGATCATGACATATCCATTGTCATTAAGCAAACTGCATAGAATGACGTTCTAATTCTGTTGGACTTTTTTTTTTACTTACGTATTAAAGTGAGCAACAAAGCAATCTTTCTCTTACAGACAAGCTGTCATGTCACCATGCTGTATATTGCAAAAAGCTTAAAAACTAAGTTGGATTATATGTTTGCATTCATTATTAAATAAACATAACTTAAAGATGTGACGTAATACCAGGACAGGGTTTGACCATCTAAACTCTAGCCTATGAAATTTCTGTGGGCCGGCCCTTCACGAGGTCAGCGATGTTCAATGGAAATAAAAAGAGAACTGAGAGTGTGTAATGCTAATTTCCTTTCATAGTCTGTGGACGCATCAGATCCAAGTTCAGGAGGAGTGTGAGAGGAGGAAGCCCAAGATATGCGTCTGTAGCTGGAACACTTCTTGTTTTGATCTTAGAGTGATATTACACAAAGGTAAGATTCATATTAAACACACACACACACACACACACACACAGTGATGTAGTCTATGTAGAACGCAGGTATTTCAGGGATTTCAGTATACCCACTTAAAATTGATTGATTCATTATTTAGAATAGTACTACCCACTTCAAAAAATGCTCAAATATACACTACTGTACCCACCACAAAAAAGTATACTACACCACTGCACACACACAAGCACATTACTTGATAAAACACACACACACACACACACACACACACACACACACACACACACACACACACACACACACACACACACACACACACACACACACAACAATAAAGAGGCAAATCACTCATTCAATTATGGTCTTTGTTTCACCCATTACAGCAGCATGAAGCTGTACATCATAGCAGCTGCCTGTCTGGCAGTGGTGAGTTGTGCCAGCATCTCTCTGGAGGACCTGGAGTTCCACGCTTGGAAACTCAAGTTTGGTGAGGAGAATTTTTAATCTTTGATCTATTTTATGTCTTTGCTACATGTAACCATGAAGCTAATCAAGTGTGTACAGTAAGGTAAAAAGATAAAAATAGGAATGTCAAATGATTCATTTTTTAAATCCCAATTTATTTAGGAAATTCCATACGTAGTTAATCACAATTAATCTTGACTTCTATTCTATGTTTATTTAAAAAAAAAATATTTTGCATTCCAAGAGTTTAACCCATATGTCAGATGCTGCGTAACGCAATGACCAAGGTCTAATGCAAGATGAGCGTCTTAGCTTTGAAATACAATTTATTTTTTATGTGCTTCAGAGGCTGAGATATTCATGTGTTTTTTATAGGCAATACCTTTAATACCTTCACTTTAAATTATCGTTTGATGTCTACAAACTATTTACAAAGCTTTTTGCACCTGCTTATCTAAAGTGAAATCACAAATTCATAAATAAAATCTTACGTCTAATATGTACAATGGACAATTCCTTTTAAAATTGTCAGTAATACTTTACAATAACAGTTGTTTGTAGTACTTGGGTAAATAAATAAGTTGCCTAGTGTTAAACATTTTATTTGTAAATGTATTGTTAACAATTTGTTATTTTTTTACTAAGTGTTAATAATACTTTGTAATTGCTTTGTAAGGAGCTTTATGAATTATTTATAATAGCCTAATATTTGCATACTATTTCTTAGTCATATACAAACATTTGTCAATGTCTTTTTCATAATTAGTTCATTTTTTCCGAAGTGTTACTAATACTTTTGAATTATTTCTAATACTATTTCTGTCAGATCCACTCTAGTCAAAAATGAGACGGGAAACAGAGATATATTTCAGAAGCTTTATTTCTGAATGCATACATTTGTGTTTGGGGGTATGGCTCTGTTCGGAGGAAGTTCCCCGGCTTCTCCATGAGCTCCATGGAAGTCAATACAGGGAACAGCAGCATCCTCAGGTGGTGTGCCTTCCATCTAGCTGGAAAGGCAAAATACCCCCTAGAACAGAGCAAGCAACAACAACATGACATTGTTTGACAACGATTAGTCTGGTGGAGCAGGGGAGGTGGTGGGAGCAAAACAAGCAGCAAAAAACAACGACAGGAAAACAAATTCGGTAGTTTAAATATAGCGCGCCTTATGTCAGCATCCAATTGCGAGCTGCAGCTGATTAACCAAAGCGCAGCTGATTAGTGGAGAGTTGTATGGGTTGGGTCGGCATCAGCCAATAGGCAAAAGGGTGCGTTGACTACGTGGTCTGCCAGAACTAACGCAGATTGCTCGATTTACATACTATTTCTTCATCATATACACAAATTTCCAAGTGTTACTAATACTTTATAATTGCTTTGTAAGCAGCTTTATAAATACTCATCTACAAGCATATGTAAATGTCCTGTTAATTATGAGTTCATTATTTAAGTGTTTCTAATAATTTGTAAGTCATTTATAAGGGCCTGGGTTGATTTCAGATTTTTTTTTTGGTACAGTTAGATAGAACTCACCAAGACCTATAATTTCATATATAGAACAATTATTTTATTTTCCAAAAATGCCACTTGCGCTCTTCTGGCTCTAAATCATCGCATGACTTGGCCTGTATGCTGTTAATGCTGGGATACTAAAAAAAACCCGCGATTAATGCGTCAATTTGACAGCCCAAGATAAAAATGTATCTTTTTTCATTTCGGCAATGCAGGCAAGCTCTACCAAACCGTTGAAGAGGAGGCGTATCGTAAAAACATCTGGCTCTCCAGCCGTCGCATGGTCCTGGCCCACAACATCCTGGCTGATCAGGGCATCACCACCTACCGCATGGGCATGAACCACCTCTCAGACAAGGTAAGGGCAGCACGTCTGCTTCTGTAGAAACTAGCTTTGTCGTGGGCATGACCGCAACTACCATTGAGGACACAGATGTCATGTCCTCAGTATTTTTTTCAGTTATGTAAAATTTATCTTTGATGAAAATCGATAGGCTATATGATCGACAATGATAAATTCAGTCTGTATATGCCAAACTCATTTAACCTCGAGGCAGTGATTAATGAAAACAAACTGAAGAGTTTGACTGAAGTGTTTGAAGCATTCTAAATGTACAGTATGCAGTACAGCACACAGTATTTGACCTCTGTATTTGAAAATGTCTGGTTACGGCCCTGGTTGTGGCATGGCCGTAACTACCATTGAGGTCATGTCCTCTGTATTTTTTTCAGTAATGTAAAATGTATCTATGTAATCGATACATGATCGACAATGATAAATACGGTATCTATATGCCACCCCCATTTATCCTCAAGGCAGTGATTAATTAAAATAAACTTAATTGAAATTGGCTGGAGTTATAGTTTTTTTTATCTTAACACCAATTCCTGTCCAGGGAGTACAGGTGAAAATTAACCTTATGGCTATAATCTGGCTCAATTGTATGTTGTGCACTGTCCCTCTCGAATAATCAATAAATGAATACAAAATAAATGAAATGGACATCCAATTGCTGGCAGTTAAGAGGAGTCAGAGCGTTCTCCTCACTTCTCTTTGTATGCAGCTGACTCTTCCTTGCTACAGGTACATTATCTTTGATGTGTTTATGATGTCAACTCCATGTTATCTCTAGAATTCGAACTACAATTCCGGTAGACCACATTTGTTTGGGTCCAGGGCCGTAACGAGACATTTTCAAATACTGAGGTCAAATACTGTGTGCTGTACTGTATACTGTACATTTAGAATGTGTCGAATTCTTCAGTCAAACTCTCACTGCCTTGAGGATTAATGGGGGTGGTGTATACAGATGACTTCATCATTGTTGATTATACATTAAAAGTAATTAAAGGGACACTGTGCAAGATTTTTAGTTGTTTATTTCCAGAATTCATGCTCCACATTCACTAATGTTACCTTTTTCATGAATACTTACCACCACCATCAAATTCTAAGTATTCATTATGACTGGGAAAATTGCACCTTTCATACATTAAAAGGGGGATCTTCTCCATGGTCCGGCATTTTGAATTTCCAAAAAGAGACATTTTTAGCTGCAAAAAGGACTGTACTTGGGCCATACTAGAAAATATTAGTTCATTACTTATTAAACCTTCATGAAAAGATCAAATTTGGCAATAGGCAACCCAGTTTCAATGAGCAGCATAGTTGTAGTACATTTTTTGACCATTTCCTGCACAGTATACCTTAAAGTGTTTGACTGAAGAGTTTGAAGAATTCTAAATGTACAGTAGGCCTATGCCGTACAGCACGCCATATTTGACCTCTCTATTTGAACATGTTTGGTTACGGCCCTGGGTGGTGGGGATGCAAAAGGAAATATCATTGTTATATTAGGTCTCTGTCTATCTATTTCACTTGTCTGCCTCTCTGTGCTATATTGCTTGACTCAGTCATGAGAGTTCCAAATTCATTGTGCCCAGTCTAAAATTCAGAATTATTCTAGATCCTTGGGGCTCTTTCCAGAGGAACTTCAACTTGCACGTTCCTGTAGAACTTGTATATTTACCCAAATTGTGTTGAGTTAAGTTACAAACTAAAGGCAGCAGGGCAACTTGCCTTTTTTACGCTTAACTGGCTGCAATGTTTTAGAACTCAAAAACAGTGTTTTGCATCTTAGATGATCCTTTTCATCTTTTTTTACACTATACACTTTTTACAGTCTGTTATGTCTTGTGTTCTGAACAGACTGATGAAGAATATGGCCATCTCCTGGGTGACCGGACTCCCCTCAATGTCACCATGTCCCCCTATGAGGACCAACTGGACTCGTCTCGGCCTCCTGCATCTGTGGACTGGAGGAAATCTGACTGTGTGACTAAAGTTAAAGACCAAGGCAACTGTGGCTCCTGCTGGGCTTTCAGTGTTGTAAGTTATACATTCTTTGGTAATTGTTATGGTGAACCAGTCTTACCTTCTGAAGTTTTCTATTTGGGTCCACACACCTGTTTATGTATCCACTAGGGCTGTAATGATATTGTGTCGAACTGAGAAATCATAATACGAGTCATGATACTATCCCGATACGAGGAGGCAGTATCGTGATACGCCCTTTCAAAGTTTTGTTACCCATCAGTCCAGAAAACAAAACAACGTAATATGAAGTGATAGTGCTTCAAAACTTCAAATCATCACCATTATTATTTTTAAACTTTAAAACTTGTGGGGTGTATCGAACCGTGGGTCAAAAATTGTGACACAAACCGAATCACAAGTTGAGTGTATCATTACAGCGCTAGTATCCACACATCAAGAGTGCAGCAATACCCTTTTCTATCTTTATTTCCACAGGCAGGCGCGCTGGAGTCCCATACCTGCATCAAGTATGGCAAACTCCCCTCTCTGAGTGAACAGCAGCTGGTGGACTGCAGTAGGAAGTATGGGAATGAGGGCTGCAATGGTGGATACTTGGGCAAAACTTTCGATTATGTGAAAGACAACGGAGGGATAGACACGGAAGTATCTTATCCTTATGAGGCACGGGTAAGATGCTGTACACAACACAACAACACCAAAATTACCATGACTGTGTACATTTCAAACCAAAAAAACATCCATCCATATTGAGCAGTTCTACATCTGACCACAAAATGATAATGCATGATTTTGTTAAGTATATGGTATAAGTTTGGAGCATGTTTGAGGTTCAATACAAATTATTTCTTGACATGTAGTTGAGCTGTTCTTGAACATTTCTTCTTTTTGAAATCCTCCTTAAAATAAGCAATAACATTGTCCAGTATACTTGTGTGGACTATTACAACCTTTTATTTTTTTTAACCAATTTCACCAATTTTCAGGATTCAACCTGCCGTTTTAACTCTTCGAATATTGGTGCCAAATGCAGAGACCGTCGATATTTGCCCAAGGGGAATGAGCGTGCGCTGAAAAAGGCCCTGGCGAATATCGGTCCGGTGTCTCTTTCTGTGGATGCCGACCACAAGTCATTCAGGCACTACTCATCTGGTAAGCTCTCTTGAAGGCATCGACCTTTTTCACATGATGCCAGACTCCTTCTGATCCAATGCCTTCAATGAACATACAGTCCACATTATTAAAGGGGTCATTCGATGTGAAATGGCTTACATTGTGTTAAAACGTAAGGATGAGCCCTAACTTTAGCCTCATTCCTCACCTCCAAAGATCCCCTGCATTCCAAAGTCCGAGCGCTAGTCAGGATTCCAGAGCTAGGTGAAATTTAGCTTTTTCTGTGATGGACCTGTACCTGTTTAGCCATCGTTATAAATCTCTACTTTCCACCCATTTACGACGCTCAAAGTTGCTCAACTTCATTCCGCAGAGTCGTGCTGTTGTTAACATGTAAAACGAGACATAGAGAACTTTGCTAGTGCACAGTTAGTTTACAAACAGAGCTGTTTGTAGAGGCTGCGTCACAGTACGGCTTCAGCTTGCACCACAGAAGGTCTAGAGCTCTACAGTTACAGAGGGTTCACTCACTTGATCCATGTCTGTAGTTCACCTAGAGGGCGAGGCAGTCTGCACTCGCCCGTTGGCGCCCCTAGAGTGCAGTACCACCCGGCGATGTGGTGAGTGAACCCTTTGCAACTATAGACCTTCTGTGGTACAAGCTGAAGCCATGCTGTGACGCAGCCTCTACAAACGGCCCTGTTTGTAAACTAACTGTGCACTAGCAAACTTCTCTATGCCTCGTTTTACATGTCAACAACCCTGCGACTCTGCGGAATGAAGTATTGAGCAACTTTGAGCCTCGTAAATGGGTGGAAATTAGAGATTTATAACGATGGCCAATCAGGTGCCGGTCCATCACAGCAGAAGCCAAATTTCACCCAGCTCTGGAATTATGACTAGCGCTCGAACGTTGGAATGCAGGGGACCTTTGGAGGCGAGGTATGAGGCAAAAGTTAGGGCTCATCATCACGTTTTAACACAACGTAAACCATTTCACACCGGATGAACCGCATTCAGCCTGATAACTTATTCAATTACCGTAATATCATGTATTTAAAATCAGTGATTGACTCATGTCAGGCGTGTACAATATACAATGAGCCAAAGTGTTCAGGATTGATTGTATGTTTCTCTGTATTTGATTGATTGATTGATTGATTGATTGATTGATTGGTTCATGTTAGGGGTGTACAATGAGCCTGCATGTAGCAACTCGAAGACAAGTCATGCCATGTTGGCTGTGGGCTACGGCAAAGAAAAGCGCCAAAAGTACTGGCTGGTGAAGAACAGGTGTGTGTGTGTGTTTTTATCTACATTCACTTATCCACAACAACATTTAGTATTGCCTTAAGCACATTTAATGTGACATACTTTTTATACCTCCCTGTCATGAATGCTACAACTGTTGTTGTAAACAATTGTTAAGATATTGAGTACCTTTAGAATAACTACCCCTAAAAAGCTTTATGAACACTTTATTAACGTGTATTGATTAACTGATCATGAACAAAACATTTACAAATGTTTGTAAAGCTACAACTGCACAATGGAGTAGGAATCAACTTCTACTAAATGAGTTTTAAGTGCGTTTGCCTGTGGAATCTTCTGTATCCAGTGGTTTCATGCCCTCTGATCTTTGGTGGACAGATTTCAAGGACCGATTTGACTGTGCTGTGTCTTATGTGTTAATATAGCCTAATGTTTCTTACTCATATACAAACGTTTGAAAATGTTTTGTAAATACAGTAATTAGTTCATTATTTATTAAGTGTTCATAAAGCTTTTAGGGCTAGTTATTCTAAAGTGTTACCAGAGATTGTGATTGTATTGTGATAGTACATTTATAATTACAAGTGTGTATAGATGCATTTTTCAAAGCTCTAATAAACAACAACAACAATAACTCGTGTATACAGTAAGCCTATCTAACAATTATCATGCTGCTTTTGTGTCTTGTCTCTGAAGTTGGGGTGTTGGCTGGGGAGAGAAAGGCTACATCAAGATGGCCAGGAACAAGAGGAACCAGTGCTGCATCGCCTGCTATCCAGTTTACCCTCTAGTCTAGTAGTCCTGTCTAGTGCGACGAGGGGGATATGCTAACAACAACATGGTTCAGTAAACTATCCCAAGTTAACCTTGAGTTGGAAGTAAATCATCTATTCTAATAGAAGAGCCTGGAGTCTTCATTTTCTTAACTAAATGATACCTGCAGGCAGGGCTCTAAATTAACACCAGCCAACCAGCCAAATGCTGGTGAAAGTTCAGTTTGGCTGGTAGAAAATGCCTACTTACTAGCCACAGACTCATTAGTGATTGTCTGTTTGACAAGTAAGAGGTTAAATAAGTTAATTTAGGGCCCTGTTTGCAGGTGTACCACTCCCTGTAGGTGAACTAAGCCCGGTTTATCACTTAACCATGTTCTTAGTATACAGGTACCACCTCCCCCCTGACCCCGACCCCCACCCCGCATTATTCACAGCAGTGATGTGCAGACATTTTGGATGGCAGATGCTAGGGTGCTCTAATCCAACCTGGATTCATTAGTGACAATCCAGTGCCACCTGATGTTACCTATCCAATTCAAACAGGTGATCATTCAATGTGGCACTGAATTGTAATGAAGTAATCAAGGTTGCCCTTCCCTGCTATAGAAGCTATTAGGGCCTTATTATCACATGCTTTTAATTGTCAAGTATTTTTAGATGATCATGTCAACATGGACCATAACGGAAAAAAAAAACTTTCAAATTGGGTAGTTTGTTACCTTACTTGTGCACGCCTATGTTTTGTAGAGTTAATTTTTCATTATTCTGAACATACAATATAGAGTATGGTCTCATTTCATTAAGTGTTAAATATTTACTCATTGAGTGTTAAATTAACACTGTGAAACAATATATGCTCTAGAATAGTGTTATTAAACACTCCAAGAGTTGAATTCACCACTAAATCAAATGGGACCATACTGTTCATATGCTCAAAAGAGTGTTAACGCTGCAAAATACTGTGGTATATCTGTTGCCTAATGATTGCTGTATTACTGTACATCCGATTAAATAAAGCCTGTCAGAAGCAAACTTTAACTATTAAAAGACTTATAAATGCATGCCATGTTGTCGTTTCTTAATCCCAAAATAGAGCGAATTAGGGTTGAAGGTGGAAGTAAATAAAGCGAAAGCATATTTGGTATCATTTGATTCATAGTTTTCTGTAGATTAAGAATTTTGGTGCCTACAGTGCAGTTTGGTACAGAAAAAAAATACAGGGCTTTAAATGGTACATTCATTTTTTTGGACCAAAAACACTTGTTACCACATATTGATATTGGTTTATATCTCCTCTGCGAATTGAAATATTTTCATGATACTTGACGTATTTACTCATTATAAGTTAAGACCCCCACATTCGGGCTTGCATGCCCACAGGGACCCCGGTTCGAGTCCGGCCGGGGTCATTTCCCGATCCCACCCTGTCTCTCTGTCCCACTCGCTTCCTGTCACCATCTCAGACTGTCCTACCAAATAAAGGTATAAAAGCCCCAAAATATATATATATTAAAAAATAAATATATATATGTCTTTAAGGACAGGTTAAGGTTAGGGCACAACTTAAATTGATATAGCATTATTTTGTTTAGGATTAGCATTTGGTACGTATTTTCTAATGATAGAGTTAACACAGTGCTGTGGCAATATAGAAAGCACTTCTGTGTGCCCATCACGGAAAAAAAAATTGTGTCCAGGAGCGCGGAATTTTGGCAAAATCCGTGCACCTGGACACGGATTTCGTGTCCTTAACATCCGTGTCCAGGAGCACGGAATTTTTGGAGATCAGGCTGTGCAGGTGTGAGGCAGAAGAAGGTGAATCTCATAGAGCGAACCTGATGATGCATTGGGCGAAACGCATTGTTCGCTCCGAAAAATAAAGTAAAGAAAAGTAAGCAGTGTGCGGTGTCTTTTGAATTTTGTTCATAGACTACAGTACATTGTGTGACAAAAGACTTGAAAAATACATTTCAAACAGGGCATTTTATGTCCTGTAGGGCAAAGGGACAGTTGCTTGTGTACTACTTTGTCCCTATCTGTGCACACAAATGGGAACTTGTGTAATCTCATACGGTATACCCCTTGAGTAAAATAAAGAATGTGAACATAATCTAGCTGCGTCCAGATTCTAAAAGCAGGGCAGGTTCTTGAAAATTGTGTGCCCTGAGCCAGCTCCCTTCTTTCCTTTCGTGCAGAAAGAAATCGTTATCTGTGAACATAATTAGTTCTTCTTATCGAGCACATCTGATATACTGTAGTACCTACGTATGTGCTGAGTGTCCATGAATTATCTGTGTAAATGTAAGGT
>NC_085875.1:21705651-21813151 GCF_034702125.1 Engraulis encrasicolus
AATGTGTAATGCTAATTTATTTTCATAGTCTGTGGACACATCAGATCCAAGTTCAGGAGGAGTGTCAGAGATAGAACCCAAAGACTATGCGTGTGTAGCTGGAACTGGAGGCATTCTTCTTGGTGTGATATCAGAGTGACATTCCACAAAGGTAAGCTTCATATTTATCACACACACACATTACTTGATTAAAAAATACCCACATGCGACAAGAAAGAAAGAAAGAATCACAAAAAGAGAAAAATACATCACTCATTCAATTATGGTCTTCGTTTCACCCATTACAGCAGCATGAAGCTGTACATCATAGCAGCTGCCTGTCTGGCAGTGGTGAGCTGTGCCAGCATATCTCTGGAGGACCTGGAGTTCCATGCTTGGAAACTCAAGTTTGGTGAGGAGAATTTTTAATATTTGATCTTATTTATTTCTTTGGAAGCATGTCACAATGAAACTTATCAATTGGGAACAGTAAGGTAAAAATATTTTTAAAAAGGGATGTCAAACCATTTTTTTTTATCAGAATGTATTTTGGAAATTCCATAGTTAATATTGATTGTGACTTTTATTCCATGTTATTTAAAAAAAAAAAAAAAGCCTTCCAACAGAATTTAAGCCATATGTCGGATGCTGCGTAACGCAATGAACAAGGTCTAATGCAAGATGAGCGTCTTAGCTTTGTAATACAATTTATTTTCATGTGCTTCAGAGAATGAGATATTTAGGTTTTTATAGGCTGACACTACCTTTTTCCCCAAAAAAAATGGCTTTGTTTAACAGGGTTCTGGGTTAAAGCCCATGATGCAGTAATTCTGACCAGATGAACTCAAACAAATAAAATAGCTGATCATTTATGACTTCACATTTATGTTATTTATGTTTTATTTAAACCATGTGAACAGTTCATATTAACTGTGCATTCAAGCAGTTCAGTTTCAATTCTCTTGTTTTTATGCTCTTCACTTTAGCATAGGCCTAGTGTAGGTGTAAATGGGACATGTGCTTGGCCTAGCGTAAATGTGACATATGCCCAAACACTGATGCTCAATGCAAAATATTGGTTGATTTCTGTCTGATATATATTTTGGTACAGTTAGATAGAACTCATCAAGGCCTTTAATTTCATATATAGAACTAATGTTTTGCCAAAAATGCCACTTGCGCTTTTCGGGCTCTAAATCATCGAATGACTTGGCCCTACATGCTGTTAATGCTGGGATACAAACAAAAGAAAAAACATGATCAACACGTTAATGTTACAGCCATAGATTAAAAAAAAAATCTTTTTTATTTCTGCAATGCAGGCAAGGTCTACCAAACCGTTGAGGAGGAGGCGTATCGTAAAGACATCTGGCTGTCCAGCCGTCGCAGGGTCCTGGCCCACAACATCCTGGCTGATCAGGGCATCCACACCTACCGCATGGGCATGAACCACCTCTCAGACATGGTAGGGCAGCACACCTGCTTGCTTCTGTAGAAAGTAGCATTGCCGTGGGGATGCAAAAGACAATATCAGTACTATTTCAGTGTTTAGGTCTGTCTATCTATTCTAGTCTACTGTTCTCTGTGCTATATTACTTGACTCAGTCTTGGTTATGGGAGCTCTGTATTCCTTGTGCCCACTCTAAAATTCAGAACTGCTGTAGAACCTGGGGTTCTTTCCAGAAAGATGTGTGCGCTCCTGTAGAGCTTGTATGTTCCCCCACGGTCCTTTTTCTTCTTCTTAAATAAAACCCCCATTGTATCAGACCTTTCTTTCAATGTGTGAATCATACATCGTTAAGTTTTCTGTTTGGGTTCATGCATCAGATGAAGTAGCTGTACATCTAGAGCTCAACAATAGTATTTTGCATCTTAGATGATCCTTCACATTTACAGTCTGTTATGTCTTGTGCCCTCTGAACAGACTGCAGAAGAATATGGCCATCTCCTGGGTGACCTGACTCCTCTCAATGTCACCATACCCCCTCCTGAGGACCCTGTGATGACCCTCAAGCCCCAAGCGGACTCCCCTCAACCGCT
The DNA here is from genome assembly GCF_034702125.1 of Engraulis encrasicolus. Classification (NCBI taxonomy): domain Eukaryota; kingdom Metazoa; phylum Chordata; class Actinopteri; order Clupeiformes; family Engraulidae; genus Engraulis; species Engraulis encrasicolus. Next base: position 21,707,671 of record NC_085875.1, read on the forward strand.
GCCTGAGTCTATGGACTGGAGGAAAACTAACTGTGTGACTAACGTTAAAGACCAAGGCTACTGTGGATCCTGCTGGGCCTTCAGTGCTGTAAGCTACACACACTTTTTTGATCTAGTATACATGTATGCTTCTTTTGAGGTCTTTTTAGGTACAGGTACACTCATCTTATTGCATTTTCGTTAACACTTTATTTTAGGGATACATCTATTAGCACTAATACATACAATGTAGGCCCCTACCTGTATAAGTAACTTGTAAGGCATGTACATAGCAAAATCAAACATTTGTTAGCCATGTATTCGCAAGGGATTTATTACCAATTTAACCTTAGTAAGGACCTAGTAGGCCTTAGCGTTTGCTCAGTACATGTCTTACAAGTTACTTATGCAGCCATTCACATTGTATGTATTAGTGCTAATAGATGTATCCCTAAAATAAAGTGTTACCGCATTTTCTACTAGAATATGCTATTGCCAGCAATACTTATAATCAGTAAGGAAAGCATTGAACATTTCTTGGTCAAAGGTGTATAGCTGGTTATGGTGGTGTTTGCAAGACAAAACCCCCATCCTCCAATATAATAAATAAATTAATTAAATTCCCTTTAGGGGGAACTGTAGTAAAGCTAATAAACCTGACCATATAGGGGCTACGGGAGGGATTCAAATCCAGCCAGGGTCATTTCCCAACCCTTCCCCATCACTCACACACTTGCTTCCTCTCTATTCTCACTCTCTGTCTATCTAAACATTTAGCTCCAAAAAATATAGCTTCTAATAATAACACTTCTAATTTCTAATAATAACACTTCTATTGTCCACAGACAGGTGCACTGGAGTCCCATATCTGCATCAAATATCGTCGACTCTACTCTCTGAGTGAACAGCAGCTGGTGGACTGCAGTGGGAAGTATGGAAACAAGGGCTGCGATGGTGGGTACAAGGACAGAGCTTTCCAGTATGTGAAAGACAACGGAGGGATAGACTATGAAGTATACTATCCTTATGAGGCACGGGTAAGACACAGTACACAACACAACAAAGCCAAAATTACTAAAACTACCTTGACTGTATACATTTCAAAGGAACATTATGAAAATATCCATATAGAGCAGTTGTACATCTGAACACAAAACGAGTGCACGATTTTGTATAGTATATGGTATAAATGTGCATGTTTGAGATTCAATACAGCTGATTTATTGACATAGTTGAGCTGTCCTTTTTGAAAACCTCCTTATCATACAAAATAATGTCCTATACTTGTATAAATTATTACAACCTAAAAATATTTTTTTTTACCAATTTCACTAATACTCAGGATTCAACCTGCCGTTTTAAATCTCGGTACATTGGTGCCTACTGCCGAGGATATCAACGGCTGGCCTACAACAATGAGCGTGCGTTGCAAGTGGCCCTGGCAAAGATCGGTCCAGTGTCTGTTTCTGTGGATGCCAGCCGTGACTCTTTCATGCGCTACTCATCTGGTAAGCTGTGTCAAAGTTTTTCACACGATGTCAGACTCCCTCTGACTCAATGACATCCAAGTAGGTATAAGTTTCATCTGATGGCAAAGACATAATCGTACACTCCACCTAAAAAAAATAAAAGTAAAGCATTCAGCCTGATTAGTTATTCAATTAATATCATTCATGTTTTTTAAATTCAATGATTGACTGATACCATGCGTGTACAATGAGCCAGATTGATTGATTGATTGATTGATTGATTGATTGATTGATTGATTGATTGATTGGTTCATGTTAGGAGTGTACAATGATCCTGCATGTAGCAGCTCGAAGACAGATCATGCCATGCTGGCTGTGGGCTACGGCACTGAAAATGGCCAAGAGTACTGGCTGGTGAAGAACAGGTGTGTGTACGTTTTTATCTACATCTTATCCACAACAACATTCAGTATAGACTTAACCACAGCAAATGTGATGGAATTTTTATACCTCCCTTTCATGAATGCTTGAACTATTTTTGTAAACAAAGATATTGTGATTGTATTGTGATACAGCACATTTCTTAGAATTTCTTAGAAGTGTTTGTAGATGCATTTCTCTGAGCACTAACAACAACAACACCAATTATAACTTACAGGCCTTCCTAACAATTATTGTGCTGCTTTTGTGTTTTGTCTCTGAAGTTGGGGTGTTGGCTGGGGAGAGAAAGGCTACATCAAGATGGCCAGGAACAAGAGGAACCAGTGCTGCATCGCCTGCAAACCAGTTTACCCTCTAGTCTAGTCTAGTAGTCTAGTAGTCTAGTAGTCTAGTCTGACCAGGGGTCAGAGGGCAGGGAGACAGCATTACTCACAGCAGTTATGCTAGGACATTTTGGATGCCAGGTAATCATTCAGCCAAAAAATCACAAGGTTAAATTTGGATGGTAAAACCAAACCAGGCCATGTATGTGGCACTGAATTGTAATTAATGAATCCAGGTTGCCCATCACTGCTATAAAGGCTATATAAGGGCCTTATAATCGTCAAGTATTTCTAGATGATCATGTCAACATAGACCATAACAAATTGTGGGGAAAAAAAGTTAAAAATGGGTATTTCTTTACCTTGTCCCTATCTGTACATGCCTATGACTCACAGTAGCTGTTTTAGTGTTAATTCAACACATTTTATTGATCTAATAAGTTTACTATGAAATATTGACACCCCATTTTGCTGTGTAACCTCACATTACTCCAAAGAATAGCCTACCATAAATCTAAAATCACTGTATGATGTGTTTGATAATAGTGTGTGCTGAGTATTGATATTCACTCTCAAAAACATTGCAAGTATGGCTAAACTAAACTGTATCCTAATCAGACTCGAAGTCAATGTTTCTAAATTCCATCTCAAAATAGAATTTGTTGATTTTAAACTAGTTGAATTGATTATTAAAGGTATTAAAGATTCCATATTATGCAACTTTTCCCACAGTTTGTCTCTATGTCCCCATTGTGTCATCTGGACGTCTAAATCTACGCAAAAGACTGATAATTACAGTGGCTTTGTGCTTTCTTACAGTAACATGTATTGACAATAAAAAATTAAGCAAACAGTAAATACTTTGAATTTTCATTGTGTCTTTCACTTTCATCTTCTTGCAGGGTCATTGACTTTGGCTTTGAATGTTGAAGGGTGAAGTCAGCAGTAGTGTTTGCTCTCGGTCATGTTAACAGTGGAATACGAGACAAGACAAAGGTTAGGGAACTGGTTAATGAAGCAGATCGGTTATAGGGTGTGTTCAGGTAAATTGGGCCATCAGCTAAATTGGGTCGGATAAGCATTGGGTGTCTCATTTCCTTTAATTCTACAGACCAACCACCACAAATGTACTGACATTGTTGCAACATGATTACTCTATCTGTTAAAAGTCATTTTAATTGCATAACACTTTTTTGATGGGCAGGGGGAACCCTCATATGGAGAGTGACAGAAGAAAGTGATTTTTCAGTCTCGCCAAAATAAGAAATCGTCTAGATAAAATAAGGATGATACTGTTTTCAGATGTGATAAAAACTGGAAAAACGAATATGTTTCTAGGTTTGAATTTGTGCCTTTAATCTGGAAAAACATAGTTGTGGCAACATTGTGAACTTTAAATACCTAAAAATGTCAAAAAAAAACATTAGCCCATTTTGGCTGAACATGTTAAGGTAAAGTGGGCCGCCCCTTTCAGGTCATTTGGGTTGTTTGGGTGTCAAGCACTGGTGTCACGTTTACCTCTTATTGCACTTTACTTGAAAACCTGCTGCTACTAAGTATTGTACCCCAAACACAATTTTGTTGCCTTTTTGATAAAGACAATACATTCTTGAATCTTGAATCTTGAATCTTGAATGAGGCAACACATGCAGAAAACAAAATACAACCAATTCTGCTTGTATTGGCAAATCAAGAAGTTGCACCCTTTTTTGAATTCCATGTTTCATTCCAAAATAGAATAATGAATGAACAAAAAAGTACACGGACCTCAGGGGAGCTCTTTTAATGAAGTTGTGATATCTTTTTTGGAAACAGATGTGTTGAAAAACCAAATGGAGGAATATTAAAATCATCACTAATTTTGTTTTTCTTTTGTGCAATTCTTAGTTTTACCATTGGAATGAATAGGTGGCCCATTTTACCTGAATGCATTTTTTTCCATCCAGGATGACACACCTGTCACTAAAACTTGTAAAAATGTAATTTTCACATTAATCATCTTGTTTTTTTGTCATGAAATGGAAGATTATGAGTCACTTGGATAATGTATTGATGTTTTCATCAGTCTTTCTGAATTTGCCAAAAAGTGGCCCAATTTCCCTGAATGCACCCTAGTATTCCATTGAAGGACTAACATATATGTAACAATCAGCTTATAACATACCTTAATTGATGTAACAAGGTGGATCCCTTTGTGTATATTCACATACAATGACAAGACATATTGATAATCATGCAGAGACAAGGAAAACCAGGAATACATTTCACAGCAAGGGGGTCATAAACAGAATCATGTTCACTAAACAGCTCATGTGCAGTGCACCCTTCTGCTGAATATCAAATATCTACAGATACCTCAAAAATCTTCTGGTGGAGTGGTGATTTAATTCCACCAAACAACAGATTGTGCAAGATTGACAGTTTGTCAAGTTTAATAAATGGACATACGGTGCTAAAACTCAAGGGGTCAGGACAAATTACAACGATCATACAATCCCCATCCTGTAATGCACCTGGTTGCATAGCAGGGCTTGACTGGACAAAGCAAGACGTCTAACCCCACTTTGTCCAGAGACAGTAGGATATAGGCTCATCTCAAAAGTATCTCAGAAATACTTGTAGACAAAACTCTACAATGCAGTGTCCTATGTTTCCCAACTCACACTTGGTTTGGAGTCAACTTTGAATCACAGGGAGGACAGTGGGGCCCCAGTAATGCACAAAGAGAAGTTTGAAGGAATTTTAAGTGTTTTACCTTTGCACACATATTACACTACATTACATTACATTGCACTTAGCTGACGCTTTCATTTTATTCAAAGCGACTTACAGTTATTATTTTTCAGTGTATTGATTACAGTCCGGAATGTGGGGTTAGGTTGCTCAAGGGCACTTCAGCCATGGATGGAGATGTAGGGAGAGGTCAGCTGGGGATTCAAACCTGCCACATCTACATTGAAAGAACAACTCTGTAACCACTAGGCCATAGCTGCCCCCCACTATACTTTTATGCACCCATTAAAACCAGTGTTGGGGGCAAAAGCAAGTGAGTGCTAGTAATAGATCATCTCTCTGTCGGTAAAGCTGTATGTAAAACTAAGTGTAATCACACAATGTTTGGCTGTAGCAGTGTTGTGTGTTGTGTTGCTGCATCTTGACCTGTCCTGTCAGGTTGTCACCCTGAGGAAGCAAACACAAAAACACTGAGAGCAAGCACTTTCCAAATGGCTTCAGCTGACACCAAGCCTCTGTGTGGTGAAAATGGAGCTTCTGTCAGTCTCCTCATAGCTTTTCACTTGGGTATAAATAACGGAATCAAGACTTGTGGTGATCGACTGCAGGTTTGGGGAGAAGAGGAAAGTACCTTTTTTGATATGTGGTAGCCTGGCTTTTCTTGTTTTCAACCATTTTGCCATATTTTTTTCTGCACCAATATCAACAGGTGGTCTTTCGGCGTACAGAACATTCATGTAAGATGCACTTCTCTGCCTCAAACACATGCACACATACAAACTATGTAGCTAAACATGCACCTACACCTAACATACAGTATATACAATATAGGCACACAACAAACACAACATGTACAGAGAAAACAAACAATAAAGTCACACAAACACTTGTGAATTCACCTAGGCCTATCTGTCTACTTCCACCTTCTTCTGTCTTCCATGCCTACTGTATTGTGTTTTGCAGCATGAAGTGGTTGATCATAGCAGCTGCCTGTCTGGCAGTGGGCAGCTGTGCCAGCATCTCTCTGGAGGACCTGGAGTTCCAAGCATGGAAACTCAAGTTTGGTAAGATTGTCAAAGTCTTAAATACTCATAAAAGTTACGTAGGAGCAGGGCCATAACCAGACATTTTCAAATACTGAGGTCAAATACTGCGTGCTGTACAGCATACTGTACATTTAGAATGCTTCAAACACTTCAGTCAAAGTCTAAAGTTTGTTTTCATTAATCACTGCCTTGAGGATAAATGGGGGTGGTGTATACAGACTGAATTTATCATTGTTGATCATATGTCGATTTTCCTCATAGATAAATTTGACATTATTGAAAAAAAATACAGAGGACATGACCTCTGTGTCCTCAATTCTAGTTACGGCCATGCATAGGAGCCACCTTTTTTCTTCTGTTCCATGTCCATACCATGCGAATTCCACAATATCCGAGATGTTTCGATCTGGACATTGCAAGGATCAATCAAATGTGCAGTCAAGAAAGCATGGTGCAAATTAGGTGGAGGGGGAGATACCACAGTAATATTGCTTCATTACAAAGTCAGACTGTGATGGTGTTGCGATTGTGTAGAGAAAAAAATGAAGCGTTAATTCATCACTTAGAGAATGTAACACTTTCTAAAGTGGATTTGGTAAAGAAGACAGGACAGCACTCCTGTTTTGTACTTCATTGCCCGTTAGACGTTTCGATCTTAACCTTTTTCAGTGTCGGGCAAACATTTCACCAGCAGTGGTTGTACCCAGTTGGGGGCCCAAGGCAAAATATAGACATACGGCCCTTTTGAATTACTTCTGCTGGTATTTACCAGCGGGGCTGACTGTTGGGGGGAAATAATTTGATGGGGCCCTAGCCAACTGCCTAGTCTGTTTATTGGTGAAGCCGGCCCTGCACTTCACCCAGGTGTACTCAATATCAAAGCAAAAATAACCACCATCTATCCACCAGTCATCCATCCACCATTCATGCATTGGTTGAAAAGTGTGTGTGTGGGATGGGGGGGGGGAATGTTTGCCTGACACAGAAAAAGGTTAAGACTGAAATGTCTGAAGGGCAATTGAATACAAAACTAGCAGTGCTGTCCTGTCTTCTTTTCTTTTATGTTTTTTTTAAGGAATGAGCACCCAGTTTTGCTTTTAATTTTGTTGAGTTGAGAGCGTTATAAGCTTGTCATAAAGTGTATTTGGTCCCAGAGTACTCTCTAAGTGTTGAATCAACACTTTTCTTTACTGTTTGGCAGCAAAGTCCTACAACTCGTTTGAGGAGGAGGCTGAGAGGAAGCTGGTGTGGCTGTCTTCCCGCCGTAAAGTCCTGTCCCACAACATCCAGGCTGAGCAGGGCCTGCAGTCCTACCTCATGGGCATGAACCAGTTCTCAGACATGGTACAGTATAGGTATACACTTCTCAGACATGGTACAGTATAGGTATACACTTCTCAGACATGGTGCACATACACACAGAAAGACACACACGCACGCACGCACGCCAGGACTATACAATGTGAGACATTTGTATAGTTACAAAGAAATTGATATTGAAAATGTGTGACTGAATATGTCCCAAAGCTCCACAAGTCTTTTACAACTTTAATATACTGTATATGTATATCATTGCTGTGTCCAAATTGTGTCTCTTCTATTGCGAAACATTTCTTTAATCTCCTCAATATGTCATTGCTCCATCCAACTGATGTTTCTCCTGTGGCAGAACAACGAAGAATACCAACAGGCCATCCTATTGTCAAGCTTTAACCGCTCCAATGCAGCCATTACAGCCAATGCCGCCAATGGTGCACCCAGGAAGGCTGCGTTCTACTCCCAGCAGCAAGGGGCCGCTGTCTTGCCCGCCACTGTGGACTGGAGGCAGAAGGGGTGTGTGCAGAGAGTCAAAGACCAGCACCAGTGTGGATCCTGCTGGGCCTTTGCTGCTGTAAGTAGACTGAAGAGGGGGGTGGGGTATATATAAAGGGAATAGTTTGTGTGTGTGTGTGTGTGTGTGTGTGTGTGTGTGTGTGTGTGTGTGTGTGTGTGTGTGTGTGTGTGTGTGTGTGTGTGTGTGTGTGTGTGTGTGTGTGCGCACGAGTGTGTGTGTGCTTGTGTGTGTGTGTGTGTGCATGCGGGCATGCTTGTGTGTGCGTGCGGGCATGCGTGCGTGTGTGTACTTACATAGCTCTCCATGTGGGGACCCAAATGTACCCAATTTCCACACAGAGATGGAAAGATGCTGATTATGATGCTGATTATGATGATGATGGAGTGTGTGTGTTCTGTTGACATTTTGATATCAGCCTTTTATGTTTTTCAAATGTTTTTGTGGAAGTGCAAGTGTGTGTGTGAGAGGTGCATCACTACTGCAAAACAATTGCCCTTACTGGGACAAATGAAGTTACAACCACTGCTTTTTGTATGCAAATGAAAGGCTACACTAGGCATGATTACGCTGTCTATGTAGGCCATTTGCAGTCTTGAAAGTAGACCAGTGCGTACCGGTGTGCAGCAACAGAATAGAATTTAGCCTATAGCGTATTACTGGTAAGAGAGCAGGGTTAATGCTGGCCAAAACCTAAATGCGAAAAAAGTCAAATGTGCTAAAAATAGAAAACACATACAACCAACTCTTTCGAGACAAGTGTCCTGAAAAAAATAGCTAGTTACCCAAAGTAGTCGTGCAGCAATATAGATCTTATGCTAAAAAAATCAACTTTTCACCAGGGAATGTTGATCATGTAGGAGTGCTGCTTCACTTTTTTCTCTTTAGCAAGTGCTCTTTGGCTCAAGGAAATAAAGTTTCTTAAAATTATGGTCTGACTTAGCTCCAGTTGTGGCTGTTTATAAGGTCTGCCAAAGATTCCAAGGCACACTGCTGGTGAAGTTAAAAAGCCTTTAATTAAATGGGCTAATTTATTAAATTAAAGGCTTTTTAACTTCACCAGTAGTGTGCCTTGGAATCTTTGGCAGACCTTATCAACAGCCACAACTGGAGCTAAGTCTGACCATAATTTTAAGCAATATACATCTGTAGTGCATCTATTTTATTTGCGCCCTACCTGACATTGGTATTGGAAGGGTGGCTGTTGCTACATCCTTGCAATGTGTACCACTTCTGCCATCATTTGTTGTTATTACGGCGATGAAGAGGTGTTCTATCAGAAAACAATGGCTGTCATGACATGTCATGACTGACATTAATATGAAGGGAGAAACGGACTGAGAAAGTTTTAATTTCATCCTTTAAGTCAAATTATCTCTGAAATTACTCAAGAACCAAACACCACTATTTCAGGTGTTATTCGTGACATTGGAGGCTAGGTGTAGGAAAGATATTGGCCATTTTAAAATACAGCTCTTTTTGATATTCAAAACGAGTGTGTTCAATATTGTTTAGTGCAATAAGAAAAGAGCTTTCAAACAAAATCAAATAACTAAACTAAATCTCCAATGTATATAATTTATAGTGTCCTATACCCTCTTAATTAAATATTTCTTAGTCAGTTTCTCCCTTAATATCAGTGCCAGATTCATGCCAAATTCAGTTCTGGGGCTCTACCTTGTCACTTAAAAGGCACACTAAGTTGAATTAAAATCCGGGTCAGACAAGGTCAGGTCCTGAAGTGTCTGATTTCACATGAAATGACCCCTGTGTTTTCTCTGGAAATATGACCACTGGCCACTGGCCATATCGTGCCATCACCACTCACATGCTCATGCCATCACTCGAGGATGAAGCGAAGCCACAGGTGACCTAGGTCAGTGGATTCTTCTGTTTTCTCTGGAAATGTGGCCACTATTGTGTTCGTGGCTCTTCAGCTGAACAGAAATATTGTACGTTCACCACAGCCTCAACGTGTGGGTCGGATTGTTCCACTGACAAACCAAATGTTGACATCGACTCGTGCCAGAGAACAATCCACTGACCTAGGAAGCCACAGGTGACCTACCGTATGTCAGTGAATTCTTCTGTTTTCTCTGGAAATGTGGCCTTTATTGTGTTTTTGGGTCGTGTGTTTCTCGACAACATCGTTGCTAAGTAACTACAGTATATTGTAAGTATGCTTGAGGAATATCATCCTAATACTGTAGATGTCTGAGGTCTTCCGAATCTCCTCTACTTGTTGTGCCTAAGGTCAAATCTAGACAAGGTGAAATGGCATTTAGTCATTATGCTGCAAAATGCTGGAACTAATCTTCCTGTCAAAATTAGAACTGCCCCAACAGTATCTTCTTTCAAAAAGAAATTAAAAAGCTGCTTTATTCTCACCTGCCTTTGGTGATAGTTAATTAATTATCTACTATGTATAACACAATATGGTTTATTTTTCTTTTCTTTTCTCCTATCTTAAGCATGTTGAATGACAATTATGTACAGTATGATAATGTTATATTTAAGTAATTTTGATTGATTTATTGATCATGAAACAAGGACCTAATTGACCAAGGGACAATCTACCTCATATCAGGAAATTGCTAATACTGTATGTGCGGTAGGTAAGCCCTGGTAAAATATGAGAATACATAGCATTTTGTGTTTGCATTGCCAATTATACGTACATTCATGCTGAATAATTGGAAAAACTGCACATATGTGAAACTCAAAAAAGGAGGACTGTATCTTTAAAGGCAAATCTATATATGGCAAATCTATAGGCCTATGTTATTTTAATGTTCACTCCATATACTTTATGTTTTTTTGTGGGGGGTAGCACCGGTAAGACATGAAATCTACTTTCACCCCTGGCTATTTGTGTACATAATGTACTTTTATGTGTGCATAGTGGGTATTGCTATTGCTATCGCTGTGTGTAAACAACAACAAGTGTGTGTGTGTGTGTGTGTGTGTGTGTGTGTGTGTGTGTGTGTGTGTGTGTGTGTGTATTACCCACCTGCAGATTGCCGTGTTGGAGTCCCACACCTGCATCGAGCACGGCTACCTGCCCTCGCTGAGTGAGCAGCAGCTTCTTGACTGTTCCCGTGGCTATGGTAACCATGGGTGCCATGGAGGCTGGGAGGCCGCAGCTTTCGACTACGTCAGGGATAACGGCGGGATAGACACTGATGAGGCCTACCCATATGAGGCAAAGGTATCATGCGCTGACATTTACATACTGTAGGCCTACTGTATGTCAGGAACAGGAGACAATCACATTCAGTTCAATTAAACTTTCACTCTAAAGTTAGTTTCATTCTAAAGTTAACGTTAGCATGGTGGGATGGGGAAGCGGTGCAGAGTCTGTATGATAGTCTATACAACACGGACAGACTGTGACTCTTTAAGTAAGGGACAGTCTCGTATACCGGCTAATTCCTATTGTGCTGTTATTGTAACACCTGATGACAGCACGTTTTCCCAGATCCAGGCATAATTTTAATTGGCAACTATTGGCTTTTGAAAGTACTGACTTCTCCACTGTCCTAATACGAGGTCGCGTCAGGCAGCACTTCAGCAATGGCGGCCACTCTACTTCCAGTTATTTCCTCTGATCGGTGTTTAGCAAACAGAAAGCAGCTTCCTGGCACTATTTTGATCTACATTGAAACAAGTGGTAAATCTACTTCCGGAACCCCGGTTGCCATAACTCTTGGGGGGCCGCAAGGAGGTGCTAGGGGAGCAGCGGCAGGTTGGCTGGAAATGTATAGCACAATTTAATAAACTGAATAACTAACATAAAACAAATTGGTAACACTTTATTTTAAGGGATACATCTATTAGCACTAATGCAGACAATGTACCTGTATAAGTAACTTGTAAGGCATGTACAAAGCAAAATCAAACATTTGTTTGGCATGTATTCGCAAATGTCTTGTTCATGCACAATAAGGGATTTATTACCAATTTAACCTTAGTAAGGACCTAGTTGGCCTTAGCGTTTGCTTAGTACATGCCTTACAAGTTACTTATGCAGGCATTAACATTGTATGTATTAGTGCTAATAGATGTATCCCTAAAATAAAGTGTTACCAACAAAATAAACCGAACATAAGCATCTCTGAACAGTATACTATTGTAGTTATTATTTAATGTACAGTGAGACACTGCCTTACAGACCTAGAGTATGGTTGTGTAAAGGGGTGTACAGAAAAAAAATAATGTGCCATGACCGACGTTAGGGGGGCCTTGGCTGGAATCTACTCATGTAAGAGGTCTTGTCATGGTAAAGTTTGGGAACCCCTGCCATAACTCACTCTATAGATGGCTCTTTGTGTTACCCTATTCCTAGGATGCCTACTGTCGCTTCAAGCCGTCGGGCGTTGGCGCCCTCTGCCATGGCCATGTGGAACTGCCGTACGGGAATGAGGAGGCTCTGAAGGAGACGGTGGCCTTCGTGGGGCCTGTGGCTGTGGCCATCAACGCGGGACGCCCCTCTTTCCAACACTACGTGTCCGGTGAGCACAACACATTTAAGCTCCTTTGAGTACCATGAAAAATGTTGTACAAATCATATGTATTATTATCATTATTACTATTATTATGAATAATCATAAGAACAATAACACAGCCGTCCATACAGTTATCCTCTACATTGTAAAATCTGAGTGGTTTTCCTGCTGCATTTTGCAGCTGACCAATTTATTGGAGAAGAGAATTTTGGAAACGTCCAAAAATCTAACAACATACTCATACTCACACTCAAGATCCACCACACTTATACTCATAATTCATGCAATAGATAGATAGATAGATAGATAGATAGATAGATAGATAGATAGATAGATAGATAGATAGATAGATAGATAGATAGATAGATAGATAGATAGATAGATAGATAGATAGATAGATAGATAGATAGATAGATAGATAGATAGATAGATAGATAGATAGATGCATCGATAGATGATGGTTGGTATTTTTTGGTTGGTTAATTTATTTGGTTGGTTATTTATTTACCTGTTGTATTTCATTATGTTGTGAGGCATCTACAATGACCCCCACTGCAGCAAGACCATCACTAACCACGTGGTGCTGATAGTGGGCTATGGGACCGAGGACGGCAAAGACTATTGGCTGGTGAAGAACAGGTAATAACATTATTATTGCATTACACTTAGCTGGCGCTTTTATTCAAAGCAACTAACAGCTATTTTAAGCACGGGGTATTGACAGTCCCTTGAACAGTGTGGGGTTAGGTGTCTTGCTCACGTTGTACTTGAAATGGAGTGTCTGTAATTTCCCTGTCTGTACAATGTCTCACATGTCTTTAGTGTCAGCTAATGAAAACACATGAAACAAGTCTCCACACTTGCCGATAGTAAAACTTTCATTCATTCATTCATTCATTCATTCATTCATTCATTCATTCTTTCTTTCACTTTTTCATTCATTCATTCATTCATTCACTTGTTCATTCATTCATTCATTCATTCATACATATCTTCATTTGTAGTTGGGGAGCGCACTGGGGAGATCACGGCTACCTGAAGATGTCCAGGAACCAGAACAACCAGTGTGGAGTTGCCTCCTACGCTACGTACCCACAGGTGTAAACATCACGAAGACTCTTATTTTGACTCTTATTTTCCTGCGCTACGTATACCCACAGGTGTGATGCTATGAAGACTCTGATATTGACTCTTATTTTCCTACGCTACGTATACCCACAGGTGTGAACATCACGAAGACAATCATTTTGACTCTTATTTTCCTACGCTACATATACCCACAGGTGTGATGCTATTAAGACTCTTATATTGACTCTTATTTTCCTGCGCTACGTATACCCACAGGTGTGAACATCACGAAGACTCTTATTTTGACTCTGATTTTCCTACGCTACGTATATCCACAGGTGTGATGCTAGTATGAAGACTCTTATATTGACTCTTATTCAAAAAAAAGAATTTATACCATCACTGTCCCATCATACAGAAGTATGGTTTATTTAGTCTGGACAATTTTATTTATTTTTCAAACTGCTGTTTATTTTTTAAAATTGTAAATGATCTTGCTCCCCCTCCTCTTAAGAAATGTGTGAGTCTGAGTAGAGCAGAAAATAACACAAGAGCATCATCTAGAGGGGACTCATCAAGTGTGTTTAGAAGTACCACTTTTGGTCAAAGTGCCTTTTCTGTAAAAACTACAGGGCTATGGAACAGTATTCCTGTAGGTATTAGGCAAAGCAACACACTCAGTAGTTTTAAATCAGGTGTCAAGAAATGGCTAAAACAAGGCAGCAATGTGAACATTTTTAGTCATTTATCTTATGTTTGGTGTTTTATGTTTACTTTATCATACATCTTGTTTTTTGTTTCTTTGGTGTATTCTTTTAACTAGATATGCCTTTTTGGCCATGCAAAGTTGTGGGCCTATATTTGCACATTGGGCACCTTTTAATTGTATTATCAAATTCTTGTATTTAATCCTTTTTGTTTTTAGCTTAACACCAATTCCTGTCCAGGGACTACAGATGAAAATTAGCCGTGTGGCTATAATCTGGCTCAATTGTATATTGTGCACTGTCCCTGCTAAATAAACAGTAGATGAAATAAATGAAATACATGAAATGAAATTTTCCTACACTATGTACACACCACGACTTATTTGTCACTAAGTATTTGTATGGGGTTTTATACCTTTATTTGATAGGACAGTGCGATATGATGACAGAGGCGAGTGGGAGAGTGAGACAGGGGAAGATCAGGAAATGACCTTGGCCTGGAATCGAACCCATGCCAGATCTCTGCCATAGCAGTCAATGCCCTAAATAACCATTTGAGCCAGAGCCAAAACAGCAGTTTTCTGACACGCACCTGTCACAATGGTGATCCACATAATGTGTAAACGGGATCAAAAATATGTAAAAGGTTAAAAAAATATTGTTTTTTAAAAAATATCAGCATATGTGTAACCAAAGCCTTATTTTACTGAGAGTGCTTTCCTTTATAACAACAGTAACTCCTCTCACCAGACCTGCACTGCACTTACCATGTCACGATATACCTTAAGGTATTTTCACACTAAGTCCCCTTTAAGTGAACCAAACTCAGTCCTCCTTAACTCATTGGCTGCCAGCCATTTTCATAAAAGAGTAACCCACAGTGCCAGAGATTTTTCAGCATTTTGGGTGTTTTTTGGAGGCTCACAGAAAATTGAGTTCTGTGTCTATGTCAACACCATACCTATCAAAACACAGATTAGACGCTCATCTGTCATCAGAAAAAAACGGTGTCTCTCTACCCCTTTCCGTTCTTTCATAATCATCTGTTGAAAATAAGTGGAATTCGCCAAAATGCTGCTTTCTAGCCAAAAAGCTGAGAAAACGCCATTTGAAGTTGACCTATGATTGCAAGTGTTTTTGCTCATAATGACACCGTCCTAACAACTCCAAACCTATCAGATGCTATTACAGAGTCTCCTGTCATCTGTAGCCAGAACAAAAGATCGTTTGTATGGTCTTTTCAACCTAATAATGTACTGAAATATAACGGGGTGGGCTTGAAAACAAAAGTGTTTTAGTTTGTTGCTGGCGCGCACAATGGATCATGACTGCAGGTGCATGTAACTCATGTGAAATACTAAACTCACAGAAATACTGTCTCTAAATATAGTCCCTCTGTTTAGCCTGTAGTCCTCTCGTTACAAATCACAGCTGATTTGTTTCCTCCTGTACCGTGTGAACTGGGAGGCTGGCAGGCAGGCAGCACAACTTAGCTTACTGCTGCTTCAGTTATTTGGCAGAGCGGACAATTTGCAGATTGATGATTACTGTCATCATGTTTCTGCTATAGTGGTCTTGTCATATATTGTTCAATGAATTTTCTTTTGATAAAGTACTGATCACATATCCAACATTTCACAAGCCGATTTGAGTGGGGAAGGCTAGCTGGTCTGAGGCTAAGTGCAATGCTTTCTCATGTGAGCTGAATGTATCTGACACAATCAGACACAAAGGCTAGCCTTCTCTGTTCCAAGAATCTGCAACCCCCCTGTCTTTTTGATGATACAGTAAGCTGATCATACTATACAGATCCATAACTGCAACTGTAGAATGAGTAAAAATAGTTGACTTACCAAGGCTCCTTATTTTAGGCTTAGTTGTAAGTTGTTAGCGATTTCGTGCTAGCTAGCTAGCGTAGCAAACAATAGCCAAACATTCCCAACTGAGGTGACCACTATCCTGTGCATTTTCCTGTTAGATGATCTTTTGCACGCATCATCCTGATGTTGTGTAGGCTGATCACATTATCCAAAATGAAACAGTTGCCACACAGATCATCTCTGGTTGAACATGGTGTATTTTTGGGCAAGCTAGTTACAATGCCTACTAGCTAGATGGCAACAGGGGGGTGTATTTTGGTCATGAGAGGAAGTTTTTTTTGTAAGGCTCTGACACTAAAATCAGTAGAATACCTGTGTTAAAAAAAATCAGAGGGCAAGAAAGTAGACTACTGTCACAGGTGCTTTACTTTCAAAAATTATTTTGCTATGCTGCTTTTGAGATTATAATAGTAAAAAGGGATGTTTTTGTCTTGACATTTCCTCTTGATGTGAGCTAATGCCCTGTCCTGACTGTTCCTTAGGACACTTCTGCCACCTACAGGAACAGTTAGAACATGACTAGAGGCGTGAAATTAATACACAACATAGGTCAGACCGTCCTCAAGGCGTGGCTGTAAAAAAACGCAATTATCGGCGAACGACGTCGAAGGCAGGGGGCGTCGCTATTCGAAATGACGTCATTCGACGGCTAAGGCAGCCAATGAGTTAAGTGGACAAAAAAGAAAACCAACAGCAAAAGGACTCTGTTGATCTCTGTTCTGTAGTTGTTTCATAGTGTGAGTGTCTTACATAAAGAACAACAGCTCTTTTTAGTCCAGTGAGGCTTTTATGGTGTGTCCGTCCTTTTTTGATAACACCCAGTGCCAGGGCCGCTGACAGCTTTGGCTGGGCCCGGGAAAATGTCATCTGAAAGGGCCCTTTACCGAATACATTCAATGTAATGAGGACCCCATCATGGGCCCCCCAGTTCCCTGGGCCCGGGACAGATGATCCCTCCCCCCAGCCTTGTCGGCTTCCCTGCCCGGTGCTCTACAGTGATTACACCTAGTCACAAGTGTAAGTTGTCAGTACCCATAAGCGAACCCTATTGAGACCACATCAATAAAGGTCTCAGTATAGTTCACTTCCAAGGGGTCTGGGGTATACTTTGGAATGTTCACATATGCACAGAAAATGCTGAGTCACAGGTCTGAGTTCGCTTTTAAATGGCTGGAAGGGACCAGGTGTGAAAACACCCTTAAATACTTGAGTACTCCTCCGTTCATTTTAATCTGTTGATATCCTCTTTTTAAATTTGTTTTGGATACAAGCATCTGCAAAATTAAATGTGATGTAATCTTTTAACACTAATGATATGAAGGTACACTTACCAATATATTGGAAAAACCACATGTGACACACACACACGCACGCGCACGCATGCAACACACACACACACACACACACACACACACACACACACACACACACACACACACACACACACACACACACACACACACACAGTCGTTACTCATTGCTCAGTCGTTACTCATTATTAGACTTTATTTAACTGATGTGACTGAAAAAAGAAAATACATACATTTACATACATTAACAAATTATACATGATGGAATGGATTATGTTGTAATGGATGTATTATGATTTGTTCATTTAAGCGAAAAACAGTGTACTCATTAAAAAGACAAAATAAAAGAGAGAATGACATCTTCATTTCTACTTGCAGTCTGTTCTTTTCCACAATAGGCCAAACACCAGTCACAAAGGCATAGCATGCGGCGCGCAGTACTGTACTATCATGTACAGTATCAGTTATTACCTATGTAGGTACATTCATATTGCATTCTGAAACATCTATCATGGATCATGTAGAACAGTGCACCATGTTTCAATAATAAAGTAGGTTCTGAGCGCAGTTATGGGTAAACGGTTAGGAGCAGAATGGACTTCCCCACCACCTGGCGGGTCGGGAGTCAAACCGGCAACCTTTGGGCTACAAGTCTGATGCCCTAACCCAGGGGTCCCCAAACTAAGGCTTGGGGGCCGGATGCAGCCCGCCAAGCCCCTTTGACCGGCCCTCCACCTCTCTGCACCTCACCATTTGAACTGGCCCAAAGAAGCAATCCTTACAGAAAAAAATAATGATAAAATATTTTATTTTGTTTATCAACAGGCCATCCTACAGTTTCATTTTCACTAACCAAGTGTGAATCACCAGAAGTTTCTTGTCTTGATAGTTTCTCTCTCTGTAATATAATATCTCACTGTAATATAAACAGGCCTAGCATTTTTATTGTATCACTCATAAACTGTCAATCACCATATTTTTCTAACCTTTACTTGTTATTTTTACATGGTTATTAGAAATTAAAACGAATACCTGTGGTATTTCAAATTGAAAGACATTTGAAGTACTCACTTCTTTTGCCAATCACTTGTAATGCTGAACTATTGTGTGCTAGAAATTATGGCTATAACAGGCAGTGACCTAGTATAAAGCCCACATGATTGATCCCGGCCCCTGATCACAGTCAGGAACGATAATGTGGCCCCCAGAGAAAAAAGTTTGGGGACCCCTGCCATAACCACTTACCCATGACTTAGGGGTGGGCGGTGTGATGATATTAAATTGTGAATTGTGAAATCGAGTATAAGATCGTTTCGAATCTGTTAAAGTGGAAAAATCGCAAAGATCATCTTGCAGTGAGGATGTTTGCTATCAGTATCAGAGTGATGTCTATTTACTTAGTGTTGTTGTGTTCACTCTAATTCTTTACATTATTGTATTTCAATTGTGCACTTTGAGTGTCATCAGTGTGTTTACATTTAATTAATTGTTCATTACAAATTGCATGTATATAAAATGCTTGTTTCTGGGTTTTTTTCCGATGGAAGATTGTGATAGAAATGTTTTCGTCACATGACATTTTTGCCTTATCGCCCACCCCGACCATGACTGCCCTCTCTAACTGAGTTAAGTTCATCTCTGTAAGAGGTATATTGACTCTGGTATTTTTTACTGTGTAGCCAATGCGTCCTGTGTGTTCAATGTGTTCTGTAAGTTGATTCGGATAGATGCATCTTTTAAGCAGTGTAATGAATAATGCAAGGTAATGTAAAATCCAGAATTTGCCTCTACAATGAAAAGAAGGCCTGATCATTATTACATTATATTGCACTTAGCTGGCTTACAGTTATTCTTTTTCAGGGTATTGGCTACAGTACCTGGAGCAATGTGGGGTTAGGTGCCTTGCTTAAGGGTATTTCAGCCATGGATAGAGTTGTAGGGAGAGGTCAGGGGGGATTCAAACCTACAACCCCTAGATTGAAAGACTAACTCTCTAACCACTAGGCCATGGCTGCCCACACGACTAGCGCAAACAGTGGCAGCAAAAGCTACTAGATGCATCATTAACCACAAAGACATTTTCACACCTATTCAGATCTCATGGAAACATTGTTCATTTCTCCACCCTATCACACATGTACCACCCCTCTCCGGCTGCACAAGAGAAGAGAAGGTCCAGGTCAGGTATAAATACAGCAGGTTGCTCTGGCACCATCACTGAGATCCAGATGACCTGAACATCCTCTGTGTTCAAGTCTTTCAAAATAATCACGTTTTCATTGATTGACCACAAGGTAAGATACATTTTTATATTTACATTTGATACTTACGTACAGACACCGGTTATTAATTATTAAATGTTTGTTAATCTTTTTAATGTTATTGTTATTCGTTATTATTATTATTCTTATTATCATTATTATTATTATAATTATTATTATTATTATTATTATTATTATTATTATTATTATTATTATTATAACTAGATTGCATTCTCACAGAAAATGCTGGAAGCCGGCTTGCCTTTTGGGGAAGAGATGAGCAGTTTTATTTTTGATATCTCTATCCCTAAATTAAAAACTACTATTGAGAAAACGAAGCTAAAAGAAATGTTGGAAAAAATCCATCCACCCAGTCAGAAGTTATGAGCCAAACAATTCAGCCATCTTGGATTCAGCCATCTTGACAGTGTTGTAGCTCCGCGTTCTGGGGATATACTAAAACAGTGGTTCTCAACAGTCTTGGGACCCACCATTTTCCACTCTCATTCAGTAGCGACCCAATTTTTTTAGCGTTCAAGTCAATTCAATGCAATTCAATGCAATTCTCAAAATGTAACCAAGACTCGAATGACTGGTTGCACGCTATCTATCTCGCATAAACATTCAGATTGTATCTATGACGACAGATGACACGGAGTTCACTAGCCTATCAAAATAAAAGATGTAAATTGTTGCAAGAAAAGTTTTAGAATTACGTTTTTTTTTTACACCAAGGCTCCACGACCCAACCATGACCCCTCCGCGACCCACTTTTGGGTCGCGACCCACCAGTTGAGAAACACTGTACTAAATAACATACATGCTATTATAAGTTGGCTAAGGAACACTGACCCATGTTGATTTTCAAATTATATCATATGCAGAGTGGGATTCGAACTCACAACCTCCATATCTCTAATCCAGCACCTTTATCATTGGTACTAAATGACATACATGGTATTTTCAGTTGGCTAAGGAACACTGCATATGATATAATTTTGAAAATCAACATGGGTCCGATTAAAACTCCCAACCTCCATATCTCTAAGCCCCCCACATTTGGGCTTGCATGCCCAAGTCCGCGGGGACCCCGGTTCGAGTCCGGCCGGGGTCATTTCCCAACCCTCCCCTGTCCCCATCTTCAACTGTCCTGTCAAATAAAGGCATAAAAGCCCCTAAAAAATATATTTAAAAAATAAATAAAAAGTAATGGGAGTTGGGACATGATACTTTCACAGTTTGGAGACATCTCATAGAGCTCGCTAACAACGTGTCAACTAAACTTCTAGGTGAAAGTGTTGATGTTTTATGACCGAAAAAGCCTCCTACACTCTGATCTGTAGAGTGACGGAACACTGTCTCCTGAAGGTTCTACCATTGTTTTCTATGGGGACCCAAATTTGCACAAAATCGCCATAAACGGAAAAACGGCAAGAGACACGGACACGCTATAGCAGAACAAATGATCTCCTAGCCGAACCGGTCGTTTTAGTGTGTGAGGAGATCTATTTTCTATTTTTACTGCCCTGCACAAGAAAAGCAAGCAAGCATAATAAACTGTACTTAGGGATTACTACAAACCCCAACTCCATAGAAGTTGGGACACAAGGTAAATTGTGAATAGTAACAAAATACTGCCAAAACGTCTGATTCTTACATTAGATGGAGAACGGCACAAAGAAAACATATCAGCCATCAAAACTGACCAAAATTATTGTTTTGGGGATATTCATGAATATGTAAAAACAACACGTCTCAAAAGAGTTGGGACGGGGACAACAAAAGGCAGCAAATGCTGAGGAAGACTAAAAGCAAAAAACAAAAACAAAAAAAAACACTTAACAGTTAAATATATTAACCAATGAGATGATTTTATATATATAAAAAAAACAGTGTTAATTCCTATCTTGGGCATGATTTCACCAGCTTAAGTGGAGGGTGTATTCCTTGTCATGTTTTGCAATGTTTTCCTTTCTGTAGTGCTTACAGTGTGACAGGTNTTGACNATCACAAGGACCAGCAGGTGATAAAATGGTGGGCTTTTGGAGTTAAACTGTTAAAATGCAATTTGTCCTCACGATGTGGTAGTATTTGAAGATCTCCCTTCAAAATTCAATGCATGAGTGGCTTTTCATGCTGATTAAATCCCATTCATGTCATTCAGCACTGTATTTAACTCTACAGATGAGTGAGAACAACTTAACCAATGCACTACTGCACCCCCATGCCATCATGGAGGCTGACTTTTGAAGTTAGAACTAACACAAGTTGGATGGTTCATTTTCACTGTAGCACAGGATGTGCAAGACTCTATTAATTTAAAAAAGCAACTTCTGCTGACGTCTGTAAGCAAAGGACAGTTTTCCATGTCTTTTGGGTGTATTTCAAGTGAGCGCGGGTGCATAGGAGAATGTTAAAGCCCTCTATCATTTGCACACATGAAGCATTCTTAATATGGTCAATTTTCAATAGCTGTCATTCTTGGAGTACTAGAGTGAGACTACAGTGGATATATTTATATAAATATATTTCATGATGTCATGAACCTATACAATGATTGTAATGACAAAAATATGTCTTACATACACTCAATCATGGTAAATCAAAGAAAATTCAAAATGTATGTAATAACTATGGTAATTATTCCCTCTGCGTCTTTATTTCTGAGTGACTCAGCCTCTCTGTGATAGTCTTATACTGATGGACAATATGAGTGCCCAGGTATAATTCATTTTGAAATGTTCTTCCTTGTCGTATTACCTCATTAGGATGTTTATTACATTTTACTGATCCCCGTCCCAACTTATTTGAGACGTGTTGCAGTTATCAAATCAGAAATTCATACATATATCCCTGGAAACAATATTTTTCTCAGTTTTAACACTTAATATGTTGTCTTTTCACTATTCTCCATCTAATGAATGGTTTGAATGTTTTGAAAATGATAGCATTTTGATTTTATTCACAGTTTACCAAACGTCCCAACTTCACCGGAGTTGGGGTTTGTAGAATCGGGCCTTGCTCTGCAAGCCCGCCAGTTTGATTTTATTCACAGTTTACCAAACGTCCCAACTTCACCGGAGTTGGGGTTTGTAGAATCGGCCTTGCTCTGCAAGCCCGCTTAATAATAATAATATTAATAATAATAATAATAATAATAATAATAATAATAATAATAATATAACAATAATTAGTAGTAGTCATAGTAGTACTAGTATTCGTATTAGTATAGTTGTTATTATTATACACACAAATTATGTATGTATGTATATTATTATTATCTATATTATTATACTCACAAACAAGTACATTTATACACGGTACACCTTGGAATGCCAGAACTGCGACTTGTGCTTTGGGTTTTTAATGACTTGTAGAAATAGGAAATAACACAGCAAAGAAATTAAAACTCATGTTGTACCTAACTGTGTTGCAGGATGAAAGTGGTGATCATAGCAGCTGCCTGTCTGGCAGTGGTGAGCTGTGCCAGCATCTCTCTGGAGGACCTGGAGTTCCACGCTTGGAAACTCAAGTTTGGTTAGGATAATTTTAAAATCTTTGATCTTCTTTATACCTTTGAAACCACCATGGAACTAATCAGTTGTAAAAAGGTAAAAAAAAATATTTTTCATATTTCGGCAATGCAGGCAAGGTCTATCAAACCGTTGAAGAGGAGGCGTATCGTAAAGACATCTGGCTCTCCAGCCGTCGCAGGGTCCTGGACCACAACATCCTGGCTGATCAGGGCATCACCACCTACCGCATGGGCATGAACCACCTCTCAGACATGGTAGGGAAACACACCTGCTTCTCTAGAAACTAGCATTGTCGTGGGGATACAAAAGACAAGAACAGTACTATTTCAGTGTTCAGGTCTGTCAATCTATTGTGTTTGCCTTCTGTTCTATATATGTGCTATATTACTTGACTCAGTCGTGATTATGGGAGCTCCGTATTCCTTGTGCCCACTCTAAAATTCAGAACTATTCTAGAACCTTGGGGTTCTTTCCTGGACCTTTCCAGGACCTTCCAAGAAATTGTTTGTTCCTATAGAACTTGTATGTTTCCCCACAATTCTTCTTCTTCTTCTTCTTCTTAAAAAAGCCCTCATCATTGTGTCAGACCTTAATTTGAACCAACCATTCTTTGTGAAACTTTCTGTTTGGATTCATGCACCTGATGAAGTAGCTGTACTGTATATCTAGAGCTCAACAATAGTATTTTGCGTCTTATGATCCTTTTTACACTGTACATTTTTTACAGTCTGTTACGTATGTCTTGTGCTCTCTGAACAGACTGAGGAAGAATATGGCCATCTCCTGGGTGACCTGACTCCCCTCAATGTCACCATTTCCTCCTATGAGGACACAGTGATGACCTTCAAGCCCCAACTGCGCCCTCGACCGCTGCCTAAGTCTGTGGACTGGAGGAAAAGTGGCTGTGTGACTAAAGTAAAAAACCAAGGCCGTTGTGGATCCTGTTGGGCTTTCGCTGCTGTAAGTTACACTTTTTGGGGGGGAACCGACACTGTATGCAGGCCCGCCGACAGGGGGGACAAAGGGGTTGTCCCGGGCCCAGGGAGATAGGGGGGGGGCAGAATTGGGTTTCATTGTTTTTTAATTTAAACAGACAGGTGCGCTGGAGTCCTATACCTGCATCAAGTATGGCCGACTCCCCTCTCTGAGTGAACAGCAGCTGGTGGACTGCAGTGGGAAGTATGGGAACCTCGGATGCAAGGGCGGACACGTGTACGATGCTTTCCAGTATGTGAAAGACAATGGAGGGATAGACACTGAAACATTCTATCCGTATGAGGCACGGGTAAGATATGTACACAGCACAACAAAGCCAAAATTACCATGACAGTATACATTTCAAAGCAAAATTCAGAAAATATCCATATAAATACACAAAATGAGTGATAATGTAAGATGTTGAAATTTGGAACATGTTTGAGGTGCAGTTACAGCTGATTTCTTGACATGTAGTTTAGCTGCTCTTGAACAGATTTTTTTTTTTTAAAGCCTCCGTAACAAAAATATAGGCAATAATAGTGTCCTGTATACTTTTATCAACCACTACACCCGAAAAGTGCTCTAACCAATTTGACCCATTCACAGGTTTCAACCTGCCGTTTTAAATCTGGGTATATTGGTGCCAAATGCAAACGACCTATATATTTGGACCGCGGGTATGAGTATGTGTTGAAAGAGGTCCTGGCGAATGTCGGTCCAGTGTCTGTTGGTGTCGATTCCAGTTATGACTCCTTCAAGCACTACTCATCTGGTAAGCTGTTGTCATGTGTAGCCTAAACATGGGCCTTTTTCACGTGGCGTCAGACTCCTGATTCAGTGCCTTTGAAGCAGGTATAGGCTAAGTTAACTAATTCAATTCTCAATTAATATGTTTATATATATTTAAAATCAATAATTGACTGATGGAAGCTGGTTGTGCCCAGGGTATAATCCAGACAGGGTGAGATAGACTCAACCAGCTTAAAAACAGTTTTACTTTCATTTTTAAGTCAATGGAAATTGTGCATGATAATACTATTGTTCTAGATATTGACCTCAGGTGTGTAGAATGAGCTATTGTGTTCAGACTTTATCATTGATTGATTGATTGATTATTTCTCTGTAATTGATTGATTGATTGATGTTAGGTGTGTACAATGAGCCTAAATGTAGCAACTGGAAGACAAACCATGCCGTGTTGGCTGTTGGCTATGGCACTGAAAATGGCCAAGACTACTGGCTGGTGAAAAACAGGTAGGTTTTTGTTGTTGTTACATCCACTTATCCACTACAAACTGTTGTATTGCCTTAATTTATTTCCAGAATTCCTTTCTTCGTTTCTTATTTTTCTGAGCACCACTAATAAAAAACTTGTGTGTAGAGTGTCTAACCATTATCGTGCTGCTTTTGTGTCTTGTCTCTTAAGTTGGGGTGTTGGCTGGGGAGAGAAAGGCTACATCAAGATGGCCAGGAACAAGAGGAACCAGTGCTGCATCGCCTGCTATCCAGTTTACCCTCTAGTCTAGTTCGACCAAGAGTCAAAGGGCAGGGAGACAGCATTACTCACAGTACATTTTGCAGTGTTAATTCCCCAGCTTACCCTCTAGTCTAGTAGTCTAGGCAGGGAGACAGCATTACTCACAGTACATTTTGCAGTGTTAATTCTCCAGTTTATCCTCAAGTCTAGTAGTTTAGTCCGACCAGGCGTCAGAGGGCAGGGAGCTGAGACAACATTACTCACAGTACATTTTGCAGTGTTAATTCAACACTATTTTGAACCTACAGGGTATCTGGTCTGATTTGATATATTGTTAAATGACAACTCTCTAAGTTTTTAATTAACACGGCGAAACCATGTGTTCGAGAATCCTGTTGATTCTACAAAAGAGTTACATTTAACACTAAATTTATCACTGTGCCCGGGAGAATGTTATCACTGTGTATAATGTGTTAACACTGCAAAATGTACTGTGATATATAGCTGTGGTCAAATGGTTAGGGAGTCTGTCTCAGAGCGGCATGTGCAAAGCCTGTACTACACAGTAAAAATTAGATGAATCTTGAAAGAGTTGAAATTAATTTGGTTTCAAATAATATAGGCCTACTGTATGCCCCACTGAAAAATAGTGTTCATTTTCATTAATTTTTCAGAGTTAACTTCACTCAATATTGTGCAAATAGAGTTGAGATCACACTGGACACCTGCAGAATTTTACACTGACTTTTGACTAATTTGACTCTTCACAGTGTTGTTAATACTCTATCTGGATTTATATTTATTTCATAAGTTTACTCTGAAATGTTGACACCCCATTTTGTGTAACCCCACATGCTCCAAAGACTAGCCTACCATGAATCTTAAATCAATGTATGATGTGTTGCATAATATGTTGTGCTGAGTATTATATAATATGGACTCTCAAAAACATTGCATCTATGGCTAAACTAAACTGCATCGTAATCAGACTCGAAGTCAATGTTTCTAAATTCCATCTCAAAAGTGAATTTGTTGATTTTAAACGAGTTGAATGGATTATTTAAGGTCATTTTTGTAAATCCATATCATGCAGCTTATCCCACAGTTTGTCCTCCATGTCCCCATTGTGTCATCTGGACATCTATCTATGCAAAAGACTTATAATGGCTTTGCGCTTTCTTACAGTAACATGTATTGACAATAAAAAAATCAAGCAAACAGTAAATACTTTGAATTTTCATTGTGTCTTTCACTTTCATCTTCTTGCGGGGTCATTGAGTTTGGCTTTGAATGTTAAAGGGGAAGTCAGCAATAATGTTTGCTCTCGGTCATGTTCTCAGTGGAATATGAGGCAAGACAAAGTTTAGAGGGAACTGGTCAATGATTAGGCCTACAGTGTTCCACTGAAGGACTAATGTGTTGGATATGTACAGTATGTAACAATCAGCTTATAAAATATCTTAATTGATGTAACAAGGTGGATCCCTTTGTGTGTATTCCCCCTAAAATGACAAGACGTATTATAGTTGATAATCATGCAGAGACCAGGAAAACCGGGAATACATTTCACACAATCATGTTCACTAAATAGCTCATGTGCACCCTTCTGCTGAATATCAAATATCTACAGATACCTCAAAATCTCCCGTTGCAGTGGTGATTTAATTCCACCAAACAGCAGATTGTGCAAGCTTGATAGTTTCATAGAGTTCGTAGTGGGGCCCCCACTGTCCTCCCTCTGATTCAAGGGGTGCTTACCTTTGCACACTATACTTTTATGAACCCATTAAAACAAGTGTTTGGGGCAAAAGCAGGTGGAGGTGCTAGCCTAGTAATGGGACATGTCTCTTTCAGTAAAACTGTCAGTTAAGTGTAACACACAGTTTGACAGTTAACACACTTTTCTGCTGTAGCAGTCCAGTGTTGTGTGTCGTGTTGCTGCATTGTGACCTGTCCTGTCAGGTCTTCACCCTGAGGAAGCAAACACTAAAACACTGAGAGCAAGCACTTTCCAAAAGGCTTCAGTTGACGGCAAGCCTCTGTGACGTGAAAATGGAGCTTCTGTCAGTCTGCTTATAGCTTTTCACTTGGGTATAAATCAGGGGTCCCCAAACCAAGGCCCGGGGGCTGGATGCGGCCCGCCAGGACCCTTTGACCGGCCCGCCTCCTCTCTGCATCTCACCATTTGAACTGGCCCAAAGACGCAATCCTCACAGAAAAAAAGATCAAATATATTTTTTAAATATTGTGTTTTGTTTATCAACAGGCCTTCCTACAGTTTAATTTTCACTAACTTAGTGTGAACCACCAGAAGTTTCTTGTCTTGATAGTGTCTCATCTCACTGTAATATAAACAGGCCTACCATTTGTATTGTATTACTCCTAAACTGTCAATCACCATATGTTTCTAACCTTTCCTTGCTATTTTTACATGGTTATTGGAAATGAAAAGGAATACCAGTGGTATTTCAAATTGAAAAACATGTGAAATACTCACTCACTTCTTTTGCAAATAACTTGTAATGATGAGCTATTTTGTGCCAGAAATTATGAATGAAGGAAGCGAAGGACAGCACTCTTCAGATTTTTCTCTGTGTATTCGCCTAAGAACGTTTCGTGCAGAGCTCTTCTTCAGGGTGTAATGGCGATTGCCGTGCTAGAAATTATGGGTATAACAGACAGTGGCCTAGTACAGTATACAGCCCACATGATTGATCCCAGCCCCTGATCACAGTCAGGAGCGATGATGTGGCCACCAAAGAAAAAAGTTTGGGGACCCCTGGTATAAATAATGGAATCAAGACTTGTGGTCGATCGGCTGCAGGTGAGAGGAGTCCCTTCTTTTCTTGTTTTCAGACTTTTTTGCTATATTTTTCCAGCACTTGCGCCACAATATCAACAGGCGTTTAGGTGTTCAGGTAAAATGCACCTATCTGTCTCAAACAGATGCACACATATAAAATATGCCAGACATCCCAAGTTCCAAAAACTGATTTCAGGGAGATATTTATCTAGCCTAATCCACACATGCTGCGTGAATTGTCTTCCATACGCTTTCACTCGCATTTGTTGAATTTGTTGCACCATAACCTACAGTATATAAAATACATAGGCAGGTGCACAAACCGACATGTACGGAGAACACAGACAATTAAGTCACACAAACAGTAGAGAATTCACCCAAAATACCTGTCTACTGCACCATGAAGCTATACATCATAGCAGCTGCCTGTCTGGCAGTGGTGAGCTGTGCCAGCATCTCTCTGGAGGACCTGGAGTTCCACGCTTGGAAACTCAAGTTTGGTGAGATTGCCAAAGTCACATTTTTTCTTCTGTTCCATGTACATACCATGCGAATTCCACAAGATCTGAGATGTTTTGATCTTTACATTGCAAGGATCAATCAAATGTGCAGTCAAGAAAGCATGATGCAAATTGCGTGGTGGGGGAGATACCACAGTATCTACATTTTTACCGATGAACAGCATGTGTCCAAATTTCAATCTTTTTTCAAAAATGTATTTTTATGGGCTTTTTCACCTGTATTTCAAATAGGACAGTGAAGAGCCACAGGAAGCGAATGTGGAGAGAGAGACGGGGTAGGGATGGCAAATGACCCAGGCCGGATTCGAACCCTGGGTGCAACCCTTGGGCATCCAAGCCCAAATGTGGGAGTCTTAGCACGCCAAATTTCAATCTTAA
Organism: Engraulis encrasicolus; assembly: GCF_034702125.1. Lineage (NCBI taxonomy): Eukaryota > Metazoa > Chordata > Actinopteri > Clupeiformes > Engraulidae > Engraulis > Engraulis encrasicolus. The sequence goes on from NC_085875.1 coordinate 21,736,917, forward strand.
CCAGCGAATTGCATTTTCACATTAAGTGTAAAATAGTGAATACAACTCTTAACAGTGATATTGCTTTATTTTAAAGTCAGACCATGATGGTGTTATTTTTTGCGATCGTGTTTGCTGTGTGGCAGCAAAGTCCTACAACTCGTTTGAGGAGGAGGCTGAGAGGAAGCTTGTGTGGCTGTCTTCCCACCGTAAAGTCCTGTCCCACAACATCCAGGCTAAGCAGGGCCTGCAGTCCTACCTCATGGGCAGTGGCGGACTTAGCAATTTGGGGGCCTAAGGCGAAGTTAGCTAGGGGGCCCATCGGCCCACCGGCCAACCCAAGTTGCTCTGATGAACTTATTATCCTGGGTGATTTTAACAGAAACTGGCTTGATAGATCTTCAGTTAAGGAGAAAAATCTTCTGGAAAGCCTAAATCTCACTCAGTTAATACAGGAGCCCACTAGAGTGACTGGGAGCTCCAGTTCTCTCTTGGACTGGATCTTGGTCACTCACCCCAACAGAATAGCTGATTCTGGTATCTTAGCTGACTGCTTCAGTGACCACTCAGTTATCTTCTGTGTGTGGAAAATAAGATTACCACGACTGCCATCTAAAATAATTAAGGTAAGACGACATAAAAACTTTTCTGAAGATTATTTCATTCATGATTTGCTGAATATTAATTGGTCTAGGTTAGAACTTATTCCCTATGTTGAGGACGCCTGGAATTTTTTTCATTCAGAGGTTCTTAAAGTGATTGACAAACATGCACCATGGGTATCAGTGAAGGTCAAGGGCAGACATTTACCATGGATTGATGGTGACCTGTTACATCTCTTTAAGGAGAGGGACAAGGCCTGGAAGCGTTACAAGTCAACAAAAGATATGGCTGATGGGGCTGAATATAAGAGGTTGCGTAATATTTGCACTGTGAAAACGAGGAATGCAAAATCGAATTATTATAAGACAGCATTGTCTAATGACTTCACTAATCCAAAACAATTTTGGAAAAAACTTAATAGCTTATTGAATAAATCTGTTATGAGTTGTCCTCCATCACTACGTGTAAATGATATGATTATTAGTGATCCTGCTTCTGTGGCTGATGCATTTAACCAGCACTTTTCTTCTGTAAGCAAATTATGTCCATCTAATTTAGTTCATTCTAATCCTGTAAATGCATCGGTAGCCAATACTTCTTTCACACTAACTACAATAACTCCTACGGAAGTACAGCAGGCTATTTCTGATACTAAATCTGGTGGTGCTGGTCCTGATGGTCTTGAAATGAAGTTTATTAAGATTGCCTCCCACATCCTGGCATTTCCACTATGTTATTTATTTAATTTATCCATATCTACGTCTGAAGTTCCAGCCATGTGGAAGAATGCTAGAGTAACGCCTATACATAAAAGTGGTGATCCACTTGACCCTAATAACTATAGACCAATTTCAATTATTAGTACTGTGGCAAAAATATTTGAAAAAGTTATTTTTAAACGATTATTTAAATATGTCAATGACTTTTCTGTTCTTTCTGATATGCAATCAGGTTTCAGACCTAACTACTCTACCACTACTGCCCTAACCAAGTTTGTTAATGATGTTGCATCATCTTTAGACAATAACATGCCTACTGGAGCAATATTTATAGATCTTACCAAGGCTTTTGATTTAGTCAATCACTATCTACTCCTTGATAAATTGCATAATATTGGTCTGTGTAAGCAGTCACTTTTTTGGTTTAATTCATATCTTCACTTTAGACGCCAGTCTGTGGCTTTCAATGGCTGTTTTTCTCAGTACACAGTCATGGAAAATGGTGTTCCGCAAGGTTCGTGTTTAGGCCCTCTTTTGTTCTCTATATTCATTAATGACCTTCCAAATGTATGCTCCAACTGTAATATCTTGCTGTATGCTGATGATACAGTTATTTATTCTGCTAAACGTGATTTTAATCTGATTGAGTCCTCATTGCAATCAGACTTTGACGACATTCAAAAGTGGTTCAATGCAAATGGGCTAATACTTAATAAAACTAAGTCTTACAGTATGCTTTTTGACAATAGGTCAACCCGTTATAAGCAAGATCATACTCTGTCAATAAGGTTTGCAGATGATACACTTATGGAGAATGTGGAAGAATTTAAATATCTGGGCCTTCTGCTTGACTCAAATCTCTCCTTCAAGTCTCATATTGACTCTGTTGTCAAGAAAATTAACTTCAATCTAAGTCTCTTATATCGCTCTATAAATTGCTTCACTCCACAGATCAGATTACGAATTGTAACACAGCTCTTATTTCCCATTCTTGATTATGCTGACATTGTGTATATGAATACAACGGAATCAAACCTCAAATCTTTAAATGTTGCTTTCAACAGCCTCTGTCGATTTGTATTGAGATGTCCATACCTTACCCACCATTGTCACATGTATCAGCAACTGAATCTCTTATCACCCAAGACCAGAAGGCAACTACACTGGCTTCAGTTTATCTATAAATGCTATTTCTTTAATTATCCATCTTATTTACAAAACTATTTAAATCCATATAGGTCCACTCATGGACTTAGACATCTTGATCATTTGTTTTTTTCTGTGCCAAGCATATCTAAAGAAATAGGAAGGCGTGCCTTCAAATTTAAAGCCCCTTCTGACTGGAATAGATTACCCAGCTCATTGAGATCTATTTCATATTTTCCCCTCTTTAAATCATCCTTACTAAGTTTTCTGCATTCATGTGACCAGTGCACTTGCTTTCTTGGTCGTTGACTTACAACAACAAAAAAGTCTATAGGCTACGCCTGCTTTAGTACCTGGGTTCAACTGTGGTTTTCTCCTGAGTCCTTTATTTGTCTTTTATTTATACTTTCTCTTTAATGTTATACAAATGTAATTTTTTTGTGTTTTTTTTCCCCATGAATCTATTTGAGGTAGAGACGTTGGACTGCTTAGCCTGTAGTGATGAAGAGCTCTGATGTGGATGTGTGACTGTGTGTAATGTATGTTTTTGATGTTTATAGGGACCCCCTCGAAAAAGAGATGGAACATCTCAAGGGGCTATCCCTTAATAAAAGAATTGAATTGAATTGAATTGAAAGTGTGTACCCCCCCTTGAAAAATAATAATAATAGCCTAATAGGCTTGCTTAGAGATGCTTAGCTCACAGCATCTTCTGTATCACAGATACACATTTCAAAAACTAAGCTCTCTACAACAGTCAGAAGACCTCCTGAACATAATGTGCTTGGGCCAAGTTTTGCTTTAGACATTTAGACAGCATTCAATGTTGACATATTCAACATTGCAATCTTCACATGCACATCAATCAATTACACATGGGCATCAAAGGCTTCTCTCTCTCTCTCTCTCTCTCTCTCTCTCTCTCTCTCTCTCTACCCAGACCATTGCAGTGGCAAACACACGGTGGTAGATGGACACTCCCAACTGAGATCGCTCCCGGACGTGTAGTCCCAGGTTTTTCTATCACTCCCGGACGTGTAGTCCCACCCGATTATATTTCACGTATTATCATACACTGCCACATACAAGCAATTTAGGGTTAGAGTTAGGGTTAGGTTTAGAAACAAAAAACTAACATCAAAAAGATAACTAGCTCCGTTATATGGCGGTGGGGCCGATAGTCTGGCTAGTGGGAGCGAGCCGACAGGGGAGCGTCCTGCGTTGGGAGCGTCAATCAGGGAATCCAAACACAGATCAAAGTTCGACGACACAAATAAATTAGACAGTAAGATTGCAGTGTATCATTTTGCCCAAATGCCACCACCGCCACACCACCAACTGAGTGTGCACATGAGGTATTGAACGGCGAGCAGCAAGCATCTCAAACTGAATTGGCTACGGCGGGTGAATTCCAAACCAACCAACTGAGGCATAGGCTAGTAGTAGCAATTGCCATCACACACACAAGCGCGCGCGCGCACACACACACACACACACACACACAATCAATGTGACTTACTATGAGTAGAGTGCGCTGTCTTTTGTCAATCACGTCGGCGTTTCTCCAGGCTGAACTTCCACATCACCTCCTGTTAGCATCCAGAACTAGCCAGCAATATCGCCACGTAACGCAGTTCATTATTAAAAACTCCAGCATATCTACTGGAGCTATGGCTGACATGTCAGCTAATTCTGCGATGTTCTAAATCTCGCCACATCGCATCAAGTTACAGAATGTTCCTATCTCACGAGGTATTCATTCAACAAAACTTGGGGTTATCAGTGCTGCGGCCATTCAGAGATCCATCAGTGGGGATAGCCACAGTAGTTGACCTGCTAGTGCTACAGGGCACCGTTTCCTTGTCGCTGTCCGATCCACGGAGATAGTCCGTGTCATGTCGTGGGTTATCCAAAGTTACCGATGTTGGAGTTTTAAAACATTTACGCACAGTGTTATCCATATTCAGGAAAGCACAAAACTCGCATGTCTGTTCACCACCTAGAAATGTCAGTCACCTCGCTTGAGTCGCTTCCCTCTTCAGCGCGTTCACGGAGGGACCCGCTGCGCATATATGGGCAGCAATGCGCACTCACAGTGCGTTCCGAATGCGCCGTAATTACGCATTGTGCGCATTTGAGCGGTGCAGATATGCGCAGGCATGTTGTGTGGGAACGTAGCGAATGTTTTGGAACTCGTCTCGCGCACATGGCATGCATGGATGGAATATTCCATTTTAACACGAAAGAGAGGGGTGTGCACGGGATCTGTATTTGTTTGTAATGTATTGTGTTGCTCTTATTTCCAATTTAAACATACACAATTCATTACCATTACCATTTATTTGTGAATTACTGTCCAAAGGGGCCCCAATTACTATGTGAAATTTTCCGCTCCCAGTCAGAGGGGGCCCCTAAATTTGGGGGGCTAAGGCGGGGCCTAAGGCGGTTGCCTAGCAACGCCTCTATGCCAGAACCGCGCCTGCTCATGGGCATGAACCAGTTCTCAGACAGTACAGTATGGTATACAGTTCTCAGACATGGTACATGCATAGACACAGAAAGACGCCCGCACGCCCGCACGCACGCCCGCCCGCACGCACGCACGCACGCACGCACACACACACACACACACACACCTGAGCCAAAACACATGTTCAACCAGTCCTTTAGCAAACCTGTATATACTATAACCCAGAAGGGCATGCACAGTATTTATGCTCATAAACCTTAAGGGCATGTATTTACATGTACCATCTTATGGAAAGGGGTCTACTTACAGTACAGTATGACCTTTCGCTGTCAAATGAGTTTTATTGATTTCTACTTTGTATTGTACTGTATTAGAGTGTGGCTCTGGCCTTTTTTTTTCTGTCCTCAATTGACAGAAAAGTTCTCGAATCCGACCCTGGCCCGAGACTAATTAAAATATTTGTGTCCGAGCCCGACTGAGGCCAGAGACCAGTGGCATAACAACAGAACCATGTGCGCAAGCAAGACTATCTATTATATGTGGGCTCCATATTCAATATAGCATGCGATAGATAGCCAGGATAGGCAAAGACGTCAGGATGAGGCAATTTACAGTAGCCTAATTTAATTACACACACATAGTAAGTTAAACACACACACACTCCACACACACACACAAGTGACAGCGCACCTTGTGTTTCTTTCGGTTAGACTATCCAGAGATGTTGGGTGCGTTGATCGAATGCATGGGAGGGGCATGAGAGGATGGGAAAGACGAAAACTAGCAAATACGTTTTGGATGAAGTCAGTGTGGTTACCGGAGCAGTTGTTACGTTACTGTTGGTGCAAATAAATCCCTGTGAGCCCCGTGAAGCTGCCCCTTGTCGTTAAGAAGGATAGAAGAGGGGGGCGCTGCTGAGCACGCATGGAGTAAGACGTGTGTTTGTGTAGCTCTGCAGGAAACTTCGGTCAAATTATTATTATCAGAGGTATTTTCGGTAAATAACATCTAAAGTTTAAGTTAACATTGTTGTGCACGTGTTAGAAAGTCCTGATGTCGAGCAAACCATCCAAAACGCGACAGACAACCATATCTGCATCGACAACAAGTAAGCTAACAAGTCAGACTGCATGTGAACCGAAGGCGTCGGAAGAAAGCACACCGATGTCTTTTGACTTTGAAGGATTCAAACGCGAACTACGAGAGGAACTGGTTGATGTAATGAAGAAGGAGATTCGTGCTGTCCTTGAAAGTGAATTGGGGGTTTTCAAAACGGACGTTCTGGCTTTGAAATCTGGCCTGGAAGAAGTCAAAAACACCACTAGTTCAGACCTAGCCGGGCTACGTAGCACGCTAGCTGGCGCAGAGGAAAGTCTGTCCTCATGCAGTGATGATATTGTCACGCTACAACGCGAGGTGAAGCGCCTGTCGGAGTTAACCGATGAACTTCAAAAGAAATGCGAGGACTTAGAAGGGAGGTCACGCAGGAATAATGTCAGGATTGTCGGTATACCCGAATCTACTGGCAGCAGTTCAACATCAGCGGTGTCTGCCTTGCTTAAGGAGGCGTTTAAGCTAGACGAGGCTCCCCTGATCGACAGATCACATCGCTCACTACAGGATGCTCCAGAGGAAGGGGAACCGCCGAGGACGGTCATAGCGCGCCTTCACTACTACCAGGATTGCGACAAAATTCTACGCCTAGCGAGGGCCAAACAGAAGATCAAAGTCGGAGACATGACCATCTCTGTCTTCCCGGATTACACTGCGCGAGTGGCAAAGGCACGTGCGGCGTTCAACGGTGTGAAGAAAATTCTGAAGGATGTCCCCGATGTCAAGTTCGGGGTTCGCTTTCCAGCCAAGCTGCGCATCACATTCAACGAGGTCGAATCATTCTTCACTGATCCAAAGGCTGCGATGGCGTACGTCACTGAGAACATTGTTCACCGTTGACTGTTTATCATGGGACTGCAAAGGTGATATTTCTTCCTCTCTTTATTTCGTTTCAAATTCAGCTAACTGACCAACAATGACTAGGCCTACTGAATGACCACAGATTCACATATATTTATTTTCTTTTCCCTTTGAGAATGTGGTTACAGCCTGATCCTTTAGGCTACTATTAGGCCTGTTATTATTTTGTTTTCTCTTCAATATGATGGACCAATACGTCATTAGGGCATAAGCTTGACAGCACTCAGAATAAGAGTATGGTCTAGTAACTTAATTATTTTCATTGTATAGAGGCCTGTTGATTGGTTTGTAAACAAACAACTTATTAATCATATTATATTTATGTTTAAAATGCTGGAGGTGACTACTGGATTCTTAAAAAAAAAAACCTTTTTATTTTTTATTTTGTTATTATTATTATTGAAACAAAATGGGTTTAGGTGAGATCATAGTTTTGAATTTTACAGTACCTCTGTTCATTACCATTCTTTACTCCCTGCAGACTGCATAGTTTAGCAGTCTAGGTACCTGAAGAGCTATGTGCTTTTACATTTTTCTAGGGGTTGTTCATGCGATCTCCAGGTTGGGGGGAGGTCGGCATAGGGGAAAAGGGTCTAGGGTACACTTATTTTTATTTTTTTATTTTTATTTTTTTCTGTCGTTCCTTTTTACTGTTTTTCTTCCATTTTTTATGTTTTTTATGTTTTTTTCTTCTTCAGTTGTATTTGGTCTGCTCACCACTGGGGATGTTATACTGAATCTCCCTGAGTGTACATTTAAAATATGACTTCACAAAGTAGCTGTTCGCCCTGTTCCACACGTCTCATTAGTTGGAATGTGAAGGGGATGAATCACCCAATCAAACGCACCCGTATTTTCACACATTTAAAATCATTGGGTGCAGATATCATTTTCTTACAGGAGACCCATCTTCTGAGCACAGATTGTTCCAAGTTACAAAGGGGTTGGGTTGATCACATTTTCTGCTCTAACTATGGGGCCAGAGCCAGAGGGGTGGCAATCCTGATTAAAAAGGGGACTCCTTTTGCTGCGTCACAAGTTATCACAGATACAAACGGTCGCTATATCATAATCACAGGAAAACTCCATGGCACACCCGTCATTTTAGCAAACGTGTATGGTCCAAACTGGGACAATCCAGAGTTCTTCTCAAAGTTAATAGCAAAGTTACCAGATATCAATTCACATCAGCTATTAATGGCTGGGGACTGGAATTTTGTTTTAGACCCAATTTTAGATAGGTCCAGGGTAGGGACACAGGGCTGTGTTTCCAAGTCTGGTGAGGTCATCAAGACGTTTTTAAATCATTATAGGTTAAGGGATCCTTGGAGAAGCTCTAATCCAACAACGAGGCAGTACTCATTCTACTCTCCAGTACACAAGTCCTACTCCAGGATAGATTACTTTATTGTTGATGATAGATCTCTTTCTTTTGTCAATCACTCTAAATACCACAGTATTGTTATATCAGATCATTGCCCCATACAGTTAGATCTCCAGATGCCTAATAGTAGCACTAAACACAGGACATGGCGCTTTGACCCATTATTACTAAATGATAAGGATTTTACCAATTTCATTAGTAGTCAAATAGATTTCTTTTTTGAAACAAACACAACGCCTGATGTATCTTATAGCATAATTTGGGAGGCATTTAAAGCATATATAAGAGGCCAAATAATCTCCTACACAGCCCAGTTACGATCATCACGTAATTTTCAACTTACTGAACTGTCAAAGAAAATAAAAGATTTAGACAGTAGGGCTGCCTCAGATCCTTCAAATTCAAATCTACATAAAGAACGTTTATTATTACAATCTGAATATGACTGCCTATCCATCAAAGAGACGGAACAACTTCTTTTTAAATCAAAGCAAGCATATTATGAACACAGTGATAGAGCAGGTAGATTGCTTGCTCATCAGCTACGTCAGAAAACGGCTAACACCACTATCCCTGAAATTCGCATTGCACCAGATAAAACCACCACACACCCACAAGCTATTAATGACCAATTCAAAGATTATTACACAGGTATTTATACACCAGAGGCAAATTTGGACTCTAGGGAGATCCAAGAGTTCTTGGATAAACTTGAAATTCCGCAGATAAATCAGGAAGCGCAAACCTCTATCGACGCCCCTATATCATGTCAGGAAATCATGCAAGCCATAAGCTCTTTACAGAGCGGAAAGGCAGCGGGTCCCGACGGGATATCAGTGGAATTCTATAAAGCATTTTCCAATAAATTGGCACCCATATTAAGTCGTCTGTATGCAGACATTCTATCTTCTAACCGAATGCCAGATACCATGAACCAGGCTGTAATAACACTCTTAATAAAGAAGGGAAAGGACCCCCTGGAATGCAATGCATATCGACCAATAAGCCTCCTCTGTTATGACTACAAAATTCTCACAAAAATCCTAGCACGTCGACTAGAAACTGTCATCTCTGATCTCATTTCCACTGATCAAACAGGTTTCATGCCTGGGAGGCAATCCTTTTTCAACATGCGGCGCCTCCTTAGTATACTTCATTCTAACCATTCCTCTGATACCCCTGAAGTTTTGCTTTCATTAGATGCCGAAAGGGCTTTTGACCGCATATTGTGGCCATTTCTCTTTGAGGTGCTGAGAAAATTTGGTTTTGGCCCAACTTTCCTTACATGGATGAACATAATTTATAACGCTCCTCAGGCTGCTGTGCGCACAAACTTAATAAACTCTAATTTCTTTACACTTCATTGTGGGGTAAGGCAGGGCTGCTGTCTATCACCATTTTTGTTTAATCTAGCAATTGAACCCTTAGCCATAGCTCTCAGAGCTGACAATAGACTTCCTGCCATTGTAAGGGGGGGCCTTTCCCATAAAGTTTCACTCTATGCAGACGACCTTCTGTTATACCTCTCTGACCCTGCAGTCTCTCTACCCCGTGTCATACACTTTCTAGATCATGTCAAAAGGATATCTGGCTATAAATTGAACTTTTCTAAAAGTGTAATTTTTCCTATTAACAGTTTGGCTCAAAATCTGGATTACCATACATGTCCATTCAGACTAGACAGAGAATCATTCACCTACCTTGGTATTGTGGTCACACGCACTTACAAAAATTTGTATGAGGCCAATTTTAAAAGGTTAATTGAAAAAATGAAACTTGATTTGAAGCGGTGGTCTACCTTGCCTATTTCACTAGCAGGCCGTGTTAACACAGTGAAAATGACAGTTCTTCCTAAATTTTTGTATGCGTTCCAAATGTTACCTTTGTTTCTGCCTTTTACTTTCTTTAAAGAGTTGAATTCTCATATTTCAACATTTATTTGGAATAATTCTGTTCCAAGAGCAAGGAGGGCTATTTTGGAGATGCCTAAGCAAGCAGGTGGACTGGCACTTCCCAACTTTATGATCTACTATTGGGCAGCCAATCTCTCTAAATTGCCTCATTGGATCACTGCATTTAGAACAGGACAGAACACCACCTGGGTGACCATGGAAATTGAATCTTGTCCCTCATCTACACCACTATCCAGCCTTTGCAGTTCTTTTGCTAAGAAATCGAATTACTCTCCTTCCAATACTGTGACTAAACACACTCTTAAAATATGGCGCCAATTTAGAAAGCATTATAATTTGAAGCACCCAAGTGGCTTTATGCCCATAGCTCATAACGATATTTTCCCTGCTGCAAAAACAGACTCAGCTTTTCTTTCATGGTATGATAGTGGCATAGTGTTTTTCAAGGATTTATTTCATCGTAACACCTTCATTTCCTTTGAGACTTTACGCAAGAACTTTTCACTGCCTCAGGTCCATTTCTTCAGATATTTACAGGCACGCAGTTTTGCCAGAGAACATTATCCATTTCCTCATTTGCCTGATAATGATTTGCTTGACCAAATACTTGGGCGGGATCCTACTCAAAAGGGCATAATTTCTTTCATGTACAATATCATTTTAAATTTTGCTATGCCTTCAATTGAGAAGACAAGATGCGCATGGGAACAGGACTTGGGTGTTCCAATCCCTGCGTCGACCTGGGAAGGTTGCCTGGATTGGATTCACACTTCATCTTTATGCCTTAGACATACTCTGATTCAGTTCAAAGTTCTTCACAGACTGCATTTCTGTAGGGAAAGGTTGGCCAACATTTACCCCAACACTGACCCACATTGTTTGAGATGTCATCAGGGCTTGGCCACTCTTGGACATATGTTCTGGTCATGTCCATCACTGACTAGTTTCTGGACTCAAATATTTGATGCCTTTACACATATGTGTGGTAGTCCCATTCCATTAGACCCCGTCACTGCTGTATTTGGTGTTATAGGTGATCATGTTAAGATCTCTACGTCCCAAACATATGCCATTGCATTTGGTTCACTTCTTGCAAGGAGACTCATCTTGCGACAATGGAAGTCTGCTAATTCTCCGTCTTTCCTTTGTTGGGTCAAGGAGGTTTTGGCTTCTTTACCTTTAGAAAAACTTAGATACTCAAGGGGTAGATCCTCTAGCAGATTTCACAAAACGTGGAGCCCTTTCCTGGAGTTTGCAGAAAGTCTTTCTTTTGAGCGTCAATGATGCCTACTTAAAGACACTGGGCGTAGTACAGTTGCACTAATTAGAAATTGACACTCAAACAAATCCACATAATGTTACAATGTTAAAATGCTCCTCAATGTAGCAGACCTTTTTGTTTGTTTTTATTTCTGTTATTATTATTATTATTATTACTATCATTGTACTTTCTTTATGTTATATTTCTGTTATCATTGTTTCTATGTATTTACTTTATTTATTAATGATCATTTTTGTATTATTATTACTTCAAATTGGATGCTGTATGTGTACCTCTGGGTGGGTGGGATTTGGGTTGCTGTTTGTATAATTGTGAAAATCTATAAATAAAGTTACAAAAAAAAAAAAGAAGGATAGAAGAACAGTAGCTTGTTCGGCCCTTGAAGCTCATACAAGTGCATGTATTTTGTTGCTCTCAGAAAAATTGGTACGTTAAGTCCAATGAGATATATATATATATATATATATATATATATATAATATTCATATTTTTTCATATTCATTTAACATGCTGCTTTTGTTAATAAGGCACAGCATTCACATCATCGTAGATCATGTTGATGGAATGGACATATGGTATGAGACTAGTCAGACCTAGCCTGATTATCATCGACTTTAAAATCTCTTTGAGACTTGGTCTGACCAAGAGCAATGTCAATTTTCTTCTTGGAGCAGGCGTCACTCTTAATTATTTAAATCTTTGAGGGTGCCAAAAATTGGCCCAAATTTCAAATTCAATGTTTCAAGAAGGAGGCCGCACCTTGCATAGTAGTGTTTTCTATTGCACAGACGCGTTTCGGCGTGTGCCTTCTTCAGTGTGCCTTCACTGTGTCTGTGCAATAAGAAACACTACTATGCAAGGTGCGGCCTCCTTCTTGATACACTGACCTAGAGCATAACAATTAACATTTCCCAAACGGCCTCCCTTGGTTTGCTAATGATTGTTTGCTTCCTAACCAAGAGGGAGGGGTTCCCATATTTGTGGGAACTCAAAAAGTACTTGCATTGCTCTTGACCTGACTGGTAGCAACGCTGAAGCTGTTGCTTCACTAGGAGGGCACGGCCTGGCTAAGTCAGACCATTTTTGTGGGCAGGCCCGTTGCATACTCTTTAGGGATGTTGACTGGAAAGGAAAAGAGAACTGAAAGTGTATCTAAATTTAATACCCTTTCACAGTCTCTGTGGACACATCAGCTATTCAGAGGGATCATGTATGAGAGATAGGAGCACAAGGCATACAGTAGGCCTCTGTTGCCAGAACTGGAAGCATCCTTCTTGTTGTGATCTGAGAGTGACATCCCACAAATGTAAGTTTCAGATTACATAATTAAACACACACGCACATGTGAACACATTGCATAATTAAACACACATACCTCTACGGTCCACACACACACACACACACACACACACACACACACACACACACACACACACACACACACACACAAATAAAAAGAAAGGAAAACACTGCACAACACATTCAACTAGAAATGCACTCAGAGAATGCAGACCTCCGCCAGGGAAGCTGAATTTGTTCTAATATTTGTGACATGGTGTGGTGTAACTAATTCTTCCACCCTTCGAACAAACTTCAACCGGACAGACGAGAGAAAGCTGATTTGGTTGAGAACAATTAAACGCATGCGTGACATTATATGTCATCCTTATTATATTACATTATGTTTTAGTGACTGGCTACGCCTATGGCTTCAGCCATGTGGGCACAGTGACAGCAAATCCGCGCTGTGCGCTTTCTGATTGGCTTTGCTGTGGTGACCGTCGCAACACAACTTTGATTAACCAAAATCTAGTGAACTGCATACCTTCCCCTCCTTGGCGCTGCCTTCATCACTGTTAACCACTGTTCGCCGTTATTAATATCTCCACCCTTCGTGAACTTCAACTGAACAGGGAACAACTGTTCAACTCCGCAAAAGCTGATTTGATTGTCAGGCCAAACGCTCGGAGAACAATTAACTCCGCAACGATATGTGTGCAATATTGTTGTACATTTGTTGGTGTGCTATTGGTTACGCAGCCATGGCACAGCAAATCGGTGCGCTATGCTGTGGTCACTGGTCACTCACTGTCCATCAATCCAAATCGCAGGCACGTCCTGTCATTGCTCAATTCACCTCGTCCACCTTGTGGCAGCCCGCAAAATAGCAGCGAATGAACAGAGCGACAGACGGACAGACATGCCACACAGAAATCGGGCGATCACATAACCTCCTGGCAGAGGTAATTATGGTCTGTGTTTCACCCATTACAGCAGCACGAAGCTGTACATCATAGCAGCTGCCTGTCTGGCAGTGGTGAGCTGTGCCAGCATCTCTCTGGAGGACCTGGAGTTCCACGCTTGGAAACTCAAGTTTGGTGAGAAGGATTTTTGATGTTTGATCTTATATCTTTGAAATATTATCACCATGAAACGAATCAGTTGGATGGTGCTGGTTCAAGTTTAAGTGGTTTTTTTTGTCATTTCATTGCCCTAAGGTAACAAAATTGTGTGGAACAACAATACTAATTTCAAATAATATATAGTAAAAATTGTTGATCCACTAATAGATTTTTTAAGTAAGGTCTTCATCCCCTCAATTAAAGAGCTGTTTATTTTATAAAACTCACCTACTAATAATTATAATACTCTCATGAAGCGCTGTAATGCAGTAATCAATGATGGAAAAGAGGACGTCACTGTTGGAACTGGCTCCAGTTGGAACTGAAAGTTGTGGTCACGTGGCTGGACGTCATTTGGAGAAGTTAATAGATCCCCATTTACATTAAAGTAAATGACTGTGCAGCTTTTGTCTACTAAAACATTCTTCATAATCATCTAAGGAGGACACCATTCTGCGACAGGTAGGGATGATATTCAATTTGTTAAATAGATAGGCCTACTTATGTAATTGACTTGTTTAGAAACACAGGCGCGCACGCACACACACACACACTGTGATTTGCAGAGGTGTCAAAACTGAAAGCAAGAAGTAAATTAATGGTGTAAGTGCAACATTTGCGTATGACATTATAGCTGCTAAACCAGTTATTCCACTATCCAATGAGGTAGACTGTACTGAAATGAAACCTAAAAAGTACCCACCGACAAATGTTATCCAACCAGAGCAGAATTAGCTGGTCGTAGGCAGGTACACATTGTCTGTCTGTCTACTGGTTACTCAGTGTTGTTGTGTTGGAAGGAAACTGTTTTCAGTTTATCTTAACTTCTACTTTTCTACTTATCTGTGATTTGCGCACACTGGTCTTGATTTATGTTACAGCATGACGTGGTTGATCATAGCAGCTGCCTGTCTGGCAGTGGTGAGCTGTGCCAGCATCTCTCTGGAGGACCTGGAGTTCCACGCTTGGAAACTCAAGTTTGGTGAGAAATGTGTCTCTTTAAGCATACAGTATTTGTGGGCTTTTGTCCTTTACAGATGGTGTAAGGTGGTGATATGACCCCAGCCGAACTCGCGCATATGAGCAACTTCTGGTAAATGGTATGGGTTTCTTAGCAGCTTAGCGCAGTGCACCACTGCAGTCCCAGAAATTGTTAACATTTATTATCTTTTTAACTTTGAAACACGTTACCATTTGAAACATCCATCAGTTGTGAATACTGTAGTAAAGTTAAAAAAAAGGGAAAATCACCTTTCTCTGATTTCGGCAACACAGACAAGGTCTACCAAACTGTTGAGGAGGAGGCGTATCGTAAAGACATCTGGCTCTCCAGCCGTCGCCGGGTCCTGGCCCACAACATCCTGGCTGATCAGGGCATTAGCACCTACCGGATGGGCATGAACCACCTCTCAGACAAGGTAAGGGCAGCACACCTGCTTCTGTAGAAAGTAGCATTGTGGTGGAGATGCAAAATACAATACTAGTATTATTTAGGTGTTCCGGTCTACGTATTCTACTAATGCACATTACTGTTCTCTGTGCTTTTACGTACTTGACTCAGGTGTGGTTATTGGAGTTCCGAATTCATTGTGCCCCCAATAAAGTTCTACATAGAATCTTGGTGTTTTTTTGAGGTCACTGTGCAAACCAACCTTACTTTGGGAACTTTTCTGTTTGAGTTCATACACCTGGTTAAGTACCGGTGTCTGTACATCTAGCTCAACAAAAATCCATGCATCTTAGATCATCCTTCACAGTGTAGTCTGTTATGTTTTGTGCCCTCTGAACAGACTGCGGAAGAATATGGCCATCTCCTGGGTGTCCTGACTCTCCGCAATGTCAGCATGTCTCCACATGAGGACTCCCCTCGGCTGCTGCCTGCATCTGTAGACTGGAGGAGAACTGGCTGTGTGACTGACGTTAAAAGCCAAGGAGACTGTGGATCCTGCTGGGCCTTCAGTACTGTAAGTCAGTGTTTCCCAACCACTGTGCCGCGGCACACTAGTTCTTGTTTTTGTGTGAGTTTTTTTTTTAATATATATATAACGAATTCATTATTATCAGCAAATAATGCCCATGCCATTATCTATTAGAGCCTGCTGCTGACCGGTGTCCTAATCATGTAATAGTTCCGTATCACTAGGTGGCAGCAGGTAGCGAATTGCATTGGAGTAAAGATAAGAGGCATGAATGTGATTGTGTGACAGCAGGGTCAGGTCTCGTCAGAGCGTGTGGGTAGCAGAAATGTAAAAGTGATGGAGACGTTTTTGAAACCAAACATGAACTCCGATCTTGGTCCTGGACAAGCTTTACATTTCATTTGGATTTATTTGTACGGGGGATGCATTCAACGGCATTGATTCCATTGTGCTAGGTAGGCCTATGTGGTGAAAAAATATCCAACAGTGGTACCAAACAAGCAAACGAAACACCCTTCACTTCAAAACAAAAATGCAGACTATTTTTGTTGGCCTGCGTAGCCTGTGTAAGCAGACAGAGAACCAGGCAACATTCATGAGGGAAAAAATACACAAAGGTAGCGTATTAGGCCTAAATGAGAGCGCCCTTACTAGCTACCACGTAGCCGAACTTGTAGCTAAATCAAGAAAGTTCCACACAGTAGCAGAGACGCTAAATATTAACCGCCTGCAAAGCCGTGCGCTTTCTAGTCGAGTGTGAGGATGCGAGGGCTGATGCGAGGATGCTGAGGACCCTTCAAGTCAGACTATCCAGCTGCTTGCTGGTAAGCATTAGACCAGTTTTAGGAAAATTTGGGAATAGTAATCACCTCCTGTTACCTCGCGGGGGAAACTTGCACCTTTGACATACCCCAGGCACAATTTCCGATCATATTTTAATAATAATATGATCGTAATATTTCGCTAAAACATGAAATTTCTACATTGAGTTCAATGGAGCGCTGTCAGAACTGTCCGACCTCGTCCATTTGCTGCGTTGTGAGTGGTCAAACAGCATTTTAGGTCTATATTGTTAATATAGGCGGTTACAGAGTAGGCTATAATTTCTTTTCATTATTTCATCATTTTTGGTTGGTGGTGTGCCGCGAGATTTTTTCAAGGGGAAAAGTGTGCCTTGGCTCAAAGGTTGGGAAACACTGCTGTAAGTTACACATTTTTGAGGGGAATTGATAGCATATGCATGTCTGCTTCTATTCAGCTCTGGTGACAGATAAGTACACTTGCACTTAGTTATCTTACTGCATTTTCTACTAGAATATGGCATAGCCTACAATACGAGTAACCAGTAAGGAAAGCATTGAACATTTCTTGGTCAAAGGTGCATTGGTGGTTAGGCCCTATGGTGGTGTTTGCAAACAAAACTACCATCGTCCAATATTTAACTATAAAGGATTATAAAGAAATGAATGTTAATACGTATGTTCTTCAGGGGATACTGTGGTAAAGCTAACAAACCTGACCATATACGGGCTACATATATTGTCCATCGGGACAGCTTTGAATCTTATCTCAACCCCTCCCCATCTCTCTCTCCCACTTGCTTCCTGTCTGCTCTCACATGGTCTTATCTAAATAGTAGAAAATCACCAGGAATGTAAAAATGTGTACTAAATAGTGATTATTTAAGCAATAAGCCACGAGAGGCCGTGGGTTATGCTCGATTGATAACGGCCAAAGGGAGTGGGGCACGAGGAGTTCCGTAAACGTCCCCTTGCCCGTTATCAATAGAGCATAACCCACGGACTCAAGTAAAAAAACAGCAGGAATGAAATATCTTTGCAATCACACTGATACCCCAAACCACATATGGTGCAAAGATGTGCCCTCCTTGCAGACTCCCTACCCCAACTGCAACATATTCTCATTACCTACGTAGATGCGCGGGGTCTAATTTAGACACGCATAGAATCTTCAGGTGGAAGGTGTAGGTTTACGCTTGATTGACCACGGCTATCAGCCAATCAGAATCAAGAACCGGACCGCAGTGTTGGATACAAAATCCGGAAACTCCGCAAAAATATGCCAAAAGAGGATATCCGGTTGTCAGTAGGTGCGATCAATTTACTGCAACGGCTGTATCCGCATTTAGACAGCAATGCATTCTGGCTCAAAAACTTGCATGACGGTTAGATTTCCTGTCAAATTTCGGTGATGTTGCGTCGACGAGGTGACATGTCACATGGTGTCAAACTATCGCGGGATGAATGCGACTGCAGTCAGATCTTGCAACCTCTGCAGTTGCTTATCCCCTTCAATGCTCGCCTGCAGACTGCCTCCGAGGTCACGCGCCCATGAACTAGTTGGTCAACAACTCACTCACGTGAGTCAGCTCCTCCTCACTGCCTGTCCCCCCACTCCTCACACGTGGTGTGTTAGTAGAGCAAATTGGTGCGAGCTCATGGTCTCGTTCATATTTGTGGCCGACTTTAAATGCACTGTATTTAATAACACCCACATCGTGACAACAAGTTCTCGCTCACGTGCTTCGGCAATGTTGGTCGACAGCAACAAAGTCAAACACTTAGTGGTTTCTTTTGCCTTAAGACATGTAAAAGTTTTTATCTTTTACCTGACATGTTTCGACGGTGTTACTTCCGTCTTCATCAGAGGGTCACTGTGATGTTGATGAGTGACGTGCTTTAAAAACAGCTGATGTTGTTGTGGAGGTCTGACCTCCCTGTCAATAATGACAGGTTGGTCACACCTCCTGCTGTTAGAGTTGTCCTCTTAGGATGGTGGTCCAGGTGTGTGAGAGCATGTATGCCCCCTCATCCCTGTTCATGGTACTTGGGCTACGCTTTCTGATCTCCATAGACTCCTTAATCCAGCGGTGGTATCTGTTGTTCTCTTGCTGTATGACTTTTGCCTTGTCCCAGTCCATGATGTGATTTTCCCTCCTACAGTGGTCAGTTATGGCTGATTTGAGGTTCTCCTGTGTGGCTCTCTCCTTTATTGCTCTTGTATGTCTTTGTTCTGTTTCCTTTTCACACTCTTTTTTATGCTCATTTTTTCTTATGTTGAATGTCCTCCCTGTCTCCCCAATATATGACTTGTTGACCGGCACGGAATCTCATATATGACATTGCATTTGTTATGTTGGTCTATTTTGTCCTTGGGGTGTACTAGCAGCTGTCGTAGTTTGGTGTGTGGCTTTACTGGCGTTTGTATCTTGTGTTTCTTCATGGCTCGCTGTATGCGTTCGGTGATCCCTTTGATGTAGGGCAGGATCACCATTCCTTTGTTTTCCGGTTTTTGTGTGGACTGTTTTTTTCTTTTCTTCCCTTGTGTGTCCTCCTTCGTTTTTACCTGTAGGGCGCCTTTCTGAATGGCCCATGGTGGGTATTGGCAAGCTGCAAGTGCCTGTCGGATGTGTTGTTCTTCAGCTGCGCGTTCGTCGGGATCGGTAATGATGGATGCGCGTTCGTAGAGGGTTCTGACAACGGATAGTTTGTGCGCAATGGGGTGTTCGGACGTCCAGAGTAAATATTGGTCCGTGTGTGTTGGTTTTCTGTAGATGGTTATTCTGATGTCTCCCTCGTCTGTGTGGTGAATTTTAATGTCCAGGAATGCTATTGATTTGTCCTTCTCCTCCTCATGTGTGAATTGTATGTTGCCAGTTTGGTCTATGGAGTTGAGGTGATCAGTTAGTTGTTGCGTTCGTCCAATTTTTATTTTCTCTAAAATGTCGTCCACATACCTCCGCCATAACGTGGGTCTGCATTCCTCTGGGGCAGATGTGATGGCCTCCTTCTCCAGGTGTTCCATGAAAAACCCACACATTATGGCAGAGAGTGGGTCCCCCATGGCGAATCCCTCCTTCTGCCTGTATATTGTTCCACGGAACTGAAAATATGTGGATGTGGCGATGAAATTCAGTAATTGGCTTATGTCTTGTGCTGTCAGTAATGTGCGTGTTTTGAGTGTTCTGTCAGTCTCGAGGCGTTGCTGTATGATGTGTAGTGTGGCCTTCACTGGTGTTTTTGTGAACAGTGACACCACATCGTGTGAAATGAGCATCTCATCCTTCTCCACTTTTACCTTTCTCAGTTGTTCGGCTAGCTGTTTGGCGTTCTTGCAGTGGTGTTCCGTTTGGCCGAGAAGTGGTTTTATTATTTCTGCAAGGGCCTTTGAGAGGTTGTAAGTGACGGATCCGATGCTGTCCACAATGGGTCTTAATGGTGCTCCAGGTTTGTGTATTTTGGGGGTGCCATAAATCCGTGGGGTTATATTTGCTGTGGGTATAAGGTTGTTGTATGCCGTTTTTTCTATTTTCTTTGCGTCCAGTAGTGGTTTTAGTATGGCTTTGAGTTTTTTCTTTTTGTCTTCTGTTGGATCTTTCCTGAGTAGGCCTACCTCGTACGTGGCCGTGTCTGCCAACATATTGCACATTTGTGTTTCATATTGTTCTGAGTCCAAGATGACCGTCGTCCTGCCCTTGTCCGCCGGCAGGATCATGATGTTGTTGTTTGCTCTCACACACCTGGACCACCATCCTAAGAGGACAACTCTAACAGCAGGAGGTGTGACCAACCTGTCATTATTGACAGGGAGGTCACACCTCCACAACAACATCAGCTGTTTTTAAAGCACGTCACTCATCAACATCACAGTGACCCTCTGATGAAGACGGAAGTAACACCGTCGAAACATGTCAGGTAAAAGATAAAAACTTTTACATGTCTTAAGGCAAAAGAAACCACTAAGTGTTTAAGTTAAACAGTTAGACATAATGAACTTAATTCATATAGCAACAAAGTCGTACGGGGCTACTGTTCAGTGTGTGGCCAAATTAACTGCAGCTGTCAGTCCGCTGTAATTGCAGGGGATAATTCAAGACAGCTGTCAAGCATTCATGTCGTCCTATCACTGTTCCACACTCCAACCATGGCGGTAATGGCATTGCACTTTACCATGCCGCCAGTACTGACCGTAGAAGAAGAAAGGTACTCCCCTCCCGACCATTCCGTACAACGCTGTTATGATGTCAGTAATCCCTCCTATACTCATGAACGTGCGTTACACCCATTTGTGGGGGAAAACAACCTATGCAAGTCAATTGGTGATGTTGGGGTTTATTAAACGAAAGATACGGACCTGTAGACTAGCGTTGTTCACGCGCAACATGCTGAAAATGTGCTGTGTTGCCGGCTGTTCAAATAATATAGCCAAACAGCCGTGGCTGAAGCATGGAATGTGTTCATTTAGGCTACCCGATGTAGCATGTAAGTCAATGAGACATTCGGTTTGTTTTCACCCATAAAGGGGCATAACGCAAATTTAAGAGCAAAGTACCCGGATGGCCGTTCATGAGTATATATCTATCTCTCCTTGATTTAAACAGACAGGTGCGCTGGAGTCCCATACCTGCATTAAGTATGGCAAACTCCCCTCTCTGAGTGAACAGCAGCTGGTGGACTGCAGTAGGAAGTATGGGAATGAGGGCTGCAATGGCGGAGATGAGGGCGACGCTTTCCGCTACGTGAAAGACAATGGAGGGATAGACACTGAAGCATCCTATCCTTACGAGGGACAGGTAAGGTTCAGTACAACAAAGCCGATATTACAACGATTGTGTACCACTGATTCTTGAGAAAGTGGCTAAAACAGGTTGTAATCTTGAAAGAAAAAAAACGAAGTGAATTACAAAGTAATATAGTATATCCTCGTAGACAAAGGTCTTGGCTTTTCAGAAATGCACAAGGCCAATCTCCCCATTTTCAATTTTTTTCAGAAATCGGGTTTTTCTCCGATAATACCTTGTTTTTTGTCAACACTGTCAGACACAATTAAAAGCAATAAAAAGTGTATTGATTTGGTTGCATATGTATCTGGAGTTTTTAAGTGATTGTGTGTGTTTTTTGGTTCACACATATGCCTTTAAATGCTGAAAATTCACTTTCATTCTATTTTAATACTGCTTCATGTGTTCTAATTTAAAAATATGTGCTGTCAGACAATGCTTACTTTATGCCTAAATAGATCAAACAATTTTTTGTAATTTCACAAATATTCGCGTAGGCTTAAATTTGCGATTACTTTGATAATTCAACAACTCCAAAGGAAAATTTTGTAAGCACATTCATTTAAAATGTCCAAAACTCCTTCTTACGGTGGTGACTTAAGAACTGACGGTGGTGACAGTAATCTGAAGGTGGTGAAAGTGACCTAATTATTACCTACATTTAGCAAAATAAATAGCCCTCTCGAGTCAATGACATCTAGCATAAACACTTTATTTTTGTGTGTGCACAGTATGTTTGTGCATGTGTTTTTTCTTAATTTGTTAGATACTCTAGGAAGTAGGCCTAGATTATTGAAAATGTGGCATAAACAGGTTTTACGTTGTTCAAATCCAAAATATAGAGGTGTATTATCATAGATGAAGGTCTTGGCTGTGCAGTGAATGTATTGGCCAAGCTCCCCATGTTTTACATTTTTCATAAAATGGGCTCTTTCTTGGTTTTGTCACCAGCGTCAGACAGAATTAGAAGTAAAAAAAAATATGTTTACTGAGTGAATTACTTTTACAATTCAACATAATTGTAGATACTTATTGGAAGCATATTCTTAAAACTTGTCAAAAACATGTAAAACACATGATTTTTTGTGAACTACATCAGATGTCACCACCGTCAGGTTTTGTGACAAAAAACCCTCCAAATGCACCTCAGTGGAGGCTGGAGTATAAGTTTGGGTCACAATTATTACTAACATGTCTGGTAATGTTTCATTTACCAGGACAATTCAGTAAAATATGGAACATGATGATGAGCTGAACAAAATCTGACGGTGGTGACATCTGACGGTGTGAGACAAAAAAACACTCTTTTACATATTGTGCATTTTTTGCTCACATTAGCCACTTCGTTTTCGCTCTGTTTCTTAGGGGCTTCATGCCGCTTCTGAAAAAGTATATATAATTAACATGAATGTAACATAATACTATTAAAACCCCCGACGGTGTTGACAGTTTATGGTTGGGACAGTACCAGTGTCCAAACAAATTATCAAATTTAGGAGAAATGAGTAAACTTACAGGAACTTCTGTGATGGTAAAGTATTCAGTAGAGCTAAAGGTTTGAAAAGGGGTCCTAAGTAATGATAATGACCTTGTGCATACCTGATTTTATTGTCTTTTTAAAAAAAAATCTGACAGTGGTGACTAATATGCTGGACACACTTTGTGCAATCAGAAAATAGTGGTAAATATTGCTTTACACGCACTATGTGCATATCTGCAGAACCACTTCAATATGGACTTTCACATCATGGTGATATTATTCAATAATATCAGTGATTTTTACATTTTAAGTCAATTGAAATGATGATGTCTGTCCTTGAGACAGCTGTTTTTACAGGGTGTGGGCAGGTTTATAGCCATGAAAAGTAATACAATTACACTTAAATATTTCAAACGACTGTACATTTGTGTAACAGACCACTGGGTCTTTACCCGGATTCATTTTGTTCATGAAAATGTAGTTTATTTTCAACAGAATTGGCAGTTTATTGCTGAGACATGTTTTAGCCACTTTCTCAAGAATCAGTGGTACATTTAAAAGCAATGAAAGTTGAAGTTCAGCTGCTTTTGAACAGGTTTTCTTTTTGAAAACATCCTTGACAATAATAATGTCCTGTATACTTTTAAACTGCTACACCAGAAAAGTGTTCTTAAAAATTTGACCAATTCTCAGGATTCAACCTGTCGTTTTAAATCTTCGAATATTGGTGCCTACTGCCGAGGACATAAATATTTGGCCCATGGGAATGAGCATGCATTGCAGGAGGCCCTGGCGAATGTGGGTCCAATGTGCGTTGATATCGATGCCAGTCATGACTCCTTCTTGCACTACTCATCTGGTAAGCTGTTTTCATGTGTAGGCCTTTTTCACCTGACGTCAGACTACTTTGATTCAATACATTCGAAGCAGGTATAGGCTAAGTTACATCTGGTGGTAGAGACATAAACATACACCCCATCTCAATAAAATACATAGAGTAAAGGCGGGAATACGATTTAACGATTTAAAAGTTCTCACGACTCACGTCCTCACACTATACGAGCCGACAGACGGAGGCAAGCAGAATGCTCCCACTGTGCGACACGACAGGCATGTTTCCAGGGTCTGCAGAGGAGGGAACATGCACACCTGAAGTGGAGATGAGGTCGTGCTCAAGAGCGAATCGCGCCGCCCTGTCAGTTTGTGCATGTGTAGGCCTAGTGTCAAGTCGGGCCGTAGCACTGCTTTAACTGTGCGATTTAATCACGAGGGACGACCTGGATTTCAAACTGTTTTGATTTTCTTGCGACCCTACGATTACATACTCGTGAGGTGAACTCGCTTGTAGTTACCCCTTGTAGGCTACAGTAGGCCTACACGACACGAGACTCACGATTGACCTGCGATTGAGCAAGAAATCGACCCAATTCCCCAAAAAGACGTGCGAGTGCCAAATTGTGGAAAAAAGCGGGCAAAAAGTCTCATAGTGTAAGCCTGGCTTTATGCATCAGACTAACTAATTAATTATTAAATTAATACAATGCATATACTATATTTAAGATAAAAAATTGAATGATGGAAGCTGGTTATGCCCAGGGTATAATCCAGACAGGATGAGATGAACTCAGCCAACTTCCTGAATTGCGGGTTGAAATTAGCCTACAACTGGCCCTTCAGTGGCATGTTTTGAAAAGAAATTAAAAATAGCTTTACTTTCATCTGCCTTTAATTAGGGTTATTTATGTCTCTCCAGATACTTCTACCACTTTCTCAAGAACATTAAATGGCAATTGTGTATGATAATGTGCCATACAAATGGCTATTGCTACATGTATATTGATGTCAGGTGTGTAGAATGTGCCATTGTGTTCAGACTTTATCATTGATTTATTGATTAGGCCTATTTCTCTGTAATTGATCGATTGATTGATTGATGTAGGTGTGTACAATGAGCCTGCATGTAGCAGTTCGAAGGTAGACCATGCCATGCTGGCTGTTGGCTATGGCACTGAAAAGGGCGAGGACTACTGGCTGGTGAAAAACAGGTGGGGTTTTTGCTGCTATATCCACTTATCCGCAACAAACTCTTGTATTGCCTTCAGTGGCATAAAAAACTGGGTTTTTAATGATCTCACATATGCCATGCTATTTACACATATGCCGAGCAATTCATTTATTTTTTTGCACCTAGGATGGGGTCACCACAAACGTTTGTAAATAGCACGGCATATGTGAAATCATTAAAAACCCACTTTTTTATGGGCATCTCTCCATAGTTTTTTTTCTGAGTGCGAGCTTCAGACCTTCTGAATTTGAATTACTCAACAATAATAGGCCTACTTAAGTTACAAAGCTATTTGCTAAATTGTAGCTGTAGGATATGGACATCTACAGTGCATCTGTTACAATTACACGTTTTTGTAGATACATTTTTCTGAGCACTACTAAGAAAAAACTTGTGTAGAGTGTCTGACAATTATTGTGCTGCTTTTGTGTCTTGTCTCTGAAGTTTTGGTGTTGACTGGGGAGAGAAAGGCTACATCAAGATGGCCAGGAACAAGAGGAACCAGTGCTGCATCGCCTGCTCCCCAGTTTACCCTCTAGTCTAGTAGTCTAGTAGTCTAGTAGTCTAGTCCAACCAGAGGTCAAAGGGCAGGGAGACAACAATACTCACAGTAAATTTTGCAGTGTTAATTCAACACTATTCTGAACCTACAGTGTATCTGGTCTGATTTGATAGTTAATTATGGTTTGGCCCCACCCAAAAATGTTACTCTTTGGTAAGTCCACTTAATATTATGTGAATAAAGAGTTGAGATCACACTGGCCACCAGCATAATTTTACACTGACTTTTGACTCTTCACAGTGCCGTTAATACTCTGTGTGGATTTATGCTCAGCTCCTAAGTTTACTCTGAAATGTTGAAACCCTGTTTTTGCTAATTTAGCCATATTGCTCCAAAGACTGTAGCCTACCATACATCTAAAATCACAGTATGGCGATTTGGATAAGGTCGCCTATCTGCTGAGTATTATATAGCCTAATATTCACTCTCAAAAACACTGCATCATAATCAGACTCAAAGTCAACGTTTCTAATTTGATTACTAATGCTTAGTTTATTGATTATTAAAGTTTTGTAAATGCATAGGCTATCATGTGGCTTTCCCCACAGTTTTGACATCTACTGTAGATCTACTGCAAAAGATTGATCATTACAATGGCTTTGTTCTTTCTTACAGTAACATGCATTGTCAATAAATATTCAAGACAACAGTTAATACTTTCAGCTTTCATCGTGTCTTTCACTTCAATCGTCTTGTGGGCTCATCTACAGGTAGTTTGTCTCTGAATGTTAAATGGTGAAGTCAGCATTATTATGAGCATTATTGCTGCACGCATGGACCTTACACACAGAAAGACAGACAGACAGACAGACAGAGACACACACACACACACACCAGTGGCGGAGCGAAACAGTAGCCCCTCATACGGCTTGCCATGGTCACAAGTGAATGTGATGTCCAATCCTTCATTGTAACCAATTGAACATTAATTGACACCTGTCAGTAACCTAATTATGGGTCAGGTGGGAGCAATTGAGCTTCCCCTTTAAAAGGTACTACCTGTTATTTCACAGGTGACCTGAAGAAGACCGACAGGCAGAAACGTTGTCACGTTAAAAACCTGTTAATTTAACTTGACAGTGCGCGGCACTTCTCTCCTCCCACAATAGGGCCCCCAACACCCATACAGGAGGGCCCTGGGACAAATGCCCCGCTTGCCCATAGCGCCGCCCCTGACACACACCCACACACACACACACACACACACACACACACACACACACACACACACAGCAATCACATTGACATTGAGGAGTACACAGACACCGTGACCTCCTACATCACAAAATGCATCGATGATGTTACAGAAATAAAACACATCACCACCAGGGCCAACCAGAAGCCATGGTTCACAGGAGACGTTCACCGACTGCTGAGGGCCAGAGACAAAGCCTTCAGAGCAGGAGACGTAGCTGGCCTAAAAACAGCAAGGGCAAACCTGTCCCAGGGCATCAGAAAAGCAAAAAAGGAATACTCGGACAAAATAACAACACACTTCAAAGACAGCAGAGATGCACAGAGCCTGTGGCAGGGCATACAGGCCATCACGGACTATAAGCCTGCACCACGAAGCTGTGACAACAACACCTCTCTGCTAAACGACCTGAACAGTTTCTTTGCCCGTTTTGAAGCACAAAATGACACTCATCCACAGAAAACTCCTCCCCCCCCCCCCCCCCCCCCCATGATCAACCCCTTTACCTGTCCTCTGCCAGTGTGAAGAGGACACTGGCCACCATCAACCCACGCAAAGCAGCTGGCCCAGACAACATACCTGGCCGAGTGTTGAAGGATTGTGCAGAAGAGCTGAAGGATGTCTTCACAGACATCTTTAACATCTCTCTGGAGCAAGCAGTCATCCTATCACTTTTCAAAGCTGCTACCATCATACCTGTGCCGAAGAAATCATCACCATCATGCTTCAATGACTACCGTCCTGTAGCACTGACGCCCATAATCATGAAGTGCTTCGAACGGCTAGTCCTGTCACACATCAAAGCCACCCTACCCCCCACCCTGGACCCCTACCAGTTTGCATACCGAGCCAAGCGATCCACGGAGGATGCAATTTGCTCTGCCCTCCATCCAGCCCTCACCCACTTGGACAATAAAGACTCATATGTGAGAATGCTGTTCATTGACTTCAGTTCAGCATTCAATACCATAATACCACAACAACTCATCAGAAAATTTGTCCTAACACGCT
The DNA here is from genome assembly GCF_034702125.1 of Engraulis encrasicolus. Lineage (NCBI taxonomy): Eukaryota > Metazoa > Chordata > Actinopteri > Clupeiformes > Engraulidae > Engraulis > Engraulis encrasicolus. Next base: position 21,764,602 of record NC_085875.1, read on the forward strand.
CCATGTGCATGCCGTATTAAACATCTCGTGATATAAAATAGGTTATCAAAAAGACCAATGTCTTTGTATATTACACGCAGACTAATCCACTTTCACCAGCGTCTTTAAACATTTAAGTATCTGTCTAGTAAACTTGTCCACGGTGTAGACTGTCTATACCTGTATCACAATGATCAAGCCTCACATGCAAGTTGAAACATCTTCTCGTTAAATAAAACGTTCTTGGGTCTATCTTCAAAAGACCAATGTCTTACATACGAGCGAAGCATCGCCATAATATGTTTCATTTCAATGTTGTATTAAGAAATACCCCTTGACAAATTAAATCTTACATTACATGCAGACTGCCTAAATCACACATGTGTACGCCTCGTGTGCATGTTGAAACATCGTTAAATATAAAATACGTTCTTGGGTCTATCTTCAAAAGACCATTGCCTTACTTACGAACAGAGAATCTCAATAACATGTTTGCTTTCAATGTTGTATGAAAGCACCTGTTTATTATATCTTAATTAGTGGTGGGCCGTTATCGGCGTTAACGTGCTGCGACAATGTGAGACTCTTATCGCGCGATAAAGAAAATATCGCACGTTAATCTATACTCAAAATATGGCTTTGGAGTTTGGGTATGCACGTCACCATAGCGCTTGATTGACAGACGCTTTCAGACTGCGCCCCAGTCGCTTCTCCTCTCCACCTGTTGCTATCAGCAGACCTAAATATGAACAGGGTTTGCATGCTGAAAACATTAATCTCTCTGCCGTGGTAGGTGTTGTTTGAGTGTTTTTTTTATAAATGGTAGACTAAAGAGACGTTATTGTTTGAGGTGAAGCATAGGGAGAGTAGTGAGTAGCCTACCAGCCCGACATAGCCTACATTTCCTCACGCATTGCATGGAACACATAAACATTGCATGGACCACATGAACAACTTCCAGAAATCTTGCCTGTGCCATAATTGCAAAACATTCCGTGTGATATGCATTTTGAAGATTGTCAAACTGAAACTGTCAATATCTACTCTCGCTGAATGTTTGTGTTGCTATGCCGCATGTGCGACTATTGAGATACAACAGACGGTAATAATAAACCTCGCGGTTGCCGCGCTTGAGGTTTATTTTTTATTTTTTTGCAAACTGAATTCATTTCAAGTTCTTACTCCTCGAGAATTTTAACTCTGAGAACAACTGTCGGGTCCCCAAAGGCCAGTGCTGTAGGTTCTAGAAATCCAGCCTGGAGCTGTGGGCTGCTGTGCGCAGAGCTCCTCCCTCTCTTAAAGGAGCGGCTGCTCTTTTTAACAGTCAGTGGCAGATCTCTCTCTCTCTCTCTCTCTCTCCCTCTCTCTCTCTCTCTCTCTCCCTCTCTCTCTCTCTCTCTCTGTCTCTCTCTCCCCATTAGAAATGCTGAATTGTTGAGGTCATTTTGTTTAAATAGCCTAATTGTTTGATAGATTTATCTGTAGGGTCTATTCGCCTATACAACTTATAGCGCTGTTCATTCTGAAATTTCAGTATCTTATAACTGTAAATGCTTCCTAACATATTTGACACACTTTACAAATATTGCAGTGATTTTTTTCCATTTTTTCAAGATGAGATGCATTTGGGAAAAAAGAGATGAGCTCTGATCTAATGTGCCATCTTTCTTGAGAAACCCCAAGGTTTTTTTCGGCATTATTTCGCTAGCATGCCTATTCTGAATGAGCCATTTTGATATAGATTAATCTAGATTAATCTAGATTAATTTCATAATTACAGTGAGATTAATCTAGATTAAAAAAATTAATCTATGCCCACCCCTAATCTTAATACAGTTCTTATCACGATTCTTACCTTTAAAAGACGATTGCCCGAGGACACGCTCTCTCGGGCTGTTTTTTCCCGCTCAACTGTTTCAATACCGCAATCTGATTGGGTTGTAATGTTGTTAGGTTTCCAGCGGAGCATTCTATTGGCTGGGCAGATATAGTTGGCTGCTGCTTTCGCCTGTGTCGCTTTACTCGATTAAAAGTATGATATTAAAAAAATGTGCAAGTTCTAAGAGTGGCAACAAATTTTATTGTGTTAAATAAAAAATGAAAGTGCGCTCTGGAAATGTTCAGGTTCTCCCTCGCCAATTTTTTTCACTTTCAAGAAAGAAAGCAGCAACGGGCGGTGGGCCCATCGTCTAATACTTACTGTATCTTCCATGTCCGCGTGAATAATACTGACGGTCACGTCACTGCCGGACAGGTGCCAGTCAGGACAGTAGTCGTGCACGCGCATCTGGCGAGCACAGCAGTCATGCACGACTTCTCGTAGGCGGGACAGGAAGTTGATTCATTTTTCCATTTTCAGTTTAAAAAAGGCAATTTCTTGCGTTTTGCGACTTCAAAGGTAAACATTTTTAACTTCAAGCGTTCTGATATGACTATACAACCCCTAAAATGCAAAAAACGGGACTTGGCGTTTGGCAACAACAAAACCTGCAGACTGCAGCTTTAGTAACACTTTACAATAAGGGTACGTGAATATTAATATATATACATATCATTGCTGTATCCAATGAAACATTCCTTTGATCTGTTCTCCTGGCAGAACAACGAAGAATTCCAGCAAGCCATCCTATTGTCAAGCTTTCAGTCCAAAACCTTGCCCTGGCAAATCCACTGTCTCATGAGGCAAGAAATAGAGAGCAACAATCTGTTTAAGACATTTACCTGCTTGTTGCTTTGCACCTTGGCTTAAGCCATTAAACTCCTGGCCGTTACGCACAGTCAGAATGTTCTCCTTTCTTCTCTTTGAATGCAGCCGACTCTTCCTCCCTCCATTATCTTTATACAATATCAACATTTTATCTCAAGTTTCTCACAGTTATATGTTTGGTTGGCAGTTTTGTTTGGTTTGCAGACTAGTTCCTGTTGTAAGGTAAGGTAAGGTAAGGTAACTTTATTTGTACCCGAAGGTAGATTTGGTTGGAGGCAAAAGTAGCAAAAGCTTACACAGACAACAAAGTACTGACACACAAAAAACTTGCACCAACAGCCCAATACTAATGACAGTGACAAAGGACAATAACAAAACAAAACAAGGACAACAAAAACATGACAGACAGCAGACAAGTGCTCCAAACCAGGATATGAAGAAGTATAATAAACAATAAATATATAAATATGTATATAAAAACAGGGGAAAACCTTAAAATGTTGGACTCATGTGCTATTCAGTGTTTTAATAGCAGAAGGGATAAAACTGCATCTATACCTCTTAGTTTTGCAGGCCGGCATTAGGAACCTACGACCTGAGGGGAGAGGCTGAAATTCACCATATAGTGGGTGGGATGTATCATTTAAGATAGACCCCGCCAGTCTCTGCAACTGCCTACTGTAGAGAGACTCCATGTTGAGCTGTGATTCTCCAATTAATTTACCAGCCCACTTCACAATCTGATTAAGGGAATTTCTGTTTTTGAGGGGTAAGTTGCTGAACCATGACACAAGGCTAAAGGACAGAATTGACTCAATAAAACATCTGTAAAACATGGTTAGCAGCTTTTTATCTATATGGAAGGATGACAGCTTCCTTAGGCAATGTAGGCGCTGGTTCGCCTTTTTATACCCAGTTTCACAGTGTGCCACAAAGGTGAGCTTACTGTCGATTGTGGTCCCAAGATATTTATAATTGTCAACACATTCCACTACCTGACCTTTTATGGTAGTTGGTTCCTTATTAGTGGCGTGTTTTCTAAAGTCCACACACATGTTTTGTTTGGAAGTGACACGTTATCTTGGCTGGACTTGGAACGAGAAACGACCCGGGCAGCCCCTCATACAGCCCCCGTTTCTCTACAATATGATAGCCTTTAGTCCGTTGTCAACTATATTTAAGATGGACGGATGGGCCGCCCCATCTTAATGGTGGGCTGCTGCTCTCTAAGGGGAAAAACAACAACAACAACAGAAATACCCCCAAAACAACAACATCAGCCCCTGAGGACTGTTGGCCCACCGGGAAAACGACCTGTATGGCAGATTACCAGTCCAGCCCTGCACGTTATGTGAGAAGGCTATAGCCCCATAATAATAGTAATTGAACAGTTAACTACGATTGTAGGCTATTACACTACTATGACAATACACAGGGCCTTTAGTAATGTGCTGTAACTTTGTCATTGCCATTCTGATCAGTAGCCTATGTCAAGAGCAACACAATGCGAGCACTGGGGAACTGACGTATTAACCCTATTTTAGAAACAAAGAATTAGAACTACCACTCCTAAAGTTTGGGTACAAACTGTGACCTGTGCGGTGAACTTGCAATATTTCTGTTCAGCCGAAGAGCCATGAACACCAGTGCAAGGGAGAGGGATGGAGAGGGCGAGCGAGAAAGAGACAAGAGACACAAGAGGGTGGAGCGAAGCCACAGGTACAGAGAAAATAGAACAGTCTCCTGACCTTAAAAGCCACAGGTGACCTATGTCATTCAGGGTCATTTCACATGAAATCTTTGGGACCCGACCAACTCGGATTTTAGTACAACGTGGTGCGCCTTTTTAGTGGCAAGGTAGAACATTTTACATCACATTACATTACATTACATTTAGCTGACGCCTTTGAGCAAGGCGACTTACAAGGAGAGAGTTTATGCTCTAGCAGGGTAAGGCGCAGTGTACAGTTGCAACACCGACAGCATTGTCCGACACAAAGTAAAGAAGAAGACGTAGCAAAGGATAAGACACATTAAAAAGTGTCAAAAAGTAAACAGAGACATAAAGGCGCAGTGTGCAGTTGGGACAGTCACAGCGTTGTCCAACACATGGTAAAATACACGGCATAAAATAATAAGAAGGATAACAAGGCATTTTGGATAATAAACAAAGACATCTAGATGCAGTGTAGGCCTACAGTTGCAACACTGACAACAATGTCCAACATATGGCAAAAAAAGATGTTAAAAAGGATGTTAAAAGCAATTTAAGTGCACAAAAGATGTTAGGTACATAAGATAAGTTAAAACGTAGTGGCTAAGAAGATAAAAACTAAGGAAAGAGGTGACGAGGTGAGAAGAATTAGTTATGTTAAGAAAGTTAAGCAGAACACACAACACAAATTTGCACACACCTGTGGGGGATATAGCCTAATGCAGGCATCACCAACGTGGTGCCCGAGGGCGCCAGGTAGCCCTCCAGGAGCTCCTGATGTGCCCACCAAGGATGTTAGTAACAATGACTACCAGATTTTAGTCACAGTTTATGTTTATCTTAATTTAGACACAATATTATTTCTCTATAACCTATAAGCTAATTATTCAATCATTGATTTGGGAATGATGTCAAGACATCCGTAGAGGATTTTGAACAAACAAGTCGCCCTCGGGTAGCTCTAAGTAGCCCTCTAGTAGGCCTCGAGTAGCTCTCGGACCCAGAAAGGTTGGAGACCACTGACCTACTGTGTACGTGCGCGCACGCATGTGTGTATGTGTGTGTGTGTCTCATTTCACCTGAAATGACCCTTCTGTTCTGTTCTCTGGAAATGTGGCCACTGGTAGACTATGTGGCTCTTCAGCTGAACAGAAATATTGCAAGTTCACCGCAGCCCCAAAATTTGGGTCGGATATTTTAGGTCGGTGGAACAATCCGAGCAGTGTTGCCAGATGGAAAATGCTGAATTATCGTACGGAAATCTCAAAATTATCGATTTAGGGGGCTTTTTGGGTGGAAATTATGGTACAAGGCCCAAATTGTTGTTTCAAGGCATGTAAATGAACTGAATGACAACTCTGAAATTATCGTACATCATGTTTTTTTGATCGTACAGAGGACAAAATGCACAAAATTATGTAACAAATACTGTACGATATTTATCGTACATCTAGCAACACTGAATACGACCCAAACATTGACGTAATGGCTCATGCCATCTCTCACAAGCTCTCTGCATTAAATGTATTTTTCTAATTTGCAAATTTTCTTAATTGCTTTGGCATTCCTCAAATCTCTCAATTTGCAAAATACAAAATGCATTCTCAATACCGTTTGAGTCTCTAGCTCCAAAACCTTAGTTCATCTCTCAAAAAGAAGTTTGTGTTGAAGGATGGGTGGGACAAGATAGTCAAATGGATTTGTCATGTTGTCAACTGACTAGTTGGCCTACTATGAACATGTGCAGTCAACACACACACACACACACACACACACACACACACACACACACACACACACACACACACACACACACACACACACACTCTGTGACACTGTGGACACTTTATAATTTGGCGTGTGTGTGTGTGTGTGTGTGTGTGTGTGTGTGAGTGAGTGAGTGAGTGAGTGAGTGAGTGAGTGAGTGAGTGAGTGAGTGAGTGAGAGAGAACTGTGTATGTAAGAGTGAGCTACTGTATACATGGTTAATATGTGTGTAAGGATGTGAAATGTCTAGGCTATGAGCTGATGAAGCGCGCGCCTGGCAACTTCCCGACCTGTGTCTTGCAGAAAGGACAAGGGGATGTCTCCTCAATAAGACAAATGCACCCCATCTAATCTCACGAGGCACGAAAGAGAGAGCGACAATCTGTTCTCACTCTGTCCAGATATGTATCTGCTTGTTGCTTTGACCCCTTGCTTACAGAGGCAGCCAAACTGTATTTTCACTATGATTTTAACACACATCTCTTATTGCTTGACCACCTGGTCCCAAGCAAATATCTTGTCACTGATACACAAATTGTAGAAACAGGCACACATCCAACATATACCATCACTGTCCTATCATCCAGAAGTATGGTTTATAGTCTGGACAATTTAATTTCTTTTTCAAACTGCTGTTTATTTTTTAAAATTATAAATGATCTTGTTCCCCCTCCCCTTAAAGGAGCACTCATGCCAATTTCAATATGCTGTTGTATTACTCACGCTACCCTTGACTTGTCAGTACCCGGTGATGCTGCATTTTTTTTGGCTCAGCCCTTTCCGAGATATGAGCATTTCTAATGTGGGCAGCTTTTCTTTACATTTAAAACAATCTTAACATAGGCATACTCCAAATGTTTTCCCAAAAGGTATCGTTGTCTGCTGATGTTGCATAACCTTTTGGATGTTTTTGGGAATAAATATTTTTTATTAATATATATATTTTAATGTAAACAAATCCTGCCCTCATTACAATGACCAGGATCTCGGAAAAGGCTGAAGAAAAGAAAAACAAATCTCAGGTACTGACAAGTCCAGGGTAGTGTGAGCATTACAACTGCATGTTGAATTTTTTTTTTATCTTAACACCAATTCCTGTCCAGGGACTACAGATGAGAATTAGCCTCATGGCTATAATCTGGCTCAATTGTATGTTGTGCACTGTCCCTCTGGAATAAACAATAAATGAATACAAAAGAAATGAAATGGACATCCAATTACTGGCAGTTAAGAGGAGTCAGAGCGTTCTCCTCACTTCTCTTTGTATGCAGCTGACTCTTCCTTGCTACAGGTACATTATCTTTGATGTGTTTATGATGTCAGCTCCATGTTAACTCTAGAATTCGAACTACAATTCCGGTAGACCACATTTGTTTGGGTGCAGGGTCGTAACGAGACATTTTCAAATACCGAGGTCAAATACTGTGTGCTGTACTGTATACTGTACATTTAGAATGTGTCGAATTCTTCAGCCAAACTCTCACTGCCTTGAGGATAAATGGGGGTGGTGTATACAGATGAATTCATCATTGTTGATTATACATTAAAAGTAATTAAAAGTAGATACATTTTACATTTCTGAAAAAAATACAGAGGACATGACCTCAATGAGGTCCTGTGTCCTCAATGCTAGTTACGGCCATGTTTGGGTGGGATCTGTGACCTGTGCGGTGAACTTGCAATATTTCTGTTCAGCCGAAGAGCCATGAACAGCAGTGCAAGGGAGAGGGAGTAGAAGGCGAGCGAGAAAGAGACGAGAGAGACAAGAGGGTGGAGCAAAGCCACAGGTGCAGTGAAAACATAACAATCCACTGACCAAGGAAGCCACAGGTGACCCAGGACCAAGGAAGCCACAGGTGACCTAGGTCAATGGATTCTTCTGTTTTCTCTGGAAATGTGGCCTTTATTGTGTTTGTGGGTCGTGTGTTTCTCGACAACATTGTTGCTAACTTACAGTATATTGTAAATATGCTTGAGGAATATCATCCTAATAGATGTCTGAGGTCTTCCGAATCTCCTCTACTGGTTGTGCCTAGGGTCAAATCTAGACAGGGTGAAATGGCATTTTCATGGTTCTTTGGCTAAACAGAAATAGTGTGTCTCATTTCACCTGAAATGACCCTTTTGTTTTTTCTGGAAATGTGGCCACTGGTGTTTTCATGGCTCGATCGGCTGAACAGAAATATTGCAAGTTCACCGCAGCCTCAACATCTGGGTCGGATATTCAATGTATTGGTATTTTTTTTAGTACAGAATCACCAGTAGACCAAGAGAACAATACTACAATTACACATTAAATGTAGAAAACCTTCTCTGCCACTCAATCAGAAAACAATGTTGGGGAGAGCGGGGCACAAAGTAAAAATGTTTTGCTTATGGGCTGATATCTTAACATATACTGCAGTTACATTATTTATTTATCTTATTTTATTATTTATTATTTGTAAGAAACATACACATCTCTGTTACATATTAGCACTGGTGGTTCGTTATAAAATTTATAAAATCTATTTGGTTGTAAAAGCTTAGTTTCTTCCTGGTAGATGGCAGATAAATGTGGTGATCTGCACTAACAGCATCCTTGCCTCACGCTTGATACTAGTCTGCCTTCCCCCTTTAAAACTTTGGCTATTGACGCCCTCTGGCGTGAGCATGTGGAACTGCCATTCAGTTCAAATCAATTCAAGTATTTATTATTGAGTTATTCACTATTATAGATTTTTTATTGATATTTTATTCATCAAAATTTAATCTACAGTGTCATCAGTACAATGCACATACAGTATATTCACCCTGAAATTACTTGCAATATATTGGGTTCTATTTTATTGCATTTATCATACATAGATATTTTATGTACCTGTACTGTCACCATACAATATCAGTGCATAATGTACATTCCGCATTATGTAACCCCAGAGCCATCTATAGGGAGACAAATCCCATTGACCCATGTGTTCTGTTTGTTTTTGTTATGCAGTGGTTCTGTGTCCGTCTATAGCGAACAAAAGCCGCTTCCTGGCACTATTAAGATCTACATTGAAACAAGTGGTAAGTCTACTTCTGGTACCCAGATTGCCATAACTATCCCCAATAGATGGCTCTTTGTGTAACCCTGTCCTAGGATGCCTACTGTCGCTTCAATCCGTCGAGCGTTGGCGCCCTCTGCCATGGACATGTGGAACTGCCATACGGGGACGAGGAGGCTCTGAAGGAACCGATGACACACATTTGCTCACTTCTTGCTCAGGTTCTCTATTAGACTTTATTGACATACATTAACAAATTATACATATGTTGGAATTATGTTTATTGGATGCATTACGATTTACTCATTTAAACAGAAGAATGTACTTTATACAAAATAAAGAATGTCATCTTCAATACCACTTGCAGTCCTTCTTTTCTACAGTTCTGCCCTACAAAGGCAAAGAGCAGTAAGTGTATTTTTTCAAAAAAAACTTTTTTTGCAGGAATAGAAAGTGCACGGTCAGCTCTTCAATCTGTTAAAATTTCATGTTGATCTGTAAACAGTTTCATGTAAATATTTGAGATTTTAGTTTGCAGTGTGTATTGAAAAGTAGGCTAAAACCAAGCCAAAGTGCAGTATAGTGTTTTTGCTAATTGCGATTGCTAATAACTCACTAATAACTCACTCTAACTGCTAACCAATACACTTTCCAGACACTCCCAAGCAGCACAAACTTAAGAAATCCCATACTGTTCATGATTGCATGTTTGTATGTTTACAAGGATTGGGGAAGAAAATGATCAAAGAACAAAGAAGATGCTAATCGCAATTGCTAACTGCTGACTGTAGCTACCTAGCTTTTTCTTGAAAGTGTGCATTTATCAGCAGTAGGCCTAAGAATCTGTAAAATACACATTTGTTCCATTGCTTAGGCATCAAGGAATATTTTTACATCAAAAAATATTGTGAGTGCCTACTGGTTTTCCCATAAAAAGAGTAATTATGGTCATCATACTGCAATATCTTATTGTATGCTTGTGTAAATTTAAGCTGTTAATACAAAGGCAAAATGCAGTATAGTCTATAAAATTGCCAAATTGTGGAAAAATTTAATAACGATATATTGGTGGTGTTCAGCTCACTTTGATCTATCTAATTATACATTTTTGTGTTAAATAGGCCTATAGGGCCTACTTAAAAAGTTGTGTAAAGAAAACACAAAAAGCTGTTTTTCTCAGTTTGGGGTTTTTGCAATTAGGCTGCTCTTTGCCTTTGTAGGGCAGAGTAGACCAAACACCAGTCACAAAGGCATAGCAGTGCTGTACTGCACTAACATGTAGGCTACAGTATCTGTTATTACCCAGGTACATTCATAATGCATTCTGTAGACATCTATCGTGCATCATGTAGTTGCAATTAACACATCACGTATTACATTGAAGACATTATCTAACATTTATCAATCATGCCATTACATAGCTAAGCATCAGCATGCTGCTCCTGGGACATCCAGCATCCAGGCAAATGCAACTTGCAGCTGTAAAGTAAAGATGATTGCGATTGTCTGTATTATTCATATTGTTCATATAGGCTCATTTTTGTACTGCAGCACTTTGAATTTGCCATTATATTACCAAGGGTGTAAAGATGCTTTACATTTTGTTGGAGCCTGCATGTGGTCTGAAGCCTCGAGCATACCCCACTCACCGTCAGGCTACTATGGGGTAAAAGGCGAATGTAGCTATGCCACAGTGGTTCTTCTTATTTCTGGCCATCTTGATGTAGCCTCCCTCACCCCACCTGAGGCCATAACTTGTAAACAGAAGTTTATGTCATTTCCAAAATGCAGTGTAGGATATTTATATAATTATATTATTTTAGTCATTCAGATAGAGTCAGAAGTGTCACTGAGCACTCACCTGTTTTTCACCAGCCAGTAGTCTTTCCCTTCTTTAGTAGTACCATAACCCACCACCAACATAGCATGATTGAAATTCTCCATTGTGTTAACACACCGACGGTCATAATAAACACCTTAACACAATCAATCAATCAATCATTCATTCAATCAATCAATCAATCAATCAATCAATCAATCAATCAGGGGCAGGTACCAAGCCAGATAGAGTCAATACTACATTTTAAAGGTCCAGTGTGTAATAATTTAGTACTTTATATCCAGAATTCGTTCTGCCAATGTAAAAAACATTACCTGTTCCTGCATTATTATTACAGTCGTTAAATATTGCATTTGTCAAGTAAGCAGGTATATGTATTAACATCCTCACCAGACTTGTAGTTTTCAAAAGTGTCGTGTACAGTGTGTAGAGTCACGGACACAGGACCGAAGAGTGCCACCGCTTTCTGCAGAGCACGTTCATCTCCCTGTGGCACTTGTTTATAGTCAAGGCAGCGGGCAGCAACTTTTTTATGTGGTATTTTCCCTTGAAAACGGCATTTCAATGTCTGCAAATCCAAGTGGGTATAGTGATACTTACAGTATGTGATGCTTATGTAGGACATTTAGTCAAGGTCGCTAAATTAAAATCCACTGCGATAACCCATCTACCCAATGAGCATTTCACCTATAATGTAACCACTGCCTAAATGTTAGGCTGTTGAGTCAAGTTTTTGAATATTGGATGAAAACAATGTGTTTTTCAACAATAAAAGAGCCTACAATAGAACTTTTAGAATAAAACTTTCATTGTCTAAATGTTATTGTCTGGTGTGACTGCATTATGCTCTTTCATGTATTACAGTACTATATTGTACACTTATAGAACCGTACTGGGTACTGAGTGGATGTCACATGAATACAGTGTGTACGGTATCTTCAGGGTTGTTTCAAGGTATTTTGGGACCCTATAGGCAAAGAGGGACTAGGGACCCTTCAATAGTTTGAAGGGGCGGGTGGGTATGAGTGCTCCAACAGAGATTTCCATAGCAGTATCATTGCACTTTTCAGACATTGAATTTAGCGAGGTGCTGCCACCCTCACAAAGTTGACATTTCTGTCATTTAAATACAAGTACGGAATCAGTCATTGCCAGGGACCCCCTTTCATCGGGGGCCCTAGGCTATTGCCTAGTTTGCTTGCCTGGTTGTGACAGAACCATGTATCTTGCTCAGTTGCTTCCACTTACCTTAGCCTTGTATGGGTAGGCCTTTTCAGTGACGATGCCATGGCTGTGTTTCACATATTCGAAGGCGTGGTCCACAGAGCCGCCACGACAGCCATGATTTTCACTTGACTTGGCACAGTCCAGTAGCTGCTGAACACTCAATGTGGGAATGTACTTATGCTTAATGCACACGTGAGACTCCAATGCACCTACCTAAAAATATATAAGACACGCATCTACATTTGTCGCAAGACTAACCATTTTTGTTAACCATACTGTGTAGTATGTGCATGTACGGTATATAAACACGCACGCAGACAGGCACGCACACATGCACGCTGCAACCATCCACTCTTCTTACCGCACTAAAGGCCCAGCAAGATCCACATTTTGATTTGTGCTGGCTCCTGACAGGGGTCACACAACCCTTCTTTCTCCAGTCCACAGTTGGAGGCAGCTTAGGCCTTTCCTGTTGATTGGTTATGTTGTGAATTTGTACTTGGGTGTCAGGATATTCCTTTCCATTCTGAAGAAACGTAGAAATAGCAGTTAGCGACAGAAGTAGTCTGTTATACATACATTTGAAATTGTCACTCTTTGGATTGTTTTTTTATTCTATTTTGTAAAGAAACCACATACTGTATACTGTATGTGTTACACACACACACACACACACACACACACACACACACACACACACAATGTCTAAGAATGGACTCACAGCCCTGTGATGGTTGAAGAGCCAAGTGTTCTTATTCCTGGCCTCCTTCTTAGGGGTATTGTATACTTTATCTGTGGACAAAGACAGACAAACTTAAACAAGTGTTTTCCGTACCCTCCTAAGCTATTGTGCAGTTAACTATTTTTTAAAACTTCCTTCAGTCTGGAAGTCAGTCTTTGTTATTCCACTTTTTTACGAAGACAACCCAAATGACACATTTGTAATGCCTAATAAACGGTCATGGATGGCAAACCACACCTTTCCTACGAAAAATTGCATCGGTAGCCTCCAGACGATCTCACTTGTGAAATCGTGTGTGGTGTTAACGAGGCAACCTCTGGACTACTGTGCATCTTCAAAACGTGGTTATGGTTATATCACTGTTGTTGTACAAAAGCCCATCTGATATCCTTTTTATGGCAATTATAGTTTTTACAGTTTTTTAGTCAGACAGTTAGTTGGCTACCTTTTAGGTTTAAAGCCCTGCTTTGGCCCCCCGTTTTGCATTGTCAGTTAGAACATGGCAAGGTGAAAGTGAACAGCAGCTGGATCATGTCTGCAGTTTCCTCTTAGATGTTTTCATAGTTTGTGTGCTGTGCATCTATTGGTGAGTGAATTGTTATTAATATTACTGTATAAGGAACATTTGGTGTTGTTTAACTGCATTAGTAATGTGATTTTCTTCTAAACACCAAATTAGTCTTTTAGTGAAATTTTGAGGTAATTATTGCTGTGTCATGCTAACTAGCCAGTAGGCCTACTGTTAGATGTAGCCAGTAATTGTTACCATTCTAGTCAAGACAACTATACATTCTTTTTTATTTCAGAAGCACACACATTCCCACACTTTATTTTATTGTTACATTTATTAGCACTAATACATACAATGTGTCTGTACAAGTACTTGTAAAGCATGTACTAAGCAAAAACATTTGTTAAGCATGTATTCGCAAATGTATTGTCCATGCACAATAAGGGATTTATTACCAATTCAACCTTAGTAAAGACCTAGTAGGCCTTAGCTTCTGCTTAGTACATGCCTTACAAGTTACTTATGCAGACATTAGCATTTTATGTATTAGTGCTAATAGATGTAACCCTAAAATAAAGTGTTCTCGAAGAATTTTATAAGTTTGTGTTGTGGGTGTGAAGAGAAAATAAAGAAGACACTACTTTGAAATCTGCTTCTCTGTCATCATTGTTCTAACCGGACACTCTGTAGAGCTTGCAAACGGATGAGCAACTAGCATTTACCTACAAATATTTTAAAGTTGTACAAATTATAGATTTAGATATAAAATAAAAAAAAATCAAACAAACATCATGGTCATAATGTATAGGGTTATAATGTAATTACAAGCTCCTTACCAAACTTCAGTTTCAGTGTATTGCGCTCCGAGGAGAGTCTTGCACAGCAGCTGACCACTGCCAGAGAGGCAGCTGCTACAACCAACCACCTCATGCTGTAACATACAATCATAAAACACACTCAGTCTAACATTGGCCTATAACACCACAGGTATTTGCTAACAACTTTTGCAATAAAGATCTATAAAGTCTACATAATGTGGTCTATAGCGCAGCAGCACAATTAATGTTTGTTCATGCTACAATATTCATGGAGTGCTCATCATCTTTTACCTGTTCCTGTTCCTGAGTGAATCAATGTGGAGGTAGCACTAGCCCACTAGCACTTTTATGAGTGTGAACTAGGGGGGAAAGGCTGTGTCATGTCTGGATTAGTACCACATCCCTTTCCTGTCTATAACTTGTACATGTAGGTAATAGGTCACTTGAGGTTAGTGCATCAAGCAAGGCAGGTACCGTTGCCTACCTTACTGCAACATCCCAATGCAGTGTGCCATGACACATTTAATGGCATTTAATGACACAAAAGCTCTTTTACATAGGCAATTGTTAATGGTCTTCAGTACACACACATATACACACGCACACACTGAGGTGCTGAGATGAGATTCTGAGAAGATCACTAGAAAACCACAATGACGTGCACCCCCCACCCCCTCTCTCACTCACACACACACACACACACACACACACACACACACACACACACACACACACACACACACACACACACACACACACACACACACACACACACACACACACACACACACACACACACACACTGAGGTGAGAATCTGAAAAGATCACAAGAAAACCACAGTGAGGCCTTGTTGCATACATGCAACACACACACAGAGCTCAGGTTTACAATGTTCTCCAATCACAGACAGCATGCACTGGTAAAGTTTTATACTACTGTAACGGTTTTCAAAATGTTTTTTTAAAAAATAGAAACGGTAAATTGGCTAATGTGAAATATCATGGTCAATATCATGGTGAACTGTATTGGCAGTGGTGCAAGGATACCTTACCAACTTTAAACATGGGCACTGTGCCACACATCTCCAAATGAAAGACTCCCACCAAGGTCAGATTCTGAAGAGATAAAACCATTTGTCACACATACACATTGTCGCACCATTGAATGTCACACATACTCTTTTGGAGAACTTTGAGCACCTTGTCATCTGTTTACCAGTAACACTCACACATATTTTCACATTGTCTGACCCACAGGAAGGGCTGCTGACCGCCAGGAGTAATGGCTCATTCTTTTGAAACTCGGCTGTCGGTAGACCCGAGGTTGTTCTCCCGACAACCGTTGTAAATGCGTTCTATTGAAACAGCTGGGGACAATACAAACGGCTGATGTTAAACGAACTCGGAGTACACTGAAGCGCTCCGAGTTTGTGTTTCGGAACCCAGATTTGACCCATTCTACTGCACTTTTTCAAGGCGGAAGCCGGAGTTTACGACAATCGAGTTTCAAAAGAATGAGCCATAAACCAGGTTAAGTTAAGAGGTAAATCATCTAATAGAAGAGCCTTAATTTTCTAAAGAAAATAAGGACTCTAGTCTCTTCTATTAGATTATTTACCTTTACTGCAGAACCAGCTTCTTAGTATAAGCAAAGAAACTCAAGAGAAAGAACAATCTCTTGGCGGGGAATGCATTGGCCACGGTGTAGTACGGGGGCGTTGCCTGAGGACACGAGTGGATGGAAAATTAACTCCCTTGCGCATGGTCATTGGTCAGTGTCATGGGGTCTCTCACCTGGCCTGGTAACTCTCTCCAATTGAAATCAATTATCTGCCTCTCTGCTCTCTACTCACTCTGCCCTGTCTAATTAGCTTCACCTGTCTCTGCTCTGCTCTGCTCTGATCTGTTCTCATTAACCCACCAGCTGCACTACATTTCCTGCTCATCACCAACAGTAATTAAAGCCCTGTTTTTCAGCCTACCTTTGTCAGAACGTCTGCGAAGCCTGCGCCTGTTTACCCTGCTTGTCTAAGCTCTACTCCTGACTCCTGAACCCGGACCTGCCTGTGCTCTGCTCTGCTCTCCTGACCTGGAAACCCGACCTGCCTTTTGTCCCCGACTTCGACTACTCTTCTGCCCCGGTAAATCTGAACAGCCTTCCTCCTAGTGACTACGATCTTTGCCTTGCCCTGACCTGTACTGCTGCACTCCATTAATTCTGCCCTGTTGTGTGTGTGTGTTTCCCCCAGGATTCTTCCATCCGGACTCTTCATCGGTCATCTCCATAGGAGTCACATCTGCCGACGGGGGGGGCACACACACACAGGAATCTCTGGAACCTCTGGCATCCCGGTAACCCCACGAACCCTGGAAACCTCCTTCTCCCAACCCCCTTTTCCCCTGAACTTTAATAAACATCCAAAACGTGACGCATTTGTGGTCCGCGTCTGTCTGTACCGTGACAGTACGTTCTGACCAACATGGACCCAGCGCACGTCTCTCAGAACATGGAACTCGATGCCTCCGAACCCCCCACCACCATGCAGCGTCTTGAACGTACAGAGGGAGATGTCAACCGGATAACTGGCGACATTGCCTCATTGCTACAGCTTGGCCAACACCAGCAACAGCAGTTCCAGCAAACCCAGCAATTGCTACAACAGCAACAACATGAGATCCAGGAGCAGCGTCAACAACTTGCCCAAATGACACAACTGCTCACTCGCCTGCTTTTCAGCCTTCATCTGCAGTCTCAGCCACAGCCAGTCTGCCCACCGCCGCTTCAGCCCCTGCCAGTCTGCCCGCCGTTTCAGCCCCTGCCAGTCTGCCCGCCGTTTCAGCCCCTGCCAGTCTGCCCGCCGACCCGGCCCCCGAGTTACCTGCCCAGGTCACTGCAGCCACTTCTGCCGGAGCTCCAGAACCCAAGATTGGTCATCCTGAGAGGTTCAACGGTGACCCATCCCAGGTACGTCCGTTCCTGACAAGCTGCCGTCTCCAGTTCGATCTGCAACCCAGAACCTTCGCCACGGAAGGGGCAAAAGTCGGGTACGCCATCACACATCTGACAGGCCGAGCACGACTATGGGGAACTGCAGAGTTTGATCGTCGAACCCTCGCATGCACAACCTTTGACCTGTTCGCCGAAGAGATGACCAAGGTCTTCGATCTGGGCTCATCCACTGAGGAGGCAGCCCAGGCTCTGCTGAGTATTCGGCAAGGTCGAAGGACGGTTTGTGACTATTCCATTGACTTCCGGACTCTGGCAAGACGCAGTGTCTGGAACATGGAGGCATTGGTGGACGTATTCCTTAAGAGCCTGGCAGACTACATCAAAGATGAAATGGTTTCCCATGATCGGCCCTCCACCCTCGACGCAGCCATTGCCCTGGCCATTCGACTTGATCGACGGATTCAGACTCGCCGCCGAGAGAGAGGGCGCCACAGTCTGCCGACCTCCAGCACACAAAGCTTTCCGGCTGGTCTTCTGTCTTCCCCCACTGCTCCACCAAGCCAACCTGATCTGTCTGAACCCATGGAGATTGGTCGTGCCTCCCTCAGCCCAGCAGAACGTCAACGCCGTTTCTCCTCCAACCTATGCCTGTATTGTGGAAAGGAGGGCCACCGCGTTGCCAACTGTCCTTTAAAAGCCCAAGCTCACCAGACATAGGAGGAGTCCGGCTGAGCTCGATGACCATCCGTTCCTCCAACCACAAACCCCTGCTGCGAGTTCGTCTTCGCCTATCTGACTCCACACACACTCTTGACTGCCCTGGTGGACTCTGGCGCGGAGGCCAACATAATGGACATTGAGCTCGTCCGTCAGTTGCGATTGGGCATTCACCCTCTGACACCCCCTGTTCCTGCCCGGGCTCTGGATGGACACCTACTTGGCACAGTCACTCACGTCACCACCCTTGTCTCGATGATGTTGTCGGGCAACCACCAGGAAACCATCCGGTTCCACCTGCTCCGCTCCCCGGCCCAACCCCTCATCCTGGGCTACCCATGGCTTCGTCGGCACAACCCTCACCTCGATTGGGCAACCGGTGAAGTCAAAGAGTGGGGAGAAGACTGTCACCAAACATGTCTGCTCACTGCCATGCTACCCTCTCACTCAGTACCCTCCAACTCTGCCCCCGACATCTCAAACGTCCCGGAATGTTACCATGGCCTCCGGGAGGTGTTCAACAAGGTCAAAGCAACGTCTCTGCCCCCGCATCGACCTTATGACTGCTCCATCGACCTCCTCCCAGGCACCGCTCCTCCCAAGGGCAGTCTCTATTCCTTGTCGGCTCCTGAACGAAGGTCCATGGAGGAGTACATCAGTGATTCTCTGGCTGCAGGCATTATCCGTCCATCCTCTTCTCCTGCTGGTGCTGGGTTCTTCTTCGTAGGGAAGAAAGATGGGTCCCTCCGTCCCTGCATTGATTACCGGGGCCTTAACGACATCACAGTGAAGAACCGGTATCCTCTGCCTCTGCTCACCTCTGCCTTTGAGTTGCTCCAGGGAGCAACAATCTTCAGCAAGTTGGACCTCAGAAACGCCTACCACCTCGTGCGGATCCGGGAGGGCGACGAATGGAAGACGGCGTTCAACACCCCAACCGGTCACTACGAGTACCTGGTGATGCCGTTCGGTCTTACCAACGCCCCGGCTGTGTTCCAAGCTCTGGTAAACGACGTACTGCGGGACATGCTGAACAAATTCGTCTTCGTTTACCTGGACGACATCCTGATCTTTTCCAAGACCCTGTCTGAACACACCCAGCATGTCCAACAAGTCCTTCGGCGCCTCCTGGAGAACTCGCTCTACGTCAAGGCAGAGAAGTGTGAGTTTCACGTAAAGACAGTACCCTTCCTTGGGTACATCGTAGCAGAGGGAAATATCCAGATGGACCCATCCAAGGTCTCTGCAGTGACCTCCTGGCCAGTTCCGGAGAACCGGAAGAAGCTGCAACAATTCCTGGGGTTCGCAAACTTCTACAGAAAGTTCATCCGGAATTACAGCACCGTTGCCGCCCCCCTCACTGCTTTGACAAGCACCAAGCAACCCTTTGCCTGGACCACAGCAGCCGACAAGGCTTTCAGTAACCTCAAGACTCGGTTCACTACCGCCCCCATCCTCGAGATGCCAGATGCTGACCGGCAGTTCGTCGTGGAGGTGGACGCCTCCGATGTAGGGGTTGGTGCTGTGCTCTCTCAGCGGGCCTCTGAGGACTGCAAGCTCCACCCTTGTGCATTCTTCTCCCGTCGCCTGTCCCCGTCCGAATGCAATTATGACATAGGGAATCACGAGCTGCTGGTTGTCAAGCTGGCCTTGGAGGAGTGGCGGCACTGGCTGGAGGGGGCCACAGTTCCGTTCTTGGTCTGGACTGACCACAAGAATCTAGAGTACATCCGCTCTGCCAAGCGTCTGAACCCAAGACAGGCCCGTTGGGCCCTGTTTTTCACTAGATTCAATTTCACCCTGTCATACCGCCCTGGATCTCGAAATGTCAAACCTGATGCCCTCTCCCGCCAGTTCCAGAAGGATGATCCTCCAATCCAGACTCCTGAACCAATTCTGCCCAGCCCCTGTGTTGTAGGTGCCCTGACCTGGGATATTGAAGAACAGGTACGAGAGGCCCTCCTTGACCAGCCTGGTCCCAGTGCATGCCCTGATGGCCTTCTGTTTGTCCCTGGTCACTTGAGGTCGCAGGTTATACAGTGGGGACACGGTTCTCATCTCGCTTGTCATCCTGGGTCCGCTCGAACCTCCGGTCTGCTCGACCAGCGATTCTGGTAGCCTTCTCTGGAAAGAGACGTACGAGAATTCGTCCGTGCCTGTCACACATGCAACCAGAATAAGTCATCAAACCAGCCCCCCGCTGGCTTACTCCAACCTCTGCCTGTTCCAACCCGGCCCTGGTCCCACATCTCACTGGACTTTGTCACAGGTCTGCCCCAGTCTGATGGAAAGACAGTCATTCTTACTGTAATGGACAGGTTCAGCAAGATGGCACACTTTTTCCCCCTCCCGAAGCTGCCAACTGCCAAGGAGACTGCCCAGGTGGTCATAGAGCAGGTTTTCCGTATACATGGACTACCCAGGGATGTCGTCTCCGACCGGGGTCCACAATTCACCTCCACCTTCTGGAAAGAGTTCTGCAGTCTGCTGGGGGCAACGGTCAGCCTAACCTCCGGATTCCACCCCCAGTCCAACGGCCAGTCGGAACGCGCAAACCAGGAGTTGGAAAAGGCACTCCGATGCATGGCTTCTCGTAACCCTCACTCCTGGGCGCAGCAGCTGACGTGGGTGGAATATGCCCACAACTCCCTGACCTGCTCCGCCATCGGCATGTCACCCTTCCAGTGCGTGTACGGCTACCAGCCACCCCTGTTCAACAGCCAGGAGGGTGAGGTCACCTGCCCATCTGCCCTTGCCTATTCCCGCCGATGCCGCCGCACTTGGGCACGAGCCCGGACCACGCTCCTTAAGTCCGCTGCCACGTATGCCACCGGTGCCAACCGTCGCAGAACTCCGGCTCCTGCCTATCGTGTGGGACAAAAGGTTTGGCTGTCTGCCAAAGATCTGCCACTGCGTTTAGGGTCACGGAAGCTGGCCCCACGGTTCCTCGGGCCATTTCCCATCCAGAGGATTATCGGTCCGACCGCTGTTCGTCTCCAACTGCCGAGGTCCATGAGGGTGCATCCTACGTTCCATGCGTCCAAGGTCAAGCCGTTCCACGAGAGCCCCCTGGTTGCGGCTTCGCCTCCTCCCCCGCCTCCACGCATCGTCGATGGAGGTCCGGTGTACTCTGTCCGGCGTCTGCTCCGGTCCCGCCGTAGAGGTAGGGGCATCCACTACCTTGTCGACTGGGACGGTTATGGACCTGAGGAGAGAACCTGGGTGCCTGCCAGCCGGATTGTGGACCGAAGCCTTATCACCGACTTCCACCGTCTGCACCCGGATCAACCCGCTATCCGTAGGGGCCGTCCCAGAGGGGTCCCTAGCCGTCCAGCCCGCCCGGCTGCCTGTCCTGTGTCTGGCCCTGACCCTGTCTCTGTACCTGTCCCGCCTCCGGCTCCCTCCGACGATGAGGGTGCTCGCTCGGACCGCTCAGAGGAGTTCTAGCCCTCCTCCGGCTCCCCTCCGCCCCCCCGACGTGGTGTTACTCTTGGGACTTCTGGGGCCGTCCCTTAGGGGGGGGGGTTCTGTCATGGGCTCTCTCACCTGGCCTGGTAACTCTCTCTAATTGAGATCAATTATCTGCCTCTCTGCTCACTACTCACTCTGCTCTGTCTAATTAGCTTCACCTGTCTCTGCTCTGCTCTGCTCTGATCGGTTCTCATTTACCCACCAGCTGCACTGCATTTCCTGCTCATCACCAACAGTATTTAAAGCCCTGTTTTTCAGTCTACCTTTGTCAGAACGTCTGCGAAGCCTGCACCCTGCTTGTCTAAGCTCTACTCCTGACTCCTGAACCCGGACCTGCCTGTGCTCTGCTCTGCTCTGCTCTCCTGACCCGGAAAACCCGACCTGCCTTTTGTCCACGACTTCGACTACTCTTCTGCCCCGGTAAATCTGACCAGCCTTCTTCCTAGTGACTACGATCTTTGCCTTGCCCTGACCTGTACTGCTGCACTCCATTAATTCTGCCCTGTTGTGTGTGTGTTCCCCCCAGGATTCTTCCATCCGGACTCTTCATCGGTCATCTCCATAGGAGTCATATCTGCCGACGGGGGGGGCACACACACAGGAACTTCTGGAACCTCTGGCATCCCGGTAACCCCACGAACCCTGGAAACCTCCTTCTCCAACCCCCTTTTCCCCCAGAACTTTAATAAATATCCAAAACGTGACGCATTTGTGGTCCGCGTCTGTCTGTACCGTGACAGTCAGTGGGTGCGATGGATGCCATTTCCGTACTCCCTTGCACATGGTCAGTGGGGGCGACACCATGATGGATAATTTGTGGCCAAGTAAGGCAGCTGTTGGTCAGCAGTAATTGCTGGGGGTAATCAAGGACAGCTGACAGACATTCACGCTGTCCTATGACCTGTACCACAGTGAATATCATTTCCGTACTCCCCTCGCCATCATTTCCAACTACGCTGTTATGACGTGAGTAAGCCCTCTTGTCTCAAGCCTCTTTAGTATAGGCCACAGGTGCTTCTCAATCAGCGTCACTGACATTAACAACTTGACTCCAGCTGAACTACAGGGCCAGCCAATTTTTCACTAATTAAATGACTCACTTTACCTATGCTGCGTGACATCCCGCAATTGGTCCTTACAAACTTCCTGGACCAACGCAGAAAAAAACGCCAGCATAAATACAATAATCAAACAAACACACAACACATGTAAACTTAAACAATGTACAATAAACATGATACTCAACATCCCCACACATTCCCACTGCCCAAAGTCATGGTGGATGGTGCTCTGTCACTCACGTGATGCGCGCTCCCACTGAGTGGCCATAACCGACACTGGAGAGGAAAGCGTTCCCTCTGCATACTCCCTCGCAGTGCCGACAGTTCAAACACAAATGAAAACACTGTTTGTGAGTTTTTAAAATAATGAGACAGAGAGAAGGAGGAAATAGACTTTCTCACAGCTGGTTTCAGTCATCAGTGAATTCAGTACTGTTCATGTTTCATTATTGGGGTGTTTTTGCCCTCCCAACTTTAGCTTAAGTGCCAGTGCACACGCAGGCGCACACACACACACACACACACACACACACACACACACACACACACACACACACACACACACACACACTCTCTCTCGCTCTCTCTCTCTCTCTCTCTCTCTCTCTCTCTCTCTCTCTCTCTCTCTCTATTTCCGCATACAATGAATGTATGCATTGCGATCTTTGTGAGACTTTCTTAGAAGAAGCTGGTTCAGATAAAAGATTAAGTATGGTCATAATTCTGTGACTAATAGGCCACCATGTGAAAAATGTGTTAGCCAGTCACGCAATCATGAACAATCACTTGGTGTCAATTAATCATAATCGTGACTGTGGTTTTGATGTACGTATATATAACTTTTCTTTGTTTTTGATATTTCTGCAACACACTCTCTCTCTCTCTCACACACACACACACACACACACACACACACACACACACACACACACACACACACACACACACACACACACACACACACACACACACACAGCTCAGGTTTACAATGTTCAGCATGCACTGTAAACGTTTTATGCTAGGTGTATCATGGTCATTACCTCTGCCAAGGAGGTTATGTTTTCGGTCGCGTTGGTTTGTCTGTCTGTCTGTTTTTCTGTCTGTCTGTTTGTCTGTCAGCAGGATAACTCAAAAGTTATGAACGGATTTGAATGAAACTTTGTGGAGTTGTTGGGAATGACAATAGGAACAAGTGATTCAATTTTGATGGTGATCCAGATCAAGATCTGGAACCAGTTTTCAGATTCTTCACTATTGCCTCCCGGATGGGGTGAATTTTGACATGGAGTATCTAACTCCACAAAAAGAAGCCAGAAAGACTTGAGGGGAAAAATTAGGGTGTAACATAGTCAAATGTGCCATCAAACAGCGGAGGTCTGCACTCTCTGAGTGCATTTCTAGTTATGAATTGTACTGACAGAGCAGGAGTACCTTATCAACTTTGCACATGGTCACTCCGTCACACAAGACATCTTCCTCCCACTAGGGTGAGATTCTGATAAGATAAAAAAAACATTTGTCTCACATACACATTGCCACACCATTTAGTGTCACACATACTCCTCTGGACACCTTGTCATCTCTTTACCAGAAACACTCACATCCCACTTTCTGACCCAGAGGATATCTTATTCTATAGCATTACTAAGTGGGCTTGTCTCTGAGTCACACTTATTGTTATGCGTCGTGGCCATTTTTACCTTCTACCCACCTCCGCTACAACTCCTTGGGGCTTTCAAGACAGAGACTATTCTGACTCTAAAGCCAACAGCCAGTTTGGAGATGAGTCAGCAACAAAGTTGATGATGATGATGATGTGTATATACTGTATGTATATGATGTGTATATGATGCATATACTATACAGTCATTGGCTATGACCTAATAGGTAGAGAATTGGTCTGTAGATCAGAGTTGTAGAGGGCTTTACCCTAATGGTCCCTCTGTAGAAAGGGTTCATGATGAGTGGTGAGGCACTGGCGTGCATCAGTTAACGCAGAAAGTCGAGGTGCTGCTGGACTTTCTTGACCAGTGCTGCAATGTTGGTGATCCAGTAGAGGTCCTCGCTGATGCACACTCCAAGGAATTTTGCACTGCTCATTACCCCCACTACAGCACCAATAGCCAGTGGCAGGTATTGGCTGTGGCCTCTCTGAAAGTTGATTACAATCTCCTATGTCTAGCTGACATTCAACATGAGGATCTTGTCTCTGCACCACATGGTAGTAGAAGGTCCACCTCAATCCTGTCAACTAGTGTTAGATGAACACCACTAGATTCAGTGTGCTCGTGTTGTGCATTCTGATGTTCCAACATCTGACATAAAGCTCATATCGGGCCAGTTTATGTATTTAGAATAAGCAGTGCACTGCTAAGACAGGACTGGATGTCATAATGTTGATTGGATGTCGTAGAGGTTCCACAGCGGTACACAGTAAATGTGTCACTGAATACACGGTGATATGCATGGCCTCCACTCTAGGCTGGAAGCCTCAAACCACCAGTCTGCTTGCAGCCCTTGCACAAGCCAGCAAGCTGAAAAAACAATAACCACAGAGCTGCAGATTGTGTGGTTGTCTTACTAGTTCTCAGAAATTATTTAGGGCAGAATGGACAGCTGAGCGCAACTGAGTCAGCTCTACTCTTTTATCTTTTACTCTTCTACCGTGATTGTCGAACATACATAAATCCAGTATATGTCTCTACAATGCAAAGAAGGCCTGCCCACAGCGCTAACAGTGGCAGGAAATAATGCAAGATGCATCATTAACCATATAGACTTTTTTCCACATCTATTCATATCTCAACTAGTCATGGAAACATTGTTCATTTCTCCACCCTATCACACATGTACCACCCCTCACCGGCTGCACAAGAGAAGAGAAGGTCCAGGTCAGGTATAAATGCAGCAGGTTGCTCTGGCCCCATCACTGAGATCCTGATGACCTGAGCATCCTTCTGTTATCTGTGTTCAAGTCTTTCAAAATAATTACGTTTTCATGTCTTGATCACAAGGTAAGAGAAAAGTTTATAGCCTATTTTCATTTGATACATAGACACCTGTTATTAATTATTAAATGTTTGTTAGTCATATTGCTGTTATTATTATTATTATTATTGAATATACATATTCATTTACACACAGCACAAATTGGAATGCCAAAATTCACAATTTAAACTCATATGTTTTTCCTATACTGTGTTGCAGCATGAAGCTGTGCATCATAGCAGCTGCCTGTCTGGCAGTGGTGAGCTGTGCCAGCATCTCTCTGGAGGACCTGGAGTTCCACGCTTGGAAACTCAAGTTTGGTGAGAAACTGTTGAATATTAGGCATATTTATTTATTAATATATGTTTTACATAATATGTTTTCTTATTTAAATGCTCTACTGCAGGGTGTGCAAAGACCTTAGGAGAGGCAGGGGCTCAGGTCTGCAGGAGTGCATGTAATAAAATAATAATAATATTAAAAAAATCAGCAGAGTGGAAAGGGCACTTTGGACATCAAATACCAAAAGAGCGGGGGCAATATAACACCCCTGTAACACCCCTTTTTTGCACTTTTGTAATGATAATAATAACAATAACAACAACAACAACAACAATAATAATAATAATAGGTGTCACCAATGCGTGTACCGACCCGACGGCCTTCATCAGAGGCTGAAGGGCTGAAGGGCCGACATGCGTTGGTGATTTGCACATAATAAACCCATATAATTAAGACTGTTTTTGACTTTTTAAATCAATGCCTGGACCAAGGATGTTCTTCCCACTCTATCGACTCTTCTGCTGATACATAACCTACTTCTCATGGCTTCCCATACATAGGCAAGGTATACAACGTCATTCCAATCCTTATCTAGCCATTGGTCTGTCTGTGTGTTTTTGCCCCGCAGGTAAGGTCTATGAAAGTCCTGAGGAGGAGGCGTATCGTAAAAACATCTGGCTGTCCAGCCGTCGCAGGGTCCTGGCCCACAACATCCTGGCTGATCAGGGCATCCACACCTACCGCAGGGGCATGAACCAGTTTTCAGACATGGTAAGAAAAATACCTGGGTAACTTTACAAACATACGTATGCAATTGGTTGAGATGATTTTTGTATTATCCATTAAGATGTAATAATCCTCCCATGCTATCATAATTGAACACTTTGACATCTCTTTGTGCCCTTTTAAGTTTCTAGTTTCGTTGTGTTGCGTGTCGGATTACACCTGACACGACTGTTGTGTACAACTACTTGAGATTGCCTATACTGTTTGTACTTACCACAGGATGAGAAAGAGTATCGCCTGACTCTTCATGAGAAACAGATGACCTCTGACTTCCTGAAACAGATGTCTGAAGCCAATGCTTTGTCCGCCGTGCAGCAGGGGGGAGCTGTGTTGCCACACTCAGTGGACTGGAGGAATAAGGGCTGTGTGTCTCGCGTTAGGCAGCAAGGACCCTGTGCCTCCTGCTGGGCCTTCAGTGCGGTAAGTGTCAGTAAAAGAGTGAGTGTGTGTGTGTGTGTGTGTGCGTATGGCACACACTTCTGTTGTTTCCTCTGTCTGTGTCTGTGTTAGAATAACAAAGCCTGGGGGGCACTGTGGCGCAGCGCACTAAGTCCCCCACATTTGATCATGCATGCCCATGGGGACCCCGGTTCGAGTCCGGCCGGGGTCATGTCCCGATCCCACCCTGTCTCTCTGTCCCATTCGCTTCCTGTCACCATCTCCGACTGTCCTATCAAAATAAAGGCATAAAAGCCCCTAAAAATATAATAATAAAAAAAGAATAACAAAGCCTTCACTGACCTCCCATCAGGTCAGTGCAGTGGAATCTCACACCTGCATCAAGCACAAGAAACCTCTCACAGAGCTAAGTGTGCAGCAGCTCGTGGACTGTGCCTGGCCATATGGAACCCAAGGCTGTCGTGGAGGCTGGACTAACATGGCCTTCGATTACATGCAAAGCAAAGGATTGGTCAATGAGACGGATTACCCATACCGGTATTGGGTAAGTCCATCCTACATTTGTGTAAAACGTAAAGTAAGTGACAACAACATTCAGCTTGACAATGCCCTCCTGAGCCAGTCAAGGAGAAAAAAAGAAAGAAAGAAAGAAAGAAAGAAAGAAAGAAAGAAAGAAAGACTATAATAAGCACTATGAATGAATTTATTTATTTTATTATATGTAAAAAAAAAACATTGAATAGCAACAGTAACCATACATTGAAAGGAATAAAAAGACACGGATGTACACCAAAAAGTCTGAAGACTTATTTCCATTGTGGTCCCTTAATAACTATAATAACTTCAAAAAAGAATATAAGCAGTGGATCAGTGTTACTAACTTATCACTCTACTGTACATATGTCATTTTGTCACAGAATTTCCCCTGCCACTTTCCACAAGACGTACCACGTGACATGATTGCTGCCAAGGTCACTGGGTTTCTCCAAGTTCCCCCAGGTGATGAGAGTGCTCTCAAGGATGTGGTGGCAAAAGAAGGACCTGTGACAGTGTCAGTGGATGCCAGACACATCTCTTTCAAAGATTACACAACTGGTGAGTCCAAACATGCGTTCGTAGACCACTTAACACGGCCCCTGTTATAAATTAGCCAAAATGGCAATGACCAATGTATTACCAAAGGCCCTGTGTTCTGACATAGTGGTGGGTAGTGAAGTTTTTCAGTGACTATAACAGTGTTCCACTGGTGGAACGGTGTGTGTTAAGGGGACATAGACCCGGCACACACCAGTTCAGCAGTTTTTGGTTGCTCCTGCACAGTAATGGTGGGGTGCAGTGTAGCAAATAAGTGTAGCAGCTGGATTCAACAGTTGCTTGTAATGAGCAGCTCAGACAAAAATAGACAATCGTAATTGAACAGTCAACGCTGACAGTGCGTGGTTGTATTGAAAACTTTGGCAGAGCAGTAATTTGCACTTTGTTGGATCTGGAGTACAGTGAGAAAAGTACAATGGAGAGAAGAAAGTTACACTTTATCTGGTCCAAACTGTCTGGTCCAGCATGCCTT
The DNA here is from genome assembly GCF_034702125.1 of Engraulis encrasicolus. Classification (NCBI taxonomy): domain Eukaryota; kingdom Metazoa; phylum Chordata; class Actinopteri; order Clupeiformes; family Engraulidae; genus Engraulis; species Engraulis encrasicolus. The sequence goes on from NC_085875.1 coordinate 21,793,157, forward strand.
ATTATTAATTGTCGATTACATTTGTTGAATTCCTCTATTGATTGAATATTTGCATGCAGTATTTGACTGATGGATTTGATTGATTGATTGTTTGATTGATGGAAGGTGTGTACCATGAATCTGCATGCTCAAGCGACGGCAGCAACCCAACCCATGTCATGCTGGTGGTGGGCTATGGGACTGACGTGATCAAGACTGGTTCTCAAGTCAAACGTATGAACTACTGGTTGGTGAAGAACAGGTACGACTTAAATCACAACTTTCCTCTTATTTGTCTAGCTTCATTTCCATACAGGCCTGATCCAGTGTGTGTGTGTGTGTGTGTGTGTGTGTGTGTGTGTGTGTGTGTGTGTGTGTGTGTGTGTGTGTGTGTGTGTGTGTGTGTGTGTGTGTGTGTGTGTGTGTGTGTGTGTGTGTGTGTTTGCGTTATTCGGATGTTGATATTTAATTCTTGTCTTTCAGCTGGGATGTTACTTGGGGAGACCAGGGCTATATCAAGATGGCCAGGGACATGGGCAATAACTGTGGAATTGCCTCGTATGCTGTTTACCCAACAGTATAGAGTAAGTATAGGAGTTGGGATGAATGAAATAAAAGTTAATGCTGGCTATGAATATTGTCTAATTGCTGTATTTAATCTTTTGTCTTTCAAATCAGATATGATGATGTGCAGAGGCCATAGAGGACTTGAGATGAGAAATAGCAGTCACTCCACATTCAGTTCAATTCTATTCTATTCTATCCTATCCTGTTCTATTCTATTCTATTCTATTCTATTCTATTCTATTCTATTCTATTCGGTTTAATGCTATATTATGCTATTCTATTTCATTCATAAACACAGTTTACTTCTTATCATGACAAAATATACAATGAGCCTAGCTTTCACCTTTGCCACAGTACGTTTTGTTTGTTAGCATTTGTTTTATGCACAATAAATGATAATCACGCATACAGATTTTTTTTGTTTGAGTGTTCATTCAAGCCCTTCAAATACTCAGCCAGCAGCATCAGTTCAGACGATCATTATGCCTCTCGACTGGAATTGTTTCACTGAATGCTTTACAGGAGAGACACTGTAAACATAAGCACAATGAGCCAAAGTTTACTGCTGCTACATAATTATGTCTAATTCATTGCGCAATTCAGGACTCTTACAGAAGTACCGTGCATGTGCTGCCCCCTGGTGTAAAAAAATAAGAAGTTATTTTCTCCCTTTGGGGTGTACTTCTGTACTGTATGTCTGGGCATGACATTATAGTGTGACTTTTTTGTCATTATTTGAGTGGGACAGTAAAGAGATGACAGGAAATAAGTGGGAGAAAGAGCTGAGGTAGGATTGGGACATGACCCTGGCTGGATTCAAACCTGGGTCCCCATGGGCAATGGTGCATGTAGTATAGGCCTATATGGTCAGGCGTATTAGCACACTGCGTCACCCCCCCACCACCACCACCACTCCCCTTGTTTTTACGGTTCTAAGACTGGAGAGAGAGAGAGAGAGAGAGAGAGAGATGTGTGTGTGAGTGCGTGCGCGTGTGATACAGAAAGAGATTAAGTGGAAATAACACAAAGAAAAGTTACATAGCCTATACATCAATGCCACAGCCACGATTATGAGCAATTGACACCAAGTGATGTTCATGATTGCATGACTGGCTAACACATTTTTCACATGGTGGCCTATTATTCACAGAATTATGACCGTACCTAGTGCTTTATCTGAACCAGCTTCTTCTAAGAAAGTCTTGCAAAGATCCCAATACCTACATTGTATGTGCAAGTAGGCGCATGGGTGTGTGTGAGTGACGTGTGTGTGTGTGTGTGTGTGTGTGTGTGTGTGTGTGTGTGTGTGTGTGTGTGTGTGTGTGTGTGTGTGTGTGTGTGTGTGTGTGTGTATGCGCGAGAGTTTGTGTGTTAGTGTGTGTGTTTGTGTGAGCATACGTCTGTGTTGTGTGTGTGTGTGAGTGCATGTTATTTACCCACAGTGCTGGTGTTGCATTGCAGATTGCTTTGATTTAGTGATTATCTGTGGTTTTGTAGACAGCGCATCGTGCATCACTTCATATCTTGTTTCAGATGCCATACTTTGCTGGTGAAACTCTGAGACAAAGGTCCTCAGATGATGTGTCACAAACCTACCACAAGCTACTTGTTTCAGAAGTTCAGAGTTTACAACTCATTGTGAAAAAGACAACATGATGTTTAAGATCAAACATAGTTAATTTCAGAATAAGTGTACAACTCATTGTGAAAAAGAGAATGCCAGACAAACATGTGGTGTACTAACCTGGGGTCCGTTTCTCGATTCTTGTTGTTGCTAACCGTCTTAAGACCGTCTTAAGACCGTCTTACCGTTCCCTTGGATTTAGTGGTGAGCGTCGCTGTCGAGAGAGAGTTGAGTCGCTCTTACGAAGGACGTTGCTACCGTCGTTAGCAAAGACGCTTTCGAGATACGGACCCCTGGTTCTCACCAGATGAACGTGGCTCTGCCTATAGCTTGTGTGTAGCCTGATCTCCAAAAATTCCGTGCTCCTGGACACGGATGTTAAGGACACGAAATGGGCACGAATTCCGTGATGGGCACACGGAAGTGCTTTCTATATTCCCAAAGCACTGTGTTAACTCTATCATCAGAAAATACATACCGAATGCTAATCCTAAACAAAATAATGCTATAGCAATTTAAGTTGTGCCCTGACAAAAACATTCCCTAACCTTAACATGCCATTAAAGACATATTTTTGAGAAATACCTTTACTAGTTGGTTGATAGGCTACCAAATTCATATAATGAATGTAAGAATGTTAGCTGTGCCCAGACCAAAACAATCCCTAACCCTAACCTGTGTGTCCTTCTGTGTGTCCATCACGGAAAACAATTCTGTGTCCAGGAGCACTGAATTTTGGCAAAATCAGTGTCCAGGAGAACGGAATTTTTGGAGATCATGTTGCAGCATGGCTGTGCGTAGGCCTATACTACAGCAGTCGAGTACAGCACAAATGACCAATGTGAGTTCATATCCCACACTCTCAGGAGTTGAATTAAACCTTTGAATAAGTGAAATAATCTAGACGCTGCACTCAATTTAAAACTAAATGTACAATTTATATGGTGAAATTACTCATTAGGGGTTAACATCGAGTTCCAAAAAGATATTCAGAGCTTGTGCTATTTTCTGTGTGTTGCAATCTGTTTCTGTGCAGCTCTCACTCATGCTTAACAACTGGAGGGCCATTTTAAGTAAGCACACCTGCTACTTAACCCCCCCCCCTTTTTTTTTAAGGAAGAATCACATTCTTTAAAGGTCCAGTAATTGTAGTCCTTTATTTTCAAAATGTATGCTGCCCATTTACAAATTACATCTTTGAATTTGAAATTTGACACTGAAAAGCAACTTAAGATTCAAGTTTATTACGTCTTATTATAGGTTTGAAGCCTATAAAGAGTAAAAATTGTTGTGTTTTTTGTGTCCTCAAAAAGATTAAAAAATAAAAATAGAAAAGAGGGGGGGGGGGGTGAAAAAAGTGCAAAGAAAGTGCCTTGTTGTCTTCAGCATGAGTTCAGTAATCTAACTGTTTGGTGGAAGAAACTGGAGTCTGGTAGTGTGAGATTTCAGGCTTCTGTACCGTTTCCCAGATGGTAATATAGTAAACAGTTCATGTTTGGGGTGACTAGGATCAGCCAAGATTTGTTTTGCCTTCCTGATGCTCCTTCCCTCAAATACAGCTCCAGGCCTTTTTATTAGAATACCATGAAAAAGTTGATTTATTTCCATAATTCCATCAATAATGTTAAACTGTCATGGATTGTAGATTCATGGCCCAGTTTTTTAACTATTCCGATCATTAAATTGTTTATTTTTACACATTTTGGTCTTCCAGCTCAAAAAAAAACATGCATTGGGGAATTCACATCATTAGAATATTGTAATAAAATCACAATTTTCTTCATCAAAATTTGTTTCACATCAGTGCACATCAAATCAGTTGAACTTTGGTACTTTCTACACAGCATGCAATGTTCAATACTTGGTTAGGACTCTCTCTGTCTTAATATTATTAATAATAACGGCCATGAAGCGTTTAACATTGAAGTCAATGGCAGAAACAGTGCATGGGAGTAATGGAAGGCCAGATATCCTTGATGCTTTGCCATCAGCTGTTTTTGTATAGCTGACCTGGTGTCCCACACTTCCCTCTTCAATATACCCGAAGATTTCCATGCCACGTTTTGGTGTTAACTCACCAGTTTAATTCTAACTCAACAGAAATTAAACCCCATTCATTTTCAATGGGGATTCATTTCTGGTTATTTAGAATTAAACTGGTGAGTTAGCGCCAAAACGTGGCATGGAAATCTACAGGGTATATTGAAGAGTGAAGTGTGGGGTACCAGGTCAACAAACAAGAACAGCTGACAGCAAAGCATCAAGGATATCTGGGCTTCCATAACTGCCATGCACTGTTTTTCCATTGACTTCAATGTTAAACGCATCATGGCCATTATGAAGACAGAGAATGTCCTAACCAAGTATTGACCATTGCATGTTATGTAGAAAGTACCAAATTCCAACTGATATAATGTGACCCGAATTTTGATGAAGAAAAATGTGATTTTATAACAATATTCTAATACCGGTAATGCGAATTCCCCAATTCATGGGTTTTTTGAGCTGGAAGGCCAACGTATATAAAAAGAAAAACAATAATGTTTGCAATTGTTAAAAAACTGGGCCATGAATCTACAATCCATGACAGTTTAACATTATTGATGGAATTATGGAAATAAATCAACTTTTTCATGGTATTCTAATAAAAAGGCCTGGAGCTGTAGCTCCAGTATGGAGGGTAAGTCACAGCCGCATTGCTTACAGTACAAGAATTCACTTAAAATAAGCGAATGATAAGGATCAAGAAAACAGTAAATGTTGACATGATACCTTTGGCTCTGATGATCAATAGCCGATATGAACTTGTGTGAAAGAATACACATCCAAATCCAATTGATTAAATGACTGATTTGGTTTGTTTGGCTTACTTATAGATTTCTGGAGAATCAAAACAATTAGCAGTCAGCAACTGCTGGACTTCTTTTTGGGGCTTCAGTTGCTCACAGGTCTTTTTTGACAAACTTCTTTAGAATAGGATGCAGCTCTGCAATGATAAAAAGTTTTTGCAGCGCTTGCAATTCACAGACAGTTCAAAGATAATCATCACGCAGTGTGACATGTGGTTAGTTCGTTTAAAGAAGGACTACAGAGCAGACTGGTGACATGTTGTGCCTGTGTATTTTATAACTGAGAAGGAAACATTTCAAAGTAGGGCCGTAACCAGGATTTTTCAATTACAGAGGTCAAATCTTGTAACACATTGTACACATTGGATTACATTACCATACAGTCAGCTGATGCTTTTATCCAGTGTAGCTTACAGATACAGCAGGGTATTGGTTACAGTCTCAGGAGCAGTGTGAGGATAGGTGCCTTGTTCAAGTGCACTTCAGCCATGGAGGGAGATAGGGAGAGAGAGGGTGGGGATTGAACCTGCAACCCTGTGATCTACAGTCCAACTCCCTAAGCATTACACCATGGCAGCCCCATCACGCCATGGTTACACCACGGCTGTATACAAGGGAGTCATTTTGAGTTGGTATTCTATATTTGGAAATATTTAATCACTCCTACTACACCCAAGGAAATGATTGGAGGTGATTTTAAAATGTATTATACTGTATTTAGATTTGTGCCGTCAGAAAAAAGAAGAGTGTATATAGCAGAAAATGTGCAAGTGTAAGCCTATTCCTGTTCCCTATGGGGTCGATCAAGTGCAAGTGCAAGTGGGGTCATTTAGGAATCTAAAGTAGCTGCATCAAGAATTTAGTGATTTTTGTTGAAGTCAGCTCTGATCCACTGAAGATAGCCACACATCACATGCTTTAAAAGATATGGTACTGATGAACATCTCCACAGGAGCTGAGACAGATAATGCAGCATACAGGAAAGAAGAGGAGGTGTGTGTGTGTGTGTGTGTGTGTGTGTGTGTGTGTGTGTGTGTGTGTGTGTGTGTGTGTGTGTGTGTGTGTGTGTGTGTGTGTGTGTGTGTGTGTGTGTGTGTGTGTGTGTGTGTCTTTGTGTGTGTCTGTGCCTGTGTCTGTGTCTGTGAGAGAGAGAGAGACTGCGTGTGAGACTGTGTGCATGCGTGCGTGCGATTGAGAAAGAGATTGAGTAATTGACCCTACGTGATGTTCATGATTGCACTGAAGACAGCCACACATGCTTTAAAAGATATGGTACTGATGAACATCCCCACATTAGCTGAGACAGATAATGCAGCATACAGGAAAGAAGAGGAGGTGTGTGTGTGTGTGTGTGTGTGTGTGTGTGTGTGTGTGTGTGTGTGTGTGTGTGTGTGTGTGTGTGAGTGTATGTGTGTGTGTGTGCGCGCGCGCGTGTGTGTGTGTGTGCGTGCGTGCGTGCGTGCGTGTGTGTGTGCGTGTAAGTGTAAGTGTGCACGTGCAGGGCAGCTGAAAGCTTTGGACAGGCCCCGGACAGTCATCTGAAAGGGCCCCCCCTATACATACAGTACAGTGTAATTAAGACAGAATTCTGGGCCCTCTTGGCCTTCTCCCTGGACCCAGGGCAACTGACCATTTTGTCCCCCCCTGTTGTCTTCCCTGTGTGTGTGTGTGTGTGTGTGTGTGTGTGTGTGTGTGTGTGTGTGTGTGTGTGTGTGTGTGTGTGTGTGTGTGTGTGTGTGTGTGTGTGTGTGTGCGCTTGCGTGTCCATTTGTCTGTGTGTTTAGATTAATGGTGTAGATAAAGGCAGCGTTGCGCTGCAATGGCATGCTAATACAACCACAGAGCTCTTAGCAAGAAATATGAGAAGCCAGCACAGACTAGCGGCATCAGATATTACAGCCAAAGATGTGTGTTAAAACCAACTCATTTGCACTCAAAGTCTATTTTTATGCCATGGTCTGACTTTGCTATTCCATGGTATCCAAATTCTGAGCCAGCCACTCAGCATACTGAACCTTACCTTAACTTTCGCCAAATATTTTACATATAGTTATTGTTAATCTAACTGTTAAAGCACATTGAGCTTGGGCGGTATTTCAGAAATAAGTCCGACATCATCACTGAAAGTTTTTACGTACACTATTTTACGTTGCAAATGTGCTTTACATAAGCATTTTATTTGCATGTGCGAGAAAATATTGTATGACATTATTGTATGTATAAACTTTAAGCAATATTGTCTTACCCTTTCAGATAATTTTGTTCCGGGCCCTGCCAAATCTGTTATTCGTGCTATACTATCATTACCACGAATCGGCATGGATAAGATTGGTTGGCAAGGTGGCTAAACCTCTATCGTGAATACCACGAATCGCCACGGATAAATTTGGTTGGCAAGGTGTCTAAACCTCTATCGTGAATACCACGAATCGCCACGGATAAGATTGGTTGAAAAGATGAAGCTGTTACACCTCGTGCAGTAGTGTCAACAATAATCGATTCGGCAATGCATTGCAATGCAGGGCAGGACATTTCAATAATCGATTCGGCAAATGCCATAATGCTGCATATTTTTTCAAGTTTCAATTACTTTCTTGGGCATTTCCGGAGCAAATGAACTTGAAATGAAATGAAAGCACTTCAAAGCATTGCAAACTGTAGGACTGACACACAACAGCCAATAGTAAAATGTTGTTCAGTATCGGACACCTTGTATTGCCTCATGAATGATGAAAAATTTCCCTTGCTTTCAGTAGAAATGTAATGCATTGCTATGCATTGTAGAATCGGACTGAAGCGATTCAAATTGAATCGTTACCTCCTGAATCGTAATCTAATCGAATCGTCAGGCTAGTGCCAATGCACACCACTAGAAGAAAGTCTTGTAAATATCATATGACTCTCAGTATTCACTCAAGGGGAGGACGTCCTAGTGTTCAGGAGGAGGCCCTACGACATCAAAATCTGTATAAATACGAGGCAGCCACGCTGCAACTTCAGAGGTGGCCTGGAAGGCCTTGAAGACAGCTTGGTTTCCTGTTTGCCCGTGCTCAGCTCTTTCAGAATAATTCACCTCGAGAACATCTCATGTGCCACATCATAGGTAGGACGCACAGACAATACACAAATGGTTATGCACATACTTGTAGCCTATACAGACACACTCTGGTCTGTTAAAACAGCAAAGTATTACAGAGTGTTTACGGTATAGTATTTGTTAATAACTCTTAATTGTGCAGTGCCAATCAGCACATATACATACGATGTGCCAGTGAGAGAGAACATGGGCATTCCACCTCATAATTTCATAGCAATACAAAAGGCAGTGATAATTCATAGTACTCTGGGACCAAATACACTGCAAATGTCCAATCAACACTGTTAATGTTGAAGCCACACTGCATTTTTTTTTTATTGTGTATGTATTTTGCAGGATTTTTTGGCATCCTACCATATATCTTCGGATTTAAATGTGTTTACCCACATAAATACTACATTTAATATTTGTTATACTTATATAACATACTATTATTATATGATATACTTATATTTGTTATACTATAAAACACATAGATATGACTCAAATGTAATTTAGAATAACAACAAATGTAATTTAGAGTAACAATAACTCGTTTATGTGATTGTAATATAGCATGAAGCTGTGCATCATAGCAGCTGCTTGTCTGGCAGTGGTGAGCTGTGCCAGCATCTCTCTGGAGGACCTGGAGTTCCACGCTTGGAAACTCAAGTTTGGTGAGGATATGGTTAAAATGCATTTGTTTTGTTTTTTTAAATCATCAATAATACCATATTATTATCGCACATTAAGTTTTCATTGAGTGAACTTTTGTATTACACTTTCATAAAGTATTTCACTTTTTAACGTATGATCATTATGGTAGATTTGATTCTGTGCACAGTCATATACTGTATTTGACTTCATACCATGTTTTTCATAGGATGAACTACCGATGTAGTACTCTCCTCATTTTAAGTAAAAACGTCATTCCTATCCTTATCTAGCCATTGGTCTGTCTGTGTGTGTTTTTGCCCCGCAGGCAAGGTCTATGAAAGTCCTGAGGAGGAGGCGTATCGTAAAGACATCTGGCTCTCCAGCCGTCGCATGGTCCTGGCCCACAACATCCTGGCTGATCAGGGCATCCACACCTACCACATGGGCATGAACCACCTCTCAGACATGGTTTGTGACTTTTACAGTATGAAATTGTATATGCTAAATAGCCTATATGTAGATACAGTATATTCAGATCAACAGACACACGCAAACAATTCTCCTGTCATGTGCTACTGTGCACTCTGTGATGAGGAGTTAAATTAACCCTTATTTAACATTTACAGACTGGAATTTAACACTGTAGAATATATATAATATTTGCTGTCAGGTAAAAAAAAAATTGTATTTGTTAAGCATTGTCCAGTGACTTTTTTTGAATTCTGGTGTATATTTTTGATATCTATATTCTCGAGTATTTAATTGAGTGTAGTTTAGTTCTGAAAAGTGTTGAAATAAATGCACAGGATGACGAGGAGTATCATGCAGGTCTTCACACCATGAAATAAAGTAGAACAATTGACACTAAAACCATGTTAAAAAAAATGAATGTGTGAGTGCGCGCCTGTGTGTGTGTGTGTGTGTGTGTGTGTGTGTGTGTGTGTGTGTGTGTGTGTGTGATGTGATGTGCGCAGAGTGATGAGGAGTATCGTCTGAGTCTCCACAGCATGGTGCCCAGGGACTTCCTGAACTGGACAGTGGGCGGGGCCTCCATACACAGGTGGGAGGGGACAGAGCTGCCTGCCTCTGTGGACTGGAGGACTGAGGGCTGTGTGACTCCTGTCAGATTCCAGGGATATTGTGGCTCCTGCTGGGCCTTCAGCTCGGTAAGTGTGTGTGTGTGTCTCTGTGTGTGTGTGTGTGTGTGTGTGTGTGTGTGTGTGTGTGTGTGTGTGTGTGTGTGTGTGTGTGTGTGTGTGTGAGAGAGGATGCATATGTGCAGGTGTTTACATGAGTGTTTTTGTACTTGCATGAGTGTGTGTGTTCTTGTGTATGTGTGTGTTGTGTGTACTGCATGTGCATCAGTCTGCGTAGAATGTATCATGTGGATACAGTACTGTATGTGTGACTATGTTGAATAGCCACACACACACACACACACACACACACACACACACACACAAACACACACACACACAATACCTACCTCTTTCTTCTCCTTCAGGCTGGAGCGATCGAGTCCCACACCTGCATTAAGTTCAAGCGGCTGCCCATCCTGAGCGTTCAGCAGCTGCTCGACTGTTCCTCCTCGCCCACCTACGGCAACAAGGGCTGCAAATACGGCTACGCGGCCAAGACCTTCATCTATGTGATGAAAAGCCCAGGGCTGGTCATGGAGAAGGCCTACCCATACAAGGGCAAGGTACGGTGCTGAAATTCAGTGGGGAAATAAATGAGAGTATTAAACCATTTTACCTGATGCACTGTAGATCCCATAGAACAGTGCTTCCCAAACTTTTTCACATGACGTACCCCTTGGAGCTAGCCTGATAAACCAGACTAAATGTGGATGTCTAATTTAGTCTGGCCTCGATGCATAATACATCCGAAGATTGTTGATGAGAACAACCTTCCCTCAAAACCCTGCCCGCTTTGATACAAAACACATCTTTGCGTTGTAATTGGTTTGCCAGATTCATGGCATTCTGGCTTCATTAAATCATTATGCGAGGCCAGACCCACCCGTAGACAAAACATTTTGCCGTCCAGCGGGTGGCGCTGGTTCACCAGGCTACCTTGGAGCACTTCATGTCCATCCGCGTACCCCCCCCCCCCCCCCCCCAAAGAAAAACACAAAAAAAAACAAAACAAAAAAACAACAAGCACAAAAAAACTGAGGAGCTCTGCATCCAGTTGAAGAGGTTGCGTGACAAGAACTCTTGTTACTGAAATCCTGGTTAATGTCAGTCGTCTGCTACACATAGCCTGCCTGTGTCGGCGTTTAATTTTCAGGCTTGTCAAAAGCAACACAAATAAAAGCAGAGGGAGGGGTCGCTTTCGAAAGTAGGCATAGTTTTACTTTTGTTCTCCCGCGCCGTCAGACGGCTTTAATATTAACGGCTGATGATCAACATTCAATGTAATGAGGATGGACTTCACATAGGCTATTTCCTGTTGTGAATGGTGCTTGCTGAATAATGCTCAGAAATTATATTAATTTTGGCGCTCTTGTGAATATAAAAGACGACGAGATTGTTATCTATAAAACACCACGTCGTCTGCAGAACGGAGGTCTCAGCTGTCAATCAATAGGCCTACCGTCAATCGCGCAAGGAAGAGAGAAGGAGAGGGAGAGACAGAACGTAGTTTTCCAACTTAGTCCTACAACTTTCCAACGTGACTGCTCTGGTTTTATCCATGTTCAGTGTTCCTTGCCCGTTTGACCGCGCCAGGGTAAAAGAAAGTGATTTGACGACACGGTCACCACTGTCACCAAGTGCTCTTAGCCCAATTTGCGCGAAAGAGAGTACTATAGCTATAGCGGCCAGGCACGCACACAGTATTCACAATGAAGGATGGAAATTACTCCTTTGCTGTGGACAAGACATTTGATCATCTCAATTCGGAGGGAAAATGTTGCCTTCTGTACGCGCACAAGTCAAACAACAAAGTGGTCCGTACGTGCCAGCAGGTGGACCGCTTTAGAAAAAAAACAAAAAAAAACGTCTTGTTGTAGGAGCCCTATACTTGGCGTAATGTAGATGACTGTGTCATTAAGTGTTCATTATATATTTATGTAGGCCTAGCACATTTTAAAAAAATGTAGGCCTATTGGTTATGCCAGACTAGGCATACATTTTCCCTCCTTTGACCATGCGAGCAGACGCGCAATGAGAACATGGCGTTTCCTACATTCGCATTTATTAGTTTTTTCCCCCCTCACATACAACTTTGTACATGCATAGTAAACTGCTGGGACTGATTGCTAGGTTACTTTTTTATTGTATTAGGCCTACGTTGCCACTATTCTTTGCCATTTGATTTTGTTTTTCTTCCTGCATTTTTTTTCTTTTAAATTCCAAATCTTTTCCCGTACCCCTTGCAATGACGTCGCGTACGCGTACCCTAGTTTGGGAAACACTGCGAAGGATAAAACACATTGCAAAGACAAAATACCCTTTCCACTTTCAAAATTAAAACAGCACCACACTGCCTTCTTGTGGTAGTGCATGGTTATTAGCAAGGTGTTTTAAAGTAGAATAGAATTGAATGCCTTTTATATTTCTACAACACACATGTACAATGTCAATGAAAGTATCTCTCTCAGCAGTACTATAAATATATATTATTATTTAAATGAAAATAGAAATTGCACAGAACTTTCTATGCATGTACCAAGCGTTTCAGAAATGCTAATAACTTGACATCTATTTATGCAAAAGCAGTGAACGCTTAATAATTTGTGCTGTCTTTTCATTAACCTTAATAATATGTAGGCCTATTTTTTATTCATTACTTTTAAACAAAATATAATTTTACAGGTCACACGCTGCAAATATGATGGAGAAATCCCGAATGACATCATTGGCGCCAGGGTGTCTGATTTTGTGAACGTGACGTCGGAAGATGAGGATGCTCTGAAGAACGCGGTGGCGACCCAGGGACCTGTATCCATAGCCATGGACCACTCCCACATCTCCTTCAAGGCCTACCAGTCGGGTAAGTAGACACAGGCCCAACCACACCAGAGAGAATACAGGGAGAGAAAGAATGGAATAGAATAGAACAGAACATACGGTAGATAGCAATATCTCTGACCACACTCTGGAGAAGATAGCACACAGCAATAGCATCAATCTCAGCTGATTGATTGATTGATTGACTCATTCATTCATTCATTTGTTTACTCATTCATTCACTCACTCATTCATTCATTCATGCATTTATTCATGTGTTGATTGATTGAATGACAAAACACAGGCAGGTACTCAGACAGAATTTGACTGATTGATTACTTGCTTGCTAGTTGGGTGGTTGATTGATTGATTGATTGATTGATTGATTGATTGATTGATTGATTGTCAGAAGGACGCACAGAAATAAAAAGGAAGACAGACAGACACACAGACAGACGTATGTATACTGACAGATTGGTTGATTGATTGTCAGAAGGACACACAGAGACAAAAAGCCAGCCAGCCAAACAGACAGGCACACTGACTGATTGATTGATTGATTGATTGATTGATTGATTGATTGATTGATTGATTGATTGATTGATTGATTGATTTAAGGTGTGTACTATGAACCCCAGTGCTCAACTCATGACTCCACCCACCTGATGCTGGTGGTGGGGTACGGTACTGAAAATGGTCAAGACTACTGGCTGGTCAAGAACAGGTGAGCAGTAATCACATTTGCCAATCACATTTGACTGCATTGTGTCATAACCTGGCGCAACTCGTACTGCCTGTTAAACTACTCCGAATTCCAATTGTCAAGTCAGTCTGCTGAATGTGCTTATTGACAGTTCTTCTTGGTCTACCACTCTTGACCAGGACTCTCTGGAGTTGCAGCTCAATGGGGCATGGCAAAATTAGGGATATAGATAGATAAATAAATACATACATACATACATACATGCATGCATGCATGCATGCATACATACATACATACATACATACATGCATGCATGCATGCATGCATACATGCATACATACATACATACATACATACATACATACATACATACATCAGTCCCTCCAGGATTTTGCACTGGGATTTTGTGATTTTTGCGGTCAAAATGTCTGATTTTGTGGCGGCATTTTCTCATTTTTTGCAAAGATTTTGCGGCATTTTCTCATTTTTTGCAAAGATTTTGCACCCATTTCTGGGTTTTTTGGTAACTGAAAACCACAATCAGTCTAAGAAGCAGACTTAAGACAGAAGAGAGAGAGAGATTCAGAAACACTCTTAATATATAATAGAATAATAAAATAGGCCTATTGTCAAAAATTGCCAGAGCGTCTTATAAGCCAGTGCGTCCAATGTGTAAAAAAAATCAAGGCCGCGACACTCATAAATCTCTGTCGATATTTTAGAACGACTTCGGGGGAAAACGGGACTGCGCGTTATGAAAAAATACTTGTGGGTATAGCCTACCAGTAGGCTAATGAAGAGCGTCGCGGGGTACAGTAGCCAGGCTGTATGCAAGCATTACAATGTCACCTGTTGGAAGACGCGTCTCTCTCTCTCTCTCTCTCTCTCTCTCTCTCGTGCTCGTATTGCAAGCTGTTGCATATTATTTGCTTGATGCAAAGTTGTGATGGCATACACGCTCTCGTTGACATGGTTGTGTGCATGGTTGCATGGATTCGCAAGACTTTATTGCAATAACACAGTGAAAGCGTGGAAGGGCCGTTCACTTCCTATCTCGGTGTCCTTGACTGAAACAAGTTGCAAAACTCCACACTTCCGAATCCTTTGCGATAGGCACTACAGTGCTTGTTATCAGAAGGCTTGTGCCTACGCATAGACATAGACCCTTAAAATACAAACATTAGCGAACATTGAAAAAAGATCAGACAACGACCGTCGGGTAGCATGCTCATGAAAGCGACAGGGGAGAGTGGAGAAGTTGTAACGTAAGATGTTTGCTACTGTGCGACAGCACCGCCACTATTTCATGACTGCATACACTTCTTCGTCATGGATAAATGGGCTACAATACTTTCTCCAGCCAGGATTGCACTGAAAAGTAGGCTACTGCTGTTAAAAAAGGTCACGGGTGAGCAGCACCGACGCCTGCGTGTATGTGTGAGGGAGGGGAGGAGAGACGCGGAGCAGCTGAGATGAGGGTCGCGACTTCCGAAATAGCAGGCAATTCTTTTTCAATGTTTCAGTGACATATTAACAAAAATGCTTCCTATTGGTTTTCGTCTCCGGTGGTATTGTAGTCACATTTTTTTTTTTTTTTGACGAAAATAATCAATAAACTCCACAGAATGTTGAAATTTTGCGGGAAAAATGCGGCTTTACAGGAATTACGTGGCATCGCGAAATTATGCGGAATATCATTGAATTTGCATGAATCCACGCGATCGCTGAATCGCGAAAAACTGGAGGGACTGGGAAGTACAACAGTATAAAAAATCATCTTCAGGCCCAGTGATCTGAATAAATCTAACTCTTCCAACAGTTTGTTTTTTCTCCATGGTGGCTGGCTCTCCCCAGTAGTACACAGAGACATTTGAAAGACTCACTCATCTTATACCATCTTTGATCTAATATAGTGGTTCTCAAGCTTTTTTGAACAAACGCCTCCTTAGCATCATCACAAGCCTCCCAACGCCCCCTTGACCTCATCATAAGCATGACAATGCCCTCCTTAACTCATTGAGTGCCAGCCATTTTCAAATTCAGACCGGGGCGTTGACTGGCTTTTTTCACCGTTTGAGTGATTTTTCAAGAGCCATAAAAAATGGAGTTCTTTGTCCATGTGAACAACAAACATACCAGATCAACGTGTTAGACCACACCCCCCATAAAAAAAACGCAATTGACTTGATATCAAATTTTTGGCACTGTGCCATACATTCTGAAAAGACTCGTTTTCAAGTCCATGGCACTCAAAGAGCTACTATGAAAATAATAAATGGTCTAATGCCCCCCAATGGCAACTAGACTCCGCCCCTCTTTCAGCTGTATCCTTCTCAATGCCCCTCTAGAGCTCCCCAACGCCCCCAGGGGGGCTGTACCACCCCCGTTGAGAGAGACTAATTTAATACCATCTCTTGGTGTCACAGTACATGTAGTAGAGAGTTCAGGTGATTTATTGATTCCAAAGGAAATTAAAGTGTTTACACAACACACACATTTCTGTAGAAATATAATGTTGTTTCTAGAAATGAAATTTGAGAGGAAGCCCACTGAGTGAATGGCTACGTTTACAGGACTTTTTAAAATTCAGAATTGATGATTCAGAATTAAATAGATCTGTCGAGTTTACTTTGATCTTTCATTTAATTCCGAACTGTGAAGTGTTTACATGATGTTTTCAAAGCGGAATTAAGCTTTATTCAGAATTAAAGGGAGTTCATTCTGAATTAAATGTCTCATGTAAACTTAGCGATTGACAGCTGTCATTACCTGCTCTCACTTTCGCAGAGATGTAATCCCGCCTACCCATTCACCTGTCTTGCGCGAAGATGCCTTCTTTTAGATATTTTCATGGGTTTTAGCTACCGTATTTTTATCTGTTATTCTTTTATCTTCCTGTTTTATTCCTGCCTTTTTATCTCGTTTTCATCTGCCTTTGTATTGTGTGTTTATCTTCTTTTACAGCACACCTTGCGCTGCTATTGTTTTATGCTTATGCTTTTTGTCTTCTGTTTTGCATGGTCTTTTGCATCCCGCATGGTCTCCGCTTAAGGCATCCCGGGGCTGAGGCTAGCTACCATATGCCATACATGCTTACTGTACACCAAGCACACAAGGGAGTACTAGTGAATTAATCTATAATAACTGTGAAGATGGGGAAAATGCACTTGTATGTAAGTTCCAGTTCCATGACGCTTGTGTCTTTGTGGTGCAGCTGGGGCACTGCATGGGGGGAGAAAGGCTACATCAAGATGGCCAGGAACAGGAACAACAACTGCGGCACCGCCACCTATGCCTTTTATCCCATTGTCAAGAGTAAGTGATAATTTCACTTGACTACTGTCTACCAGGAATTAGATTCCACGAGAGCTGCTAGTCAAAGTCTTGGCAAAAATGAAAGTGTCTCAAAGATTTCAGATGCAAAAGATGTTGCTGACTTTGATCCATAATGTCAAGACCATAATACTGTTTTCTTTTTATCTTTCACTCACAGAGGGAGGGATGATGCCAAAGAGAAACGATGACATCAGCTTTACATATATGTGATTTTGTCTAGCTCTATTATTCTGTTGATTTCTATTCTATTCCATTCCATTCCATTCTGTTCTATTCTATTTTTATTCTATTCTATTCTATTCTATTAATTTCATATGTCAAAGAGGGAAAACTTGTTTACTTTACTTACTGTATGCACTTCAAAATAAAGGCAACCAATGAGAATAGCAACAATTCATTTGTAGTTTATAATGAGTATTGAAGGGATGGAGATTCACACGCTCTCAAAACAGAAAAGAACATCCGTATCACATTCTTTTTTAAAGATGTTTTTGGGCTTTTGTACCTTTATTTTAGGACAGGATAGTGAGAGAGGCAGGAAATGAGGGGGAAAGGACCTTGCGTTGGAGTTGAACTTGGTTTGCTGGCCTAATGGTACGGCGTCTTAGCTCATTGAGCCACTGTGACCATATCACATTCTTAGATAGGCCTATGTGTTGATTGCAATGACATACAGTGCTTAGTCATAAGCTTCAGTCGACACACAAACACATGCAGAGACGCACGTGCACACGCGTGCACACATGCGCAGACACACACACACACACACACACACCCGACACAGCCCCACATAGTGCCAGTCCCTGAGTTCTTGGCAACAGAAAGGATGCTGCATGAAATGGAATCTCTTGATGAAATAATTTCCCCTCGCTGAAATGAATGACATCTATTCCCAATCCACCCCCACTCCCTCTCCAGATGCCACCACCCCACCTCTCATTCCCCATTCCCCTGGTGTAATTAATGAAATTGTATTTAGCTGCTTAAACTCGTCCTTCCTAAATGTCACATACGGAAAGAGGAATCTGCTCTGATAATATTTATTCAGAGAGTGGAGGAGCGGGGGAGGAGGGTGGAGGAAAAGGAGAGGAGGAAGAGGAGGGAGAAATGATTAAGAATTTAATCAGATCAAGCCAGTCAGTGTGACCTCATAGCGGTTTTCTGTGCTCTTTTGTAAATATCACTGTCAACTTATGCCTAATACCTGTGTGACTGTGCAGATTGCAGTTGTGATAATTAATTGGATAGATGGATAAGGTGGGTAGAATCGGTATTTCTATCAGCCCAGACAATGTACTTGCTGACTCTGACTGCTGGTAGGGCACATTGTGGTTATGTAATTTGTGAGCTTATGCAGATGTTAACGGGTATAAATAGGAGTGTGGGACCAAATAATGCCATTTTAAGTCCATTAAGACATGCAAACGATCGATGCTTGTATTAATAAAACGTTGAATGTTTGAATTTGTAATGAAGCATAATAAAGAGTAAAATGATTCAGTAAATGTGCAAAACTGCTTTATGAAAATAAACTTAGAGAAAGACAAAGTTAGACTTTGTTTTAAATTCTCTCTCTATGGTTTGACATGTGTTTTCGTATGCGGTACCCGTCAAACTATACCAGTAATCCAATGTGTGATTTGTTGCTACTCTGACCCTTTCATTTTGCTTGTCATTGTTCTTGAACCAGTGACATGGACATTTACATGTAGTAACATGTAAGATACAAGATACGAGATATCTTACTGTCATGTGTACATGAATTCCAGAATTCATGTGCAGTGAAAAGTTTCCCTGCTCGGAGAGTGCCAAAAAAGGTAAGTAAAAAATAAAAATTAGGAAAAGTTTTGAAAAAATATACACTTTGTATAAAACTTTTTTTTTTCTTTGAGTGTGAAAACGCAGATTGGAGAAGAAGGGACTATCTCACTTGAACTAGATCATGCTTCTGTTAGAAAAGTTTCCCAAGCCAAACCAACACTGGGTGTGTAAAGATGAGTAAAAGTTAATGAAATGGGACAAAAGGAATGGCAAATGGCATGGAAGAGATCGAGAAACACTAGAGGAGGCCATTGGGTATGGGTAAAAAACATTTGGGCGGTCGTTGCAAATTAATTGATTTTGCAAAATCCGCCCTGAATGATGGGAGCTGGCACGCTCGCTCAAAGACCCATTACCAGCAATCAATTGAAATCTGTTTTACTCCTGCCAAAGAAGCCAATTAGGACATTTCATTTCACTTTTTGATTTACAACGCCTATGTCCTGAAAGCTACCACAATTTACCGGAAATGGAGGACGTAAAGGTGGTGGTGGTGGTGTGTGTGTGGGGGGGGGGGGGTTGTTGGAAGCAGACCAATGCTCATCTATCTGTTGGGATAAGGAGAGGTGAGAGGAAAGGGGGAGGGAGAAGAAGAGAGGGAGGACGGAGGGCAGGAGAGTAGTAGAGGATGGGTGGGGAAAACAGGGGGAAGAGATGAGATGAATAAAAGAGACAAGGGAGAAAGTTCAAGGGGGTGAAGTATACACAGGGTTTCACAGTGTTATTTTAACACTTACAGTGGGAGCCACTTCCTTTGTTCCTCTCCCCATCGCCACACCATGCAACTTCCATGAGCTTTGCAAAGTGTTAATGTGAATGTGAAGTGAAAGCCCAACTGGGAAGCTCCAACTCCCATTGTCATTGTGACACAGCAAGTTGTGACAAGTGTGCACTGTACACTGCACACAACGAAATTGCCCGTGCAAGGGGCAGCCCCCAATGGCACCCCAAGGGAGCAGTGTAGTGGGAGAGTACCATGCTTAGGGTACCTTAGTCATGGAGGAAGATTGGAGAGAGCACTGGTTAATTACTTCCCCCACCAACCTAGCGAGTCAGGAGTTGAACCAGTAACCTTTGGGATACAAGTCTGACACCCTAACCACTTACCCATGACTCATAATGTGTTGGTGATTAATGGAGATGTCTACCCAGGGTTGTCAAACTCAAAATGACCGAAGGCCAAAATACAAATCTCGAAGCTCGAAGAGGGCCAAGCTCAATATTTATTTTTAAAACGGCTTAAAATTGTGCATACACACACTTAACACTCATGTTAAAATTTCACAAAAATATTTCGATCCTAGTTCCAATGTGACCGCACATATTCTGTTGCATGTGAGCCGTTTCAAGGGCCTGGGACCACTCGTATTCCTCTGACACACCAAATTTCATGTTTAAGTCTTATTATTACGCTATACATTAATGAT
>NC_085875.1:21820651-21898151 GCF_034702125.1 Engraulis encrasicolus
TCTAACATTTTTGTGTCCCATTAATGTTTCTTGATGAATGTATCTACTATAGAGGATTTTAAAAAGTATAAAATAGCTTCTAGAATGCTAATAATGCTAATATTGTAGGCTAGGTGTTAGCCTAAACGTTTTAAATATTTAGCTTTTCTAATAAGATATTTGTAGCCTATGTGTGTTTATATGGTTAAGAAAATTGATGTAAGTATTTTAGAAATACTTTGCATAATGTGAAGTATTTAGTGTTTCCAAAAAATCACCAACCAATTGATGATTCTGTTAAAGATATAGAGGTGTCTACTAGACATACATTAAATGTGCCAAATGCCCTGATGGAGCTACATCCTCTCTGGATTTCAGCACCCATTGCTTAATCATGCTTTGGAAAATCTGGAGAGGAGCATAAGTATGCTAGACAAGCAAAGGCTACGGATCTAGCTTTCTTCTTGCACTGTCAAAACTTAGACATGAAGACTTATTGGTCAGTGTTTAATCAGTCACTGTCATCAAAGGAACAACAGACTACTGCGGGGTATTTGCCAATAGTCCTCGCTACAGCACACGTTTTGATACTTTGAATACAAATGCATTGTCATATCGTAACATTTTGGACAGGAACAGTTATCACAGTTGACCAAGCATTGTACTGCAGACTTGAAGAGTTAAAGTGGGCAATTTCAGATTAGAACAACAGATGAATACCTCGCCTAGGAGGACTTAACTTGTCAATCAACTTCCTTAAGGCCATAGGAGAACATATGAATGGATCTGGACTGACCAATGTATGGATGGTGGATTGCTTGGATAAGGCCCTGTTGAACTTGTTCTGGCAGGAAAGGCATCCAACAAAGCCATGGCACACAAGTTTTCTCTGCAATCCCTTTAGGGTCTTCTCATGCCAAGTCTTCTCTACCTGTCTTGCTAGGATGGCTAATGGTGATGATCCTCAGACAATTAGTGAACTGATTTCATTCCAGTATCAGGAAAAGGACAGAAATCTTCTGCATGATATTGCTGAGAGTCAATCTGATGATGTGAACTGGTGGCAGTATATGGATATGGTTACTGTTCTGTTGCAATACACAAGAGAACAACGTGAAGCTACCTGGGATCTGAATTTTCACTCTTTCAGCCTAATGTTGCCCTACTTTAAGCGGTATGGCCATCTTAATTATGCACAATGGGGCCCAGTGTATCTACTTGATGAGTCAGCTTCCAGAACCATTTTGTCTGAATTCCAAAAAGGCCACTTTGTGGTCAAGAGATTGGCTCACAAGTTTAGCCAGATTCTGATCAGGCTATGAAGTGGGTAAATGTCACAGGCAATAAAAGAGCATCATTGTGATCACAGAGACAGCCTCAGCTTTGTGTAGGTGGACACTCTCTTTTAACCTGAGATCACACATTGCAGATCAAACATATAAAATGTACAGTGTCCTCCCCATGGCAGCAAGAAACTTCACAATGACGGAATCTACTCACGGCAGATTAGAAACAATACGGAGTAAAAGTTCTTTACAAACATTTGTGCGTACCCGGTTCCTTGGACTCACGTCTCCTGACTGAGGTCAGGAATACCCTGAAGGACACGAGTTACAAGAGCTTGACTAGTTCTAGCCTGCTCTGTCCCTTTGTTCTCTTGACTATGGTCGACTGCTGGCAAAGAATTTCAGTGGAGTCAGACTCTGACTCCCCCCTGGCAAAGTGCTTCGATCTCCCGCCTAAGGTGGGCAACTCTTTATCCCAACTCCCTGCCACCACAGAGAATCTCATACAGTACTGACCACCACCCTAGTGGCTGATGTGGCTTCCCCAGCTCGAGCAGCTGCCTTGGAGCCCCTTGGGCATCACCACAGGCCACTGCGCTTGGCACGAAAGCGCACCCTGTCACAAGGCATGGCGCGCTCCAAAAGTCCTGCATAATGCACCACGAGCGCCTTCGCCTGACACCTCCCTTTTTCCCCTCCTGCAAGGAAGCGAGATTTCTCAGGGTTTCCCACGGGGCTCAGGGGCCTCAGCTGAGAGCATAGGGGCTTCAGCCCCTCCTGCTACTTTCCCCTCTCCTGCAGGTTCGAGTCTGGCAACGGACCAGGAGGAGGACATACCCCAGCCCAGGGGCCACCTGCCCCTATGGGTCTGGCAAGGGAACATTTGAACCTAAACGCTTTTCTGGATAACGTTATCAGGACAATTTAAGGGGCCAGGGCCCAATCTACTTTGACACTGTATAACCTGAAGTGGTCTGTCTTCCAACGCTAGTGTGACCAACGAAAGTGTTCAGTACCGATGGTGTTGTCCTTCCTACAAGACTTATTGGGGGGAGACAAGGCTTTACCATTTAAGTCTACTTTGCAGCGATTTCATCGTGCCATGTAGGATTCGTTCCAACACTCTGAGTGCCCATCCACTAGATACTTACGCCCCATGCTACATCAGACGATACCCTCCTGGGATATCTCTCTAGTACTGGAGGCTATGTGTGGGGCCCCTTTCGAGCCCCTCCAAGAGGGGCCTCTCCAAACTGCTTTTGCACACCACCTTTCAGATCCGTGGAAGAGAGGTGACAACACAACTTGTGCCCTGTGCACGCTTAACGCATCTACATGAACAGGACTCACTCTTTTAGGAACACTGAGCAGCTGTTTGTGTGCTTCATCAAGCCCTCTACAGGGCTCACAGTTTTGAAATAGAGGTCTCCAAATGGTTGGTTCAAACCATTGCCCTGGCATATGAGTCCAAGGGTCGCCAACCCCTGGCTCAGATTAGGGCTCACTTTACCAGTGCAGGTCTCTACATCTTGTCCTCTCTTCAAGGGTGCAGCAGTTTCAGAGGTGTGCAGAGCGGTTGGTTGGGCCACCCCCGCCACCTTTGTCCGGTTCTACCGGCTAGATGTGACCACGTTGCCACAGGAACATAGGGTTCTGGGCAGGACCACTGATTGTCTGTAGGGTGATAGGAACACTATCCTTACAGGATGCTCTTGGAGTTCTGCCTAGTTTGGACCAGCAATCGGGAGTGATTGTAACTCTCCCATAGATATGCGAACGATTCGACTGAAAGAGAGCATTAGGACATGAATATGTCCCCGTTCTCTGAAGGAGATGAGTGAGCCATCTCTCAAGACAACCTTATTGCCGACAGCTGAAGAGATGTTTGGCATCAAAGTGGCTTATTTGCGCGCAACCATTCGGTTTTGACAAAGTGGACATCCTGCCCACACAGTTGATTGGAACTTTGGCATGATTGCAAAGGTCTTCAGCTAATCGTACAGCTGAGAGTGCGCTCCCATAGAGATGGCTCACTCATCTCCTTCAAAGAACAGGGGACATATTCCTGTCCCAATATGTAGTCTTTTAGATAATACTATCTTCTTTGCCTCTCTTTCTTTCCAAATCTTATTGAATGACAATTTTGTATGATAATGTGCTTCATGGAGACTATTGCTATTGAATGCCAGTTTACGAGAATATCTTATTATTAGAACGCCATAATTATAGTATTTTTTATCTTTTTGCCATGACAATTTGGCTTTGTGTAAGTGTAGGAATACATGATAAATGCAAATATGTGAGCATTGCACATTTATTTCCATGGAGAAGTGGTACTTTCTATGTATTATGCCCAAAATCAAGAATTTCGGCGGCCATTTTGTTTTTTGCCCATTTCATGGTCAAAAACTCAAAATTCAGCTTGGGAACCAGGCTAGCTGAATTCAGGGTACTCTAATTGTCTTAGTAAACAAGGTTCCCAACTTTTACTAAAAAATGCTTCTAACACCCTTATAAAGGGCCTTTTTCTGGAAATGCTTCTAGTCTATAGTGCAGAATTAGCATTTCCTTGGCAAACTGAACTGAACAGTCCTCAGTGGCAGCTGCATGAAGCGCCCATCTTCCTCTCCCCAACACTTGCACACCGACCCCACACCCATTCCTCTTTCACTTTTTCACACCCGCACATGTTCTACCCATTTCTTGCTCTGTCTTCTCTCTTCTTTTTTATTCTCTCTCTCTATCACACATAGTCGTCATCAGTGACCACAGTGCAGTATTATACACAGAAGTTCTAAAAGTGTTTTGTGGAAGGATGCGTTGCTGTTCCTAAAGCGTGTGTGAGTGTGTGTGTGATTGTGAGTGTATGTAGAATACATGCCGGCAAGGGTGTGTGTGTGTGTGTGTGTGTGTGTGTGTGTGTGTGTGTGTGTGTGTGTGTGTGTGTGTGTGTGTGTGTGTGTGCATGAGTACGCACACCTATATGTGTGTGCATGCACTCCTTCTTTCTCTCTTTTTCCTTCTCTCATTCATTTTCTCAGCTGTTTTTGCCACGTGCTTTCTTCTAGTCTTTTGGGCTCAGTAATCTACACTACATTTTCGGAATTCTAATTCTACTGAACAACCCAGTACAGTACACACACACACACACACACACACACACACACACACACACACACACACACACACACACACACACACACACACACACACACACACACACACACACACACAATCAGGAAAAGTGCATACTCGTCCCAGCCGTGGCTCTAACGGCTGGGCACTGGACAAAAAAAAGAAAAGAAAAAGTGCATACCCATCCAACCCAATCATTGATGAGAAGAAGTGCAAATTTCAGGCCTTGAAGTATAAAGTGAAATTCATAATTTAAAACTTGGAGGTTTTCAGTCAGAATCAGCAGATTCTTCAAAGTCTTTTAGTCTTCATATGAAGCCCGGGTGTGTTAAACGCAGAGCCAATGAGGGGCCTTTTACTGACTCATATGCACTTTTCCCGCCAATCAGCTAATTCAATTGGGGACACAGGCTTTGAATGAGTTTTTAACTGAACGGAGAATGCCCATGCAACACTCAGCAGAAAATTTGATAAAACTCCCGAACACTAACAATTTCACTGTTTTCTTTGATACATGTTTTGGTCCTACCTTCATCAGGTTAAGTTTAAGTTTTTACCTGATGAAGGTCTAGGACCGAAACATTGTGTATTAAAGAAAACAGTGAAATGGTCAGTGTGCGGGAGTTTCTAATAAATTCAGAAAGAGGTAGCCTAGAACTCAATTATTTAATTTGTGGGTAGGTGGGATATGAGCTTATTTCTACAAATGGGCCTGGGCTTTAAGTATAGTCATCAAAAGTACACTTTAAGTATATGTGTTTTTCAACTGGGTTAATGTACTGAGATGAAAAAGCATATGAAATCCAGACTGCCAGAAGAAGCCATTCTACTCCAACAGGGGAGAAAAGAAGGACTACAGTACAAGGGTGCACTAGGAAGTTCTGAGGGGTCTAAAGCTGGTAGACTTTACAGAGTACAGTGTAAATTGCAGTTAATTTCAGGACTGCCATGAAAAGTGAACTTCAAATGGAGCCGACCTTATAAATATCTTTGACCTCATAACATTTTCCAATCAGGTTCAAGACAAAGCAGAAAAAAGAAATAGGCCTAATGGGATACTCAGTCCAAATGTTTATTACAGTGTGTGAGGATGTAAAACACTTCATCCTTACTCATTTTTGTTCCCTTTTCTTCACCCATCCTATTCTCTACTGGGCCCTAAGTTACATATTCATAAAACCTTTTAGAGCCTTCTTGACTGTGCATTTTTGACTTCATGACTCTTCAATTATGTAGGCCTTACTAGTCATCACTTTACCCTCATAGTGGCATTAGTATACTGGAAACCAGTGGTTCTCAACATTTTTTAGTAAACACCACCTGGACCTAAGCCACCCAACATTCCACCTCATCATAAGACTGCCAATGTGCCCCTTAGTAGGCCTATTAAAACAAAATGGACTAATGCCCCTCAGTGGCAGCTAAGCTGAGCTTAGCTCTGTATCTTTCCCAGCTCTCCCCAATGTCCTCTAAGGTGCTGTAGAGCCCCCATCGAGAAACATAATAATGATCCTAAATGTCCATCTTGCACAAATACTCATGTAACCACAGAAAATAACGTAAGAAACCCCAATCAAAAAATATAATGCCCTTAACATCCAAATGCAGAATATTCACATGAACTTGAAATAAATAAATGAATGAATAATAAATTTAAAAAACAGTTGTCCATCACAATACCATGCAACTTCCATGACACTTGGATCTGAACCTTGCATGCAGAGACCATGGTGCAGTCAAGAAAACATGGTACAAAATCAATGACCCCCGCTGTAAACATAGAAAGAATTTTCTAGAAAGTTGTTTTTTTGTACTCCATCCACCCATCTCCTCCTTCCCTTCCGTTTCCATTTGCACCACTAAATGAATGACTTATCGGCACAGTACAGCGCTTTGCAGTCAAGGTCTTTGCCTGTTTCTCTATAGCCAAGTTGACTACCACTGTTTTGTCTCTTCAAGTCAAGTCAAGTGTACTTTATCGTCAAATATCTATGTAACACAAGGTTGTTCTCTAACACATACACTCATACAAGCAGGGCCACACACACACACACACACACACACACACACACACACACACACACACACACACACAGCAGTAAAAAAAAAGACATGACTCTTCACTCTTACACAGTTCACACAAACCTATAACCAAATCAGTGTAACTGATAACAGAAAAGCGGCTTTGTACTCAGTGACACACACACTTTTCAAGATGTAACAAAATTAATTGCGAAACTGTGAATATAACTCACTGCTTTACACATGATTTCCAAAATGCTGAACACACTCTATAACCTCTTCAAAATGACATACTTTGTGAATAGAGAAACCAAGAGGCAAAGTGTGCTTTTACTTGTTACTCTAGTTGCTGCATATGCTAATACTGTGATGGGTGCGTTAATGATTTGGTACAAAAACTAAATTGATTTGGTTGGTTTTTTTTACAATTAAGTAATCAGTTAAGCAAAACGTGTTGGGTTTTGCAATGTATCTAAACTGATATTCTGATTTGGTGTGAGGTTGTTGCATTTGCTTGAAGAATTCTGCAAAAACAGTGTTACAAAGTTGCAAAAAATGAGCTTTAGCAATCGTTAAAAAATTGAAAGAGTATGTTGTGCTCTGCTATGCTTTTGCTCTATGCCTTCTTGTTTGGCTTTTGTTTGTTTATTCTCCTTTTGCTGTTATTCTTGGCTGCGGTGCAGTGGCTGCTCTCAGGTAGGTGTGGTCTATAAAACGGTGCTGGGAGCACTACCGTCCTACAGCCAAATGGCAGCAGAATTTCACTTTGACCTTTTCACTTGTTAGTGTTGCTATTGCTCATTTTATTTTCATCATTGGCGTAGTTGGCCTGTCTGCAATGTTTTTTCTTTCTTCTTTGCACTTTCTTCCAGGTCATCAGTCAGAGGTGGATGGCATTGCATAAAGTGTGTGTGTGTGTGTGTGTGTGTGTGCGTGTGCGCGCGCACGTATGTGTGCTAACTTGTATACAGGCCTATGTGTTGGTCACGATGATGTCAAGTTTCCCTGCAGAGTGCGGGTAAATTGAGATACTTTTCCTGTGTGTGTGTGTGTGTGTGTGTGTTTACGAGTAAGAGTAAGAGTAATTTATTTGTCACATACAACCTGTAGGGTCTCCCAGCCACTTCTCCTCCCTTCCACTAGGGGACGGGACGCTATACAAAACTAGCGCAACCAATACCCCAATCCCAGAATGCAACATCCAGGTCAATAACCATAGAGGTAGAAAATAACACTAGAGAGGACACAGCAATTTGCGACAGCACTGGGAAATGGCAGCTGGAGCTTCCCAACTTCCGTAGGTAGTGTAGGTACCTTCTGGCAATGCAAGTCAATGGAGAACACGCCCAACCCTCTCAAGAAATTGACTAAAACTGTGTAAATATGAAGTAACACTTTAATCAAAGACCAGATTTGAAATGTCAGGCTAAATATCTACTTAAATCATATGAGTCGATAAAATGCATTTAAAAATCAAATAATATATTTTATGAACATAGTTAGCAACACACTTCAACTATTGTCCTTGTATAGTGTGTTGGTGGACATTTTCACATGATTAAGCCATTTTTGACAGAGGTGAGCCTCGTTCTCCGTTAATTTCCATTTCTCTGATCTACCTACAGATAATGGCCGCTACAGATTGCCGTAAAAAGGGGGGCGGGGTCCTCTCTAGTGTTATTTTCTACCTCTATGTCAATAACATTCTGAAAACAATTAGCAACTTGCTCTTTTTCCGTTTGCTCTCCTGCAAGACGGAGCTGCGTCAATGCGCAGTACAAGGGACTGTGCACACAAAACTCTGAACATAGCTTTTATCTGATATTTAGGCCGAATACAGATAATATAACGCTTAGTTCATCCCTACACAGCTGTAAATTTATTTTCTTTGCAAAGTTTCTGTCAGAGACAACAGTGTCTTTGGTTTCTACTGTTGGAAGGCAGTAGCCCATTAATAAGTCGGTAGCCTGGACGTTCCTGCTCAAGACTTCATCCGGATTCATTTGTGAAACTTTGATGCATCAAGACAATCGCACGGCCGGACTGTGCGAGCAACCTTTCCCAACCTTCCTGACCTGGACCAAACGAGTCCTGTCTCGCTGGAGCGAGAATCGGAGGCCTTGGACCCACAGACTGCGCGCGCTGCTGGACAAGTCATCCACAAACTCTGAGGATAACCACTCTCTCTCCTGAAAAGGCTGGAAGCCTTTCCATCGTACACAGTAGTCATATCTGGGCATATTATATGGTTGTGACGTCATCGGTCGAATGCTCCATTCATTTCAACGGGGCTCCCCAACGTTCGCACATCTGTTATTTTTCAATAACGGACGGGTTGGTCTATAACAGACCGCTGTCAATGGCAACAACACTTTTCACTGCTAAAGCGACTTTTCAACAAGACTCTAATCAGCTGCTGTGATAGACAACACCTGTTGTCCTGGCTACCTAGCTGTTGCCGAGCGGTGTTCCACAACGGCACTGTTTTGTTTTGCGCAGCAACAATCTTAACATTAAATAGGCCTAAAGAAATGTCCCCGCCATGTGTGAATCATTTAAGTATATCCATATAATAAGCGGGTTAACTTTCGGCGAGTCGGTCGCTTTGTGGAATAGCAGCACTTCAGAGAGAACAAGACCCCTCCGCTCCGCGTCGGGGTCTAAAGATTCTCTCTGTCGTGCTGCTATTCCACGGTAGCGACCTTCTCACCGAACGTTAACCCTTACATATTAATCTACTGTCGGTTTAGATATGTTTGAAGTAAGATTGGCTGATTTTCGTATACATGTCTGATTCCCTTCTGTCTCCCCTTTGTGTTTAATTAGCAACCTGGGGGCGTATTACAGAAACTTCCTTTCTTGAGAATCTTATCTTATCTGTCTTGTTACCGCGGCAACGGCACCTTAGGACCGAATTTAGGACAAGCGTATTACAGAACAACGTTTCCTAAGTTGTTTTGCGCATCCTATCTTAAGTTAAGAAAGGGGTATTACAGAAGCATCCTAACTTCGAAAAATCCTAAATAATTGGTCCTAACTTTAGGATAACCCTTATGCTGTCCTAAGTGGTGTTTTGACAGTTATTTCTATTTCAGTTATCAAGAAAATAGGCTATGGCAGGGATTTTATTAGGTCTACAACGTAGGGAAAATCGAAATTTATACATAGAGAGGGCAATGCGGGACCCCGGCGACGTTTTACGGTTTGACGATCATATTTTAATAAGCCAGTACCGTCTGCCCCGGCACGTAATTATAGCCTTAACAACTTGCAAGACCTACGCGGCGACATGGGGCCCTGCCAGTAATTACGCAGGTAACGAATGCGCTTCGTTTTTTTGCCAAAGGCGATTTTCAGTCAGAAGTGGCTGACCTTTCATACATTTCACAGCCGGCAATGTCAAGAAATGTAGAGGAGGTGGCGACGGCAATTGGCCGTCTGGCAAACAGATATATTCGTTACCCTGCTCGGCAGGAGATAACCGTTATAAAAGAGGCGTTTTACCGGCACTCCAGCATGCCGGGAGTGTTGGGGCTAGTGGACGGCTCTTTGCTCCCTATTAAAGCACCTATAGTGGACGAGAGAGCATATGTTTGCAGGAAGGGATTCCACGGAATTAATGTGCAGGCAGTGGGGGACCATAGGATGGTAATCCGCCATCTAGTGGCAAGGTGGCCCGGATCTGCCCATGACTCGTTCATATTCAACACGAGGTGATGCACTTTTCTTGTGTTACATTAGGGCCTAGGCTACATTATAGGCCTACACTAAATCTATCTAGGCTACTTTGTCTAGCCTACTGTAGCCACTAACCTAGTTCTACTTTACTACTGCAGTGACCTAGACACTTACTTGGAGGAAGGGAATGTAAGTGGTTGGCTGCTAGGGGACTCTGGGTATACATTGAAGGTAGAGGTGTGTCGTTCATGAACGAGCCGGTTCATTTGAACGGCTCCCTGAAGTGAACGATGGGAACCGGATCACTGCTGGGGGAGCCACTCGACCGTTATTTCGTTCATTTTTCATTCATTTTAAGCACGTGACCTCGACCAGAGTAATTAAATATGGGAAAAAACACAAATGTTTACCTCAAAGAGAGGCAAAAATGGTCTTTAAGAGCAGGAGAATAATCAGTTGTTGTTTGGACAAAATTACTATTAATATTAATTGAGTCAAAATATTACATTCTTAACACTGAATACATAATTCAAAAAAGAGCCAAAAGAGACAGTTTTTGAACGGCTCTTTGAAAGGAACGAGCTTCTTCCATCAAAGAACCATAAATCCCATCTCTAATTGAAGGGACACCTCATGACCCCTGTGGTGGGTGAGCAGACTGCACCAGAAATGCGGTAGGCCTATGTGTAATGCCGTCTAAATATTCATATTGCAGTGACTTCTGTCTGCAGACACCACTTTGATTTTGCTGTCAATTTGTTTGTTATTAGATACAATCAGGCCCACAAGAAGTGCAGGTCAAGAATAGAGCGGCTGTTTGGAGTGTGGAAGAGCAGGTGGGCCTAAATGTTGCACCTTGTAGAAAATATCATATATGTCCTACATAATAAGTGTCATGTAACCTAATAGTGTACGTCTCACCCATAACCATTATACATTTGTCTAATACCAGATGGAGGTGTCTTCTGTAGCCCATGTTAGCTTGGCTTGACCAAACACACACACACACACACACACGTTTGGTCCGCCATTTCGTGTCCACAAGGGACACACACACGTACCCGCGCACACACACACACATACTAGGAGCCTCTCTCTTCCCTTCTTTTCTCTTTTTATTTTCCTTCCCTGTTTTAGAACATTTGTGCCTTATGATCACACACTCAAGGTGTCCCTCACGCAACTGCCCATCATGCTTCTCCCATCATCAATGCTTCACCCATCACTGGGGTCCCTCACACCGGGGTCACCAATCCTGGGGGTCCCTCACATGGAATTACGGCTTACACACAATGGGTACACTTCCGATGGCCTCACGGTAGCCATTCCACTTCTGACACCATTTGTAGCGAAAGGGGGTAGAGTTGCCCAGCCGGGACTCGAACCCAGACTTTCTGGGGTAGTAAACTGGGGCTCTGACCGCTACACCAAAGAGCCTGGCTCTTTGGTGTGACAGTCAGAACACACCTACAACCCTAGTGATGGTCACTCCAGCACAGTGTCCCTTGTGTTGACAGTCACAGTGAATAGTTAGTCTCATAACTTTAAGGTGACTGCTTCACTGTACTGCCTATCACAACGTGTAAAAGTACTCCTATTAGTCTTGATCTTTTGCAATTCATTGTGAAATACTGAGATTAATATCCAAATCAAATGAGACTGATTGGTTTATTTATTACATTTTTGATTTATTAATTATGACTTATATGACTTATTACATAATCTCCCAAAACGCGTATTAATTGGTTACCCACATATTTTGGTTACCCATGGTGTGATGATTTATTCTTCGAGCCCATTAATGTAATCTCAATTGCATAACTGCAATTGTACCTACAACCGTAACCTTGTAGGCTAGCTTGCAGTGAAATGACAGTTCTGGTGAACTCCATAGTGCAGAAAGACTAACAAACAATCAAATAGAGTAGGGTAATTGTCCATAGCTGAGAAGGTGGAATCCTGTGTGGAGGCGTAGATCAACGCAGACAGCTAACGACCGTAGACAGCCGGGGACCGCTCTTCCCGGTTGGATGAGATGCACTCGCAGTGTGACAAAAACGACTTCCTCGCACTTGCCGTTCACCAAGATGTACAAAGTCCCGCAAATTATATCCGCTGATATGGGAAAGAAGTGCTGTCGGATCCATTTCTTGCTCCAACGAGCCCCCTCCAGAATGCGCATTTCGTCTCCATAGTAATTCCACTACCGCTATCAACTGGACTGGACACCACGGTGAAATTAATCAAACTTCACCACAAATTGACGCTGTAGACAGCTCTTAAAAGTGCTTCCCATACACTCGGTCATGAATGTAACAAAATTACAAAATAAATAGGTCAAATGCCATAAAAAATAAGTTAAAAGAGTTGCACAGGAGCAGGAGTTACCAGATAGGCAGCCGAACGACGCGGCGCCATGGCATGGCACGCTGTGTGTGTGTGTGTGTGTCTTCGTGTATGTATGCGTGAGGGAGGGAAAGAGATAGAGTGATTGCGCGTGTGTGTTTGCATGCGCCCGTGTATGTGTGTGATTGGGACTCATCCATGAATGTCTCACTATTGACTGTCTCTGTGTGATGGGTACTGTATGACATTTCCTGGGATCATTGTGACACTCCCTGTGTACTCACACACACACAGTCACACACACGCGCGCGCGCACACACACACACAGCCATCCTTAACACTAGAACTACCAGGTTTTTTCTGCCTACCTAGAAGTACCAGAGAGGGGTCATTTGACCCGGCGGCTTTTACCTAATACACTAATCACTCATTTTGTTATGGTAATGAGGCTGTTAGGGTCCGTGTGTGGGGTGAGGGGTGAGGGGGTCACACCTTACAGTGCTAACAGCCAAGACAAACAGGGACAGACAGCTTCTTCCCAAGGGCTGTCAGCCTCCAAAATCACCACAGGTAAATAGCAACTTGCATGAAGATATCAGCAGCAAAGACAGATAGCACAGTTTGGCGGACAGTGTGTTACAGTTTTTCTCCATTGGTTTGGCTCATTTCTTGAAACTGAGATGTCATTCTCAAAACATGGACAAATCCCAAAACTTACTTGCAGTTCCTCACAACAGAATGGCATTTATCATTGCTTTCATCAAATTTCAAATGCTTTTGTACATGTCTCAATCATTTAGTACATCCTTGCAAATGGCTATGTACAAGTATCCTACAGTTAACACAATCAGCTTACATTTAGTAGAATTTTCCAATGAATGTACCTTGCTGATCTATCCCAATTGGTTGATTCTCAGTGTAATGGTTGTCCTGAAAACATGTCAGCACATTTTCTTCATATAAGTCATCAATGAACGTGTGAATGTCCCATGTGATCATGACGAATCATATGACTGCAACCAGATAATGGTTGAATTACAGTTTTTCTCGATTGGTTTGGCTCATTTCTTGAAACTGAGATGACATTCCTATAACCATTGGGTCATTTGGCCAAACATTCTTACACTTCTGCACAACAGTTCAGATAACTAGCAAAATGTCATATACCTCCCAAAACACCTCGTTCTTGCATCAGCACTAAACCGTCTCACATATAAATAGTCAGTACCATCAAAATGGCATAGATCCTTCTCAATTGCTTTGGCTCATTTGCATTCATTTAGTCCTTCTGTCAAAATAAACTGGATGGTTCAGCATAACTACATGGATCCTCATCACTCGCTCATATCACCCCAAAAACAGTTTACCCATGTGTCTAAACTAAATTTATTCCCCACATATATCATCAGTAGTCAGTACCCCCAAAATACATTGTCCCTTTGACATTGTGTTAGCACTGCAAGTCAAAATGTTTTGATGTTTTGTTTACGTTCAGCTAACAGATTTCGACCATGTATAAAAATTAAAAAGTGAGTGAAACCATTGAAGTTTGACAACATAGATCATTTACCAAGGACATTTATCAGTAACTTTCTTTACTGTAAATTCATATACAGAAAGTAATGGCCATATATCTCATTTCTCATGGGGTTGGCTCATTTCTCAAAACAGAGATAACATTCTCAAAATAACATGGATAAATGCCAAAGCAACTAGCAATTGTTCAAAACAGAATGTCGTTTGAAAAAATGTCATGAAATTAGCCAAATAACAGAGGAAACTGTAGTATACAGGGTTGTAAAATTATTTTCTACTAACTAGTAAAGTTACAATACCATCTGACCTGTTGAACACAATCATGCATTTACTATATAATGAAATTCTTAAAATATGATGTCCTTGACTGTTTTGGGAATTGCGTAGACCACTTTGCATATGATGACTTACACAATGAAATAATGCTGACGTGTTTTGGAGAGGGCAACCATTAGACTGAGAATTGTCTAATTCGTTTAGATAAGCAAGGTCAATTTATTTGGAAAATGTGCTAAATGTATGCTGAATGTGTCAACTGAAGGGTATTTGTACATATCCATCTGCAGAGATGTACTAAACATTTGAGACATGTACAAAGCATTTGATATCTGACGAAAGCAATGAAAAATGCCATTCTGTTTTGGGAAATTGCAAGTTGGTTTGGGGATTTGTCCGTGTTGTTTTGAGAATGTCATCTCAGTTTCGAGAAATTAGCCAAACCAATTGAGAAAAACTGTAACGTGTGAATCTCCCATGCCATGTGACCATAACGACTCATGTGAATGCAACCTGGCAATTGTTAGATGGATAAATACCAGTGCATGTGGACTACTGCTTCATTTCCCTCAAGAATTTTGTGGTGAAAGAAGCTCCTCTCCAAGGAACGAAGATGCAGAGATACAGCACTCAACAGGCATTGGAAATGATCCACACACACGCGCACGCGCGCGCACAC
The DNA here is from genome assembly GCF_034702125.1 of Engraulis encrasicolus. Lineage (NCBI taxonomy): Eukaryota > Metazoa > Chordata > Actinopteri > Clupeiformes > Engraulidae > Engraulis > Engraulis encrasicolus. Next base: position 21,835,589 of record NC_085875.1, read on the forward strand.
ACACACACACACACACACACACACACACACACACACACACACACACTCTCTGTGTCTCAAGTGACAGCTGTGAGCTGCTAACAGCCACATTTCCACAACAAAAGGAGTGTCCGCAGGGGGTCCAAAGGGTCAAATGACCCTCTTGTGGGGCTTTTAGGTAAAAAGGTCAATTGACCCCTCCGTGGTAGTTCTAGTGTTAAGCAGTTGAGATGCATACATTAACCCAGCTGAGATGGTGTCAGACGGGGAACATCACAGACACCCTGCCCCACATCATCAAACCCGCCTTTGATTAACAATTCATTTTTCCTTTATACACTATGGGGTGTGTAAGTGTGTATGTGTGTGTGTGTGTGTGAGAGAGAGAGAGTGTATTTGTATGTGCCTGTGTGTGAGTGTGTGACTGCATGCGTCCGTGTGTATGTGTGTTTGTATGCGTGTGTGACAGCATGCTAGCTAGCCCATTTGTGTGTGTATGTTACTCCATGACAGTTAGCATAGGTGTGCGCTAGACAGTCATTTATGTGTATGTGGGTATGTGTGTGTGTACAATATGTGTGTGTGTGTGTGTGAGTGAGTGAGTGTGAGAGAGAGAGAGAGAGAGAGAGAGAGAGAGAGAGAGAGAGAGAGAGAGACTGTATGTGTGGAAATGAAATCCTAAGAGTCTTTCTAGTGCTAAACCCTATCAGTCACAGATGCGGCTGTATCTTTAGATTCTCACTCTCAAAACGACTCCACTTGCGCTCGCTTCAGATCGGCCCCACAGGGAATGGGAAAGAAAAAAACACAGAGGAAAACATATAAAAGAGAAAGTCTGAGAGTGAGTGTGTGTGTGTGTGTGAGAGAGAGAGAGAGAGAGAGAGAGAGAGAGAGAGAGAGAGAGAGAGAGAGAGAGAGAAAACACTGACTATTTGGTGAAAAAGAGGCACTCCCTCTCGTTTTTAAACAGCGAAGACTGTGAGCTAATGAGAGCCAATAAGATCTGGTCCTCTGGGTACCACAGCAGATGTATGCGATTCAGACGACACACACACACACACACACACACACACACACACACACACACACACAAGCCACAGACACAAAGCTTTTGGATAACAAACAGACAGACACATAGAGACGAAGAGAAAAAGGGGATGAGATAAGAGGGTGAAAGAGATTTTTTTTCTTTCTGTTCTCTATCTTTTTTCACTCACAACACCGGCAATTTATTTTTCATCCATTTATTTATCTTTCATTCATCAGTTCATTCATTATTTCATTCGTTCATCCATTCATCTGTTCATGTCATATTGGCCCATTTCCTTATTATTACTTTTCCCTGTGCATTTCCATGTATGACATCAAACTGAGGAGAGCTCTGATTTACATCTTTGACACACACACAGACACACACACAGGCCCGCCGACAGGGGGGAGGACAAACGGGTATGTTGTCCAAGGCCCAGAGACACCGGGCCCAAAATTGGGTCCCCATTACGTGTTATCTATTGGGTAGGGGGCCCTTTCAGATGACTTTGTCCTGGGCCCAGCAAAAGCTGTCAGCAGCCCTGCACACGCACACGCACACACACACACACACACAAAGTCTTCACAAAAGAAGCATTTCAATACAGGGCCCCGTTCAAGGCTTAGCACCATTTTGTACTCCACCGCTATTAGCCTGCCTGTCTGTCTGTGTCTGTGTTTCCTCTCTTCTCTGTGTGGTACAAATGAAATGGCAATGAGATACACATTTTGGGTCGACGGAGTCACCTTGTCGGCCCCGGCCTTCCAGAAATTGGGCATCGCCGCGTGGCCCTTTCTCACCATGACAAAGGGAGCCGCAGCGTAAAAGGGAAAGGCGCTTTTGTTGCAGACAGCTCTGCATAGTGAAGAAGGTTCTGTGTGTGTGTGTGTGTGTGTGTGTGAGTGTGTGCGCACACGCGCCTCTGTGTGTGTGCTGTAAAAAAAGGCGCTTTTGTGGAGACAGGTCTGCATAGAGGAGAATGCCCCTTTCAAAGTCATACACATCCATCCCTGTGTGTGTGTGTGCACGTGTGTGTGCTCAGAGTCCTGTCAGACAACCCAAGAGGTGTGTGTGTACAGTATGCTCAGAGCTATCTGACATGCCAGGACACACTTCCTAACACAGGTGTGTGTGCCCGTTTGTGTATCCATGCGTGTGTGCATGCCTGTGCATGTTTGCCAGTGTGAATGTATGCACAATACTATGTGTGCGTGTCCATGTGTGTCTGTGCGTGTGTCAGTGTTAATTTCGTCAACCATGACTATGACTAAAATATTTCGTCAATGCCCTTTTTTGATTTTCGTCATTTAGACTAAGACTAAGACTAAATTGGGAAGGCAATGACTAAAATATGACTAAGACTAAAATTGATTTTCTTCATTGTGACTAAGACTAAGACTAAATTTCAAAACGCTGACGAAATTAACACTGGCGTGTGTGTGCCCATGCAAGTGTACGTTTGTGTGTGTGTGTGTGTGTGTGTGTGTGTGTGTGTGTGTGTGTGTGTGTGTGTGTGTGCCGTGCACGTCTGAGTGTGCACGTCTGTGTGTGCAACTCTCTTATGACCAGGATAGACTAGAGCGGATGCTTCCATCCTCTCCAACATAAAAGGGGTCCTTCAGTCTCCCGGCCTCTCTCCATTTATCCCCACAGCCTGCCACAGTTCATTTACAAAAGGAGAGAAACGCTTTTAGCATAAAAGCTGCCACTCAGGCACACTTTCTGAGAGGTTCTCGTGCGAATAAGAACAGGGGAACCTTTCTATCTTAGACCTTGCCAAGAGGTGGTAATACCTTTCTTTTTTCCTCTTCTTCTTTTTATGAAGAGTCCAGTCTCTTTATGCATATGGGCCTTTTTGCTGACCCCCTTCAATGACATCATAGCCAGAGCCACTGACAGCTTTCACTGGGCCCCGGACAAAGTAATTTGAAAGGGCCCCCTACCCAATACATACAATGTAATGAGGACCCAATTATGGGCCGTCTATCTCCCTGGGCCCGGGATAACATACCCCTTTGTCCCCCTCTGTCGGCTTGCCTGATAAAAACATTGCAATGACAATATGTGAAGACATAGTCATTAGTAGCATTGTGAAAGTCATACCAGGTTTTCCCTGACGTAAGTAGATAGTATTGTAAGTAGATAGTGCAAGTATGAGGTATTTTAACAAACACACATTCACAAACACACAGCACAGGCACGCACAAAACTCATGTGCATATGCACGCATGCACACACATGGACATCCTTCCCACAAACATGCACAGCCATTGGAGTGCACAGACATTTTGGAGGGCAGGTGCTTAAGGGGGGATTGAGGAGCATGTGGAACTTCCAGTTGCCTTACGAGGTTATAAATGTATATAGCAGCATAATTATCACATGTTTTTGATTGCCAAAACATTTGTAGATCATAACAACATAGAGCATAGGACATTATGGCAAAAAAAGAGAACACTTTCAAAAAGGGCATTTTTGTCCAGTAGAGTAAAGGGGCAGGTGCTTTAGCACCACCTCCTCCCTATCTGTGCACGCATATGTAGCGTCCTGTTACTCTTTGTCCTGTCTATGTCTGAACGGCCCCCGCACCTCCACCCCTCTACACGCCCCACCCTCCCCAAGGATCTGGCTGCTGACAGGTGCTGTTGCCACGGTGATGGATGACTCCGCATTCAGTTCCGGAACCGGAGAGACCTGCCCCGATGCTGCCGGCCCTGCCCAACAAGTCCCTGTCTGGGGCCGCATGTCAGGTCAGCCCATCTCACCGCCCGTGTGTGTGTGTGTGTGTGTGAGAGAGTGTAAGTATGAAATATGTTACTTTTTTGTTGTAAAACTGGTGTGTGTGTGTGTGTGTGTGCGTGCATGAATATAGACAGAGAGAAAAGAGGTGAGGTTATTCTAAGGTTTATACCCTACAGGGCATCAAGTGTGTTTGCTTTTTTCTCTGTCTCTGAGAAAAGTTCTGTGAATGTCTACAACTTTGTGCATGTGTGTCAGTGTGTGTGTGCGCCCGTGCGTGTGTGTTGCACTATGCATATCTATACATTTTGTATCGAAATGCTTGCATTCTGCTTTTAATGGTATATTCTGTCACTTTTACTGCTTGTGTAGCACTTGCTATGAAGACAGTCCAGCGACTTATTATCTTTAATTTTACTCTTCTGGTGTTTTCGCAGTGTTAGATGTTTGATCTTCAAAGACATCATCATCACTACCTCCACTCACGATTCACAACAACAACAAAACTGTATGTGTGTATAAGTATTTTTTTAATCCATAAATGTGTTTGTTAAGAAGGGGGCAGCATCTGTAATATAGGTACTTTGCCGCTGCAGAGTAGTAGATTGTTTTGAAGCATACAGGGCCATTACAAGGTATTCCGGGGCCAAAGGCAAAACTATTAGGCAGGGCTCCCCATTTAAAGAGATTTCGATAACCGTATCGTTGCACTTTTCAAACACTGGATTTAGGAAGGTACTGCCACCCTCACAAAATTGTCATCGCTGTCAATTACTGTAAATAAGTGCCTAACCCGTCATTACAAGGGACCCCACCCCCATTTCAGCTGGGCCCTAGGCGATTACCTAGTTTGCTTGCCTGGTTGTGACAGGTCTGCATACAGTATAGCTGTAGCCGTAGCTCAGTATCCGTCCTCAGATCTAAGATGCTCAGTCTTCAAAGGCATTATCTCCACCACCACCTCCTCCAAAACAACACACAACAAAAACAACAACAAATCTCCTCCTCATTAGTCTCAAATCACAGGACAACAGAGACTGCCGCTCAAACACTTTGCTGGAAATCAAAGCAACCAATTAAAAAAAAAAAAAAGTTACCTCCATTGCTTCTTGCTTACAGACAAGCTGATGTGTAAAATGTGATGTCTCATTTCAGGCTTGTTTGTGGGCAAATTGTAATTAATGTGCATTATCACTCCGCTGGGGTTGTCAACAGCATAAGTGGCTCAAGCAAACATTGGCAGCTGGATTAAAAAGAGGATAAACACACAAAAGAGTGGCGAGCAAACATGCATACTGTACGGCGCATACACTCACACACACACATGCTCCGCACGCACGCACGCACATTCTTTTTTTCTCTCTCTCTGTCACACACACACAAGAGGGCGTATAGGCCATCAAGTACATATGACAAACTCTCAAACTCTTGTTCACAACCTCTCTATCTACAGTATAATGTAGAGATTAGAGATGGGATTTATGGCTCTTTTTCGGGATCCGGATCTTAGTGGCTCGTTCCTTTCAAAGAGCCGTTCAAAAAACTGGCTCTTTTTTTAAATTATTTATTCAGTGTTAAGAATGTAATATTTTGACTCCTCCTCAAGGTAATGTTGTCCAAACAACAACTGATTATTCTCCTGCTTCTAAAGACCGTTTTTGCCTCTCTTTGAGGCAAACAATTGTGTTTTTTCCCAAATTTAATTACTCTGGTCGAGGTCACATGCTTAAAATGAATGAAAAATGAACGAAATAACAGTCGAGTGGCTCCCCCAGCTGTGATCCGGTTCCCATCGTTCACTTCAGGGAGCCGTTCAAAAGAACCGGCTCGTTCATGAACGACACACCTCTAGTAGAGATGATTACTCTGGCAGTACCACCTAACAAGCTACCACCCATTGGCAGTACACCCTAATTCATAAAAGTTGGATCATTACCTGGCCCCTATAAATGAATTAATGGCACGTGACGTAGGACAAAGAGATGGCAGCGCTGTTGCATGTTTTCAACCGGCATCGCACGCGAATGCCTACCACGGTAATCTACAACTAATTAGACAATTTAGACCCCCTACAATGTCCTAACGGACGAGACCATCTTGCACAAATATCGTATGTGTAGAGCGCAGATAAAGGAGCTGGTGGAGTAGCTGAAATCGCACCTGCAAAGGCCACCTGGAGGGGCTATGCACTGTCGCCACCTACAGTTGTTTTAAAGTAACAGTAAGGGCAACAAAACTAACGTGTTGTAGGCCTACTGCTATTTCTCTTCAGGACTTCAGAATAGCACCACACTCAATTAATGGAAGACTTTTTACTCCTCCCACATGCTACATGGGACACTGTCTGTAAAGATCTGTCTAAAAGCAGGTTGCACCACAGAAGACACATCATCAACGGAATCGAGTTTTACTAATCCTGGGACCAAGGAGAGGTGTACAAGCAAATTCACCAAATATTTGGCATGAAAATCCCAGAGATAGTGGGGTAAGGTTGTATGTTTAGGTGCTGGTGTTGCACTTAGCAGTTCGGCGAACACCAAATAGTCAGCCTGCCATCAGCAGCTAAGGTGCTTAAAGGGTTTATGAAACGAAAACAAAGTAAAGGAATTTGACCATTTCCAGGACAGATTCTGAAAGCCTTCTAAGCCTTGTGAATAAAATGGGATATTGTCTGGGTGATATTTTGTCCTAAAAGTCATGTTAAAACGTTACCAAAAAGTGTTATGTTTACTTTTTTTCGTGACATGCAAATTTTATGCAAATGATATGCGTGACATAGAAGGGGAAAGTTCACCTCATTCCACCTTGTTCAGATCAATTGCGGCTAGTACCAAAAACAAAGCGCAGTGTCAAGCAGTGTGGAGGGCCGAACGGTGCCAGCTGCAAAAATGGCTACTTGACAGAAGGAATATCTTTGCACAAGTTCCCTTCTGTGAAGAATGATGGAACTGTGGCCGACAAGGAGAAGGCTAAAACAAGGGCTCTGTGGATCCAATTCGTACGTAGCCACCGCTGTGGTTTTGAAGCAAGCTCGTGGTCACTGTTGTGCTCGGCACATTACCACCCCTCGTGCTTCACCACAAATGTGGAGATCGCGGGCATGGTTGGACTGAACAGAATGCTATTGCCTCAAGCAGTTCCAACAATTGACATCGCCGGCGTGCAGACTGAAACTGCCCCTGTAGCCTAACTGCTCGGGCACGAAGACAGGTGAGTGCACTGCTTTGCTTTAGGCTAGTCGTTTTACCTTGTCCATCTGCTTTGTATGTTGTTTTCAGGAAAGGGTAATGCACATTACATGCCAAACCGATGCGAATGCTCTCGGGATATGCACTTTTTGTTGATTGCCATTCAACTGGTCAATAAATTGGTTTTGGGAGGATATCCGCGCTTCAGCCTCCGTGGTGCTCTCGGTCGAGGACAGCCAACTTACAGACTGGGCTACTGCTTAGCGAATAAACGGAGATGCATATAGCGTAGGCCTACTTTGAAGCGTTTGATTGTTACCTCCGCCAGGAGGTTATGTGATCGCCCGAATTTGTGTGTCTGTTCGTCACGCTGCTATTACATGGCCTGCCACAGTGTGTGTTCGTCACGCTGCTATTACATGGCCTGCCACAGGGTGCGCAAGGACCACTGAGGAGGAGCCCTGAGCAGCACCACTTACTAACTGGCGTACCTTCACGCAGCCACCTTCACGCAGCCACACCGGGGCAGAGCATTGAAGTGAAATGCATTACCGCAGTCAAAATCGCTATCAAAAAGCAGCCTTAGCTACAGCCTCGCATATCGTTTAAGTTCACAATGCTGTCACAAAACATTCATATAAAATGAAGCTCAAAAAAGGTGCGCGCGAATTGCGTTAGTCCACGGTGATTTGCTGCTTCCCCAATCCCCGCGCACTGAAGCCATCAGCACTACAAACATTCCATAGACTATACTAGACTTCGTAACGAATGAACGCTGGAGATGCGGTGAACAGTGATTTTCAATACGAAATAGAGAGCAGGCCCGGGTGCCGATCAACTGCCCACAGCGCCAAGATCAGCTCGCAATAACCCTCATGAACGGATTCCCATAGGCTATTCACAGGTAGTGTCGCGGTAGGCAATGATTCCGCTAGCTGCGACCAGTCGAGTCGACATGTCTCTCGCTAAGCAATTGCGTTTGTACCCCAACGTTGGTGTCACGATATTGAAACAGCTAGAAATGATAGAAGTGGATTTACATCTCAAAAGTTTGTTTAGCCTTACGAAATAGCCAACAATAACTGACACTCCACAACCATCCATGCACTGCCACTGGATAAGGGGATTCTTGCACATTTCATTCTGATTCAATAATTAAGTGAACGGCTCAAAGTAGGGCCGCTACGGGTGTTGGCCAATGAAAATTGTGCTTTTTAATTTTTATTTTGTTTTAGATGGTAGCCTAATGAAAGGCATGCTGCCAATCATCAACAATGTGACTAATATGTAGCAATGAGATTCAACGCTTAAGTGCATTTGCAAATCACAGAAGGCATAGGCTAGCATGAACAATCACTTTGCCAATAAAACAATCAAAGGTGAACTAAACAGACCACAGCTAGAGGACATGGAAATGATAAAAGAGACAGATAGAACTATAATTTGGTTACGACTTGACGGTTCAATTACCTGAACACAAGTGCTATGTAGCCTATAGGCCTAAATGCATGAAACCACATCATGACTCTACACATGAACAAAACGAACTGAACTTCCTTGGCGGAGGTCTGCGTTCTCTGAATGCATTTCTAGTTTGTTTTTAGTATTGTGGTGCACGTGTGGCTGAGGTTTGTACACATCTCGTCCTCAGAGTCAGGCTGAGGGACACGCGACGCCTGTGACTTTGAGCACAAAAAAATAATAATAATGATAAACGCTAAAAATATGTTGAGGACTCAGGCTATCTAGGGTGTTTTTCCAACAGCCTAATACCTCCGTTTTTTCTCTAGTTGATGATATTTTTGCATGTACATGCATTTCAATCACACTATATATCGCAATTGAATCAAAATGCCCCCCATTTGTCAAGAAATACACACGCTACGTCATCTTTGGGTCATGGCAAAGCGCCCTTAGCAACCGTCCATAACCATAAACAAAACAAACTGTCAGGCTATGTCAACAATCGTCACTTGGCCTGTCAGACATGTCACTTTCTGCAGATGTATCAGTGCCTCTGAAATAGATTTGTGCTGCTGTTTTTTTTTCTCATGAGGTTGGATGTGTGGTTTTTCGACACGCTGATGTTTGTATCAGAATTTTGGTTCCTTTATAAGATGTGGGTCCATCAAATGTGTGTTGTTTTCTCAGATCGCCATACTAGCAAACCACGGACTTTCCTCTATGATGTCACAGCCCAGCTCATTAGTCAAACCAAATTTCACAGAATTCACACTTTGAGTTGCCATTTTCACAAGTTCCTCCAGGATGATTGGGTTCAAAGTCTCATCGATGCTATCAGAAAAAACTTTAATGGGAATGACCGTTTGTTTTCGATTAATAACCTCTTTAAATAAACTTTTGATGGCATTTTTTTGTTAAAAGTTGGCAACCATGCCAGAAGTTATCAGCATGGGCTAAGGTTTCAGAATCACCTGGTTGCCAACTTGGAACTTGACCTTTAGGGTCAAATGTGAAGGTCAAAAGGTCAAAACCTATGTATTTTAAGGTTAGACTTTTTGGAGGACTGTGTACATGGACATATTTTTCAAAAGTTGGTAACTATGCAAGAAGTTATCAGCATGGACTAAGGTTTCAGAATCACCTGGTTGCCAGCATGGATATTGACTTATAAGGTCAAATCTGAAGGTCAAAAACAATGTATTTTCCGGTTTGCCTTTTTTGGGGATCTTTATATTCATGGAATTCTTGTTTTCAAAAGTTGGCAACTATGCTAGAAGTTATCAGCATGGACTAAAGTTTCAGAATCACCTGGTTACCATATAGAACTTGACCTCTAAGGTCAAATTTGATTTGGTGATGTGCTTTCATAAAATATATTTTTTTTTGCATGGTACTGTATATTGAATAATTAGTAGGCCTATCATTTGATATGATTTGATTTGGCTTATCATGGTGGGGCTCTGGCCTGTCATCCTTAGACATTCACCATAGCTCATTAGCATAAAATTAACTTAATGGTTGGGCTCTGGCCTGACATCCTTAGACATTCACCATAGCTCATTAGCATAAAATTAACTTAAACTTGTATTTTCACTCTGGTCATCTAAATTACTTTATTCTTCTTTGTGAAGCACATTAAGCTGCTGGTATGAAATTGGATATGCCTTGGCTCACCAGTGAATTTGCTTTGCCCCATCAATTCACAGGCTTTCCATAGAAAAAAGTAATGACTTCTGTTATGTCAAATGTGTTTCAAATGGTTATAGCAATGAAGGATACTTGCTGATTTGCTATGTCATATCATGGTTAGGAAATTAAACCTACAGTAAGAGTAGATCAAGTATTGCACACTTGTCTTGATGTTCTCATAACTACTGTAGAATGTTCTGTTGCAATTTCCCAGGCTTGAGTTTTTGTGTCACCTATCCAAAGCAACATGCTTATCTTTGGGCATTGATCGGTCTAGACATGACTTTTTTTCCAGAAAGTTACCACCAAGTGATGCATATGGATTGCATCTTGCATAAGCAAATCAGCAGGCAAATGTATGGCTGCAGTCTGACAAAGTACATATTAACAAAGACACTGAGGAGGCAGGTGGTTGGAAAGTTGTAGACCAACACTTGATGGCTGTGTGGCAAAGGAAACCTCCAGTTCCACATAGCTTAGGACTGATAATTTGTGGTTGTAGAACCAAGTGGCCAATACATGCCTGCAGTTGCCTGAGGAATGGACAGCCCTGTATACCTGCATGTGATTAAAATATAGAATGTTTAAACGCTGTAGGGATAGAACATGATCTGGATGACACAACCTTTTTGTAATAACAGCAATAGCTCCTTCAAATGCATAAATATTCAGTATGTACTGATATCACATTTGAATTTTAATTATCGTTTTAGTTATTATTGAAGTAAAGAAACGATATGATGAATTACATTCTTGTTATTGACCATTTGCAATAATCACTTTCATTCATACCCTAATAATAAAGACTATATAACTTCTAAATATACAGTCCCCTAAAGTATTGGAACAGAAAGGCAAATTTCCTTGTTTTTGTTGTTCACTGAAGACTTGGGTTTAAAGGGGTTCTAAGTAGGATTAAAAGGTTCATTAATCACTGTTCAGAGTCATCTGATACTTATTTGAGTCATTAGTAGGTGAAGGGTGACTCTCGCGACCACTTCCACAGTCCACTATCAGAAAACCCCAAATGCAGCTTTTGACAGCGCTGTCCGCTTCGGGAGAAACCTCATCAAAACAGTGTTTTATTTTCTTTAATATTATTTGTTCCAATACTTTCACTCACCTAAAATGATTTAAATAATAAGAATAATCTCCTCCAGGTACTAATTATTTAATACATCATGCAAACAACATGTATTTTATGAAAGCACATTTTACTTCGGTTGACCTTTTGACCTTGAAAGGTCATGTTCTATGCTGGCAACCATGGACCATGAAACCTTTGTCCATGCTGATAACTTCTAGCATGATTGTCAACTTTTGAAAAAGAATTCCATGGATATGAAGACCCCCCCAAAAGGCAAACTAGAAAATGCATTGTTTTTGACATTCAAATTTGACCTTATAAGTCAATATCCATGCTGGCAACCAGGTGATTCTGAAACCTTAGTCCATGCTGATAACATCTAGCATGGTTGCTGACATTTGAAAAAGAATTCCATGAATATACAGTTCCCAAAATAGACTAACCAGAAAATACATTGTCTTTGACCTTTTGACCTTCACATTTGACCCTAAAGGTCAAGTTCCGTGTTGGCAACAAGTTGATTCTGAATCTTTAGTCCATGCTAATGACTTCTGGCATGGTTGCCCACTTTTAACATCATTTTAACATTTTTTGAACTAAATAACACTGTTACTTGACCGTGGTTGACCTTTTGACCTTCATATTTGACCTTAAAGGTCAAGTTCCATGTTGGCAACCAGGTGATTCTGAAACCTTAGCCCATGCTGATAACTTCTGGCATGGTTGCCAACTTTTAACAGAAAATGCCATCAAACATTTATTTTAGGGTCTTGGCAGGCTGACTATTCTGACGGCAGTGCAGTTACAATGATTTTGTCACTAAAAGTCACGTTTTTAAAAGTCACTAGATGTAGTTTTTAGTCTTCAGGGACGGCAGAATCACTAAAAAAACTAAATCCAGCAACAAAGTCGCTAACTTAACAACACCGGTCAATATACTGGGGGACTGCTCGTTTTTCCGACGCATCATTGGTCCGATGCGTCAATATTCCCTAAATTTCCCATTGATCCTACAGCACTTAGTCTTGCACACCTTTTACCCGATAAAATGAAACCCTTTGTCCCGACTGCCCAATGTTCCGACCGAACGCTGCTTAAATTTAGATTACCTCTGATTATTTCCGATATGCGCGCGGTCATGCAACTGTCTATGATGGTTTAGGGAAAGTTTTGGTCAAGGCACAAATTTAAAACTCAGAAATATTGCAATACTGACAGGTTAGGCTTAGGAATGGTTTTGGGTATAGCACAATTGTACAACTTGGAAACATTGCTTTAGACAGGTTAGGGTGGTTTAGGTAAGAGGGCATAGCTTGACCAAGCGCTATCTATGAGCTCGTCGCAGCCCATGCAGCTGAAGTCTTAAGCACTGAGGAAAACAGGAGCAGCAGGATATACGACCTGGGGGATTATGATGACCGACCTCAAACAGCCATTGTTCGGAACATTGAGCTGTCGGAGCAAAGGGTTTAATTTAATTATTTCACGTTAATTGGCTGTAGGATCAATGGGAAATTTTCGGAATATTGACGCGTCGGACCACAGAGGCGTCGGAAAAATTACATGCTACCGATTTACTGACGAGGGATGCAGGATTACAACCAGTTTTGATGTTCTTGCGACCCTACGATTGCACTATCGTGAGGTGAAATAGCTTGTCGCCCATGGACACTACACGAAGAGAGACTGTCAATTGACCGCTGATTGAGCAAGAAATTGTCCCGACTCCCAAAAAGACGTCCGATTGGCCATTCCGACAGTATTTGATTGTCATTCCCAGTCACTGAAATATTGTTGCAAGTGCTTAGAGCATGAGCAACGTTCTAACTCTATTGACATTTGCAACAATGTTGGGACACGAGTGGAAAGTGGAGAGAGCTGCAGCGCATGGATCAGTGTATCATTTCGTCACGGTCTGAATGCCCTTAAAGGTGGGTCTGAGATCCTTGAAAAACAGTTCCTGCAACAAAACGTCAATGTCGGAATGGCGGGGTGTAAATTTGAATAAATTCTTAGTAATGGGGCATCAGGAATATCCTGTGGGGTCAATGGGCTGTGGAAACAGGTTACATACCACCATTCAGACATTCCGCCATTGACTTTTTATCGCAAAAAAAAAAAAAATCCAGGTTGCAGGAACTGTTTTCAGACCCTACATGTAAGGACATTTGGACCGTGACAAAATTAGACACTACATTATACACTAATCCTGTAATTGCGCTGTCACTCTCTCCCCTTCCGCACATATACAGGTAACAACATTTTTGCAAATGTCAATTGAGTTAGAACGTTGTTCACGCGCCTTTACGTACTTGCAACATTGTTCAAATGATTAAATACTGTTGGAATGGCTGGTTGCCCCCGTGGGAAATGCGCCTGACGCCACAGTTACTATTGTATTGCAAAACAATGCTTTTGTCCATGAAAAGTCATCTAAAAAAAAAAAAAAATCCGCTAGATTCACCAAAAAGTCATTAGATGAGGTTTTTAGTCGCCAGGCAAAAGTCACTAAATTGGCAAGACTTCCTAGAAAGTATGGCTACACTGTATTTTCAATTGTCCAAATTATGTTCAAAAAGCGAAAATGTACTCAAACCTCAAGGCCAGTGTTGCCAGATTAGGCGGTAACCTGCCCAAATGGGCTACTTGGGATGGCTGTCTGCGAGTAATTCTGCCACATTGTAAGGGAACAATTGTGCCATGTCCTCTGCCTGGCCCTGATTGGCATCATCTTCGGTACTGCTCGCTGTCTCTTATCTGGACTCACTGTCTATCGATAGTAAAGGCACTGTACTCGGCGCTCTTCTTTGTCGATGCGCGGGGGTTTCACACTATTAAAGCCATGTGCAGGGACGTAGTTGAACTAATGGAGACGACCTCTTTCCCACCCCAAAGGAAAGTGCTTGACATGTTTGGCTTCATCAACCTTTAGCACCCCTTGACTGTACTAAGGTACTGATATTGGAATGACTGGCCCATGGGCAATGCAATACTTCTTCTAAAGGTAGCGGTCATTAGTTTCCTCTCAAAGTTGTGCGTCTGACCAGTCGGATGTGAAGGAGATCTTCCCCATCAGGGGCCTCATGTACGAAGGTCACTTACGGACAAATAAGCTACTTAAGTTGTTTTCCAGGGCTTTTTCAGGGCTGCTGTGGAAGTTTCCGTAAGCGTGGAAGTTGCCGTAACTGGTGCATTGCTTCTTTTTGGCGGCACACAGAGGCATGCAGCGCAACTACGTACATGTGCTGTAGCCTACGCGGTCGGAAATATTGCAGAGATGCAGCCAGTTAAACATGGATTTTAATGTTGAGGCGCGTTATTTAAGATAGAAGAAGAAGAAGAAAACCACCTCAACCTTACGCACTTACTGATACATGTGGATTTTTTTTGTCCGTAAGTAACTTTAACGATTTTCGCGCCTGCACTTTCTTGGTAGGAAATCCACGCACTTCTTTGTACATGAGGCCCCAGGCTTCTTTGAATTCACTCTGGAGTCTCCTCTGGGGATTCGTAATACTGATGATGAAGAAGAAAAGGGCAAACTCAAAACATCATTGGTGTAGTGTTTGGTGGTTTTATTTCTCCACAAAACAGGAGTGCCTTTGGGAGACTGATGGATAAGGAACCGATAAGGAGATCACTGGAGCAAGGTGTGTTGCTGGTGATGACGGTATAGATGCACCGGTGCTGGGCCCTGAGCTGGCTTGTTCTCCTGATCGTAGAACTAGCTGCTGCCACTGCTGCAGAGTTGCCGTCGTCGCTGTCCCTGTAAATGTGCCTTGTCTTGCAGACAAAACTGCTCTGCCGATAGTTTCTGCCAAAGACTCTGGCTTGTTTGCAATGCATATAAAATAGCAGTGTGTCTACACGCCTCGCCACTGGAGTTGTTACAGCGTTGTGGGGGATTTGTAGAGCTATGAGCTATTGACTGGTCCTTAAGTCCAGCGGTATCGTATTGTGCCTCCCATTGCCGAACCGATGTAGTTAACGAGGTGGCAGATTCGTATCCCCAAGGGGGACGAACTGTGCAGTAACACATATGTCTGGGGTGCGATTCTCAAAGTGCGAAGCAGCTAGTCTGTTAGCAATGTTGCATAGTAAATACTATAAAAGTTGCTAACTCTTGTGTCTCGAACGTTAGCACACAAAGTAACTACTGCTTGGAGTAATGTGCACTCTGAAGTAGTGGTGACTTTGAAAGTGAGGTGCCTCCTATCCGTATCTGGACAGTGAAGTTGAAGTACAGCTGGAGTAGATCCATTGAGTCCAGACATCACCTCAGCCACCCCAAGTAACACACAGCGCTAGTCTACTTCAGAGCGTGACTCCACCCATTAGCTAAACTTGTAGTACATATTTGACCACAAATGTGTCAATATCTTTTAATCCTGTGGTGCAAAAGCGATGAAAATCAATCCACATGCACACAAAGTGATGATACAGCTGTGAGAGTGTTCAGAACACAAATTCACGTCATGTCATTTGTTCGTGAAAAAAAACCGTCATATCCTTGGAATCTGATGAATCCCACACTAATAATATACTTTTAGCTGTATGCCGATTGAATTGCGTCTCATTTCGATGTGTAATTTGTGAAATATTTAGATAAGAAAGTATTGGTTTCTCCCGGAAATGCGCTGGATTACGTGTCAAGTACTTAAATTTTTTTGGCGCGAATTTCATTTCATAGCCTAGGGGTATTTACGCTTGCCTATCAATGGGAAGACGCGAGCCACGCGGGTTCGAAACCAGTGTGCAGCATGTTGACAACAACTCGTGAAATCGTGTTTTGGACCCTACAGTGTAACACATTTTCCCTTGGCTGCACGTGTGTGTTGGTAATGCACAACATAAATTATCTATTTCTGCCAGATATTTCCAAAATTGTGGCACTGTAACCATGTGGATTCGAACCGGTGTGGCTTCTGTTTTCCCATTGGGATGCAAGCGTGAATACCACTAGGCTATGGAATGAAATCTGCGCGAAAATTTCTCAGGGATATGACACTTTAACAGACGATTTTCTGGGAGTAACCACAACTTTATTGTCCAAATATTTTACAAATTACACCTCGGAATGAAACGAAATCCAATCGGCATGCAGATAATACTGCATTATTGGTGCATTATTGGTGTCAGATTGTAATGCCACGGCCGTGTTTTTTCACAAAGAAATTACAAAGTGTGTTGTGGAGGAAACAGCGGAGTCACGGTGTCGTGACATCCAATCAAATGTGCTGGTGGTGGTTGTACATTATTGCTTTCTACTTCACGCACTGAATTTAGGAGGAAACAGCTGAATCATGACTCAGCAATCATGCATATCTCTTGTTGCTTCTTTGGTCACGCACTGCAATGCCAAGAAAGTAAGTAGCGGTGTGGACTCAGGAAAGCAGCCGCACTACTTTTGGCTTACTGTGGGAATAGTAAGGTTTCGAGAAATGCACGGATTTCGCCTTGAAGTAAGTAGATAACTACAAAGTACATCTGTAGTTCAAAGCTAACGTTCCAGAATCGCACCCCTGGTTTGTAGTTTTGAAACAGCTGGACATGTTTTGCATCACTCTTAAATTTCTCCAAATCATTGCGTAGGCTGGCCACATAACCCCTCAATGAGCTGACCAACTCAATGGCATTGCATTAATACAGTTCCATTGCTTGCAGAGCAACCCAGGGGTGCGATTCTGGAACGTTAGCATTGTACTACAGATGTACTTTAAAGTTATCTACTTACTTCAAGGCGAACTGCGTGCATTTCTCGAAGCCTTACCATTCCCACAGTAAGCCAAAAGTAGTGCGGCTACTTTCCTGAGCCCACACCGCTACTTACTTTCTTGGCATTGCAGTGCGTGACCAAAGAAGCAACAAGAGATAAGCATGATTGCTGAGTCATGATTCAGCTGTTTCCTCCTAAATTCAGTGCGTGAAGTAGAAAGCAATAGTGTACAACCACCACCAGCACATTTGATTGGATGTCACGACACCGTGACTCTGCTGTTTCCTCCACAACACACCTTGTAATTTCTTTGTGAAAAAACACGGCCGTGGCATTACAATCTGACACCGTCCGCACCAATAATGCAGTATTATCTGCATGCCGATTGGATTTCGTTTCATTCCGAGGTGTAATTTGTAAAATATTTGGACAATAAAGGTGTGGTTACTCCCAAAACATCGCCTGTTGAAGTGTCATATCTCTAAAAAAATTTCGCGCGGATTTCAGTACATAGCCTAGTGGTATTCACGCTTGCATCCCAATGGGAAAACAGAAGTCACGCCGGTTCGAATCCACATGGTTGCAGTGCCACAATTTTGGAAATATCTGGCAGAAATAGATAATTTATGTTGTGCATTACCAACACACACGTGCAGCCAAGGGAAAATGTGTTACACTGTAGGGTCCAAAACACGATTTCACGAGTTGTTGTCAACATGCTGCACGCTGGTTTTGAACCCGCGTGGCTCGCGTCATCCCATTGATAGGCAAGCGTAAATACCCCTAGGCTATGAAATGAAATTCGCGCCAAAAAAATTTAAGTAGTTGACACGTAAGCCAGTGCATTTCCGGGAGTAACCAATACTTTCTTATCTAAATATCTCACAAATTACACATCGACATGAGACGCAATTCAATCGGTATACAGCTAAAAGTATATTATTAGTCTGGGATTCATCAGATTCCAAGGATATGACGTTTTTTTTTTTCACGAACAAATGACATGACGTGAATTTGTGTTCTGAACACTCTCGCAGCTGTATCATCACTTTGTGTGCATGTCGATTGATTTTCATCGCGTTTGCACCACAGGATTAAAAGATATTGACACATTTGTGGTCAAATATGTACTACAAGTTTAGCTAATGGGTGGAGTCACGCTCTGAAGTAGACTAGCGCTGTGTGTTACTTGGGGTGGCTGAGGTGATGTCTGGACTCAATGGATCTACTCCAGCTGTACTTCAACTTCATTGTCGAGATACGGATAGGAGGCGCCTCACTTTCAAAGTCACCACTACTTCAGAGTGCACATTACTCCAAGCAGTAGTTACTTTGTGTGCTAACGTTCGAGACACAAGAGTTAGCAACTTTTATAGTATTTACTATGCAACATTGCTAACAGACTAGCTACTTCGCCCTTTGAGAAATCCACCCCAGTTTTGTGGAAACTTCGTAGTATGTTGTTCCATACTGTTGATTACAAAGGAATGCATTCTCTAATTCATCCATATTCGAACTGCATGTTGCGGCTTCACTGTGTTGTTACATTTTGGCTGGGGTCCTTACTCAATTCCAGTGTTTCCCAACCAGGGGTACGTGTACCACAAGGGGTACGCGAGCATATCGAAGGGGGTACTTGGGAAAATGTAATTTTCACAAATACATGGAGAATAGTCACATTGGAATAGAAAAAGCGGGGTAAAACACAAGTTAGGGGGTACTCGTTGCACAACAAAAAGGCTTGGCGGGTACATGAGACAAAAAAGGTTGGGAATTTCAATAGTGACTCTTGAATGCTGCTGTAGATTTGGTGAGGTGCTTTGGTTGCTGAAGCGTGAGCTGACCATCTGATATTGGTGAGACTTTTCAAGAGTCTTGATCCGAGCGTTTTCATGAGGTGATAGCCCCTCTGTTATTATGTGCCAACAAGATGTAGATTTGGACAAGACGTTAAAAAAGGTGCAGTAACGTTGAAAAAAGTTTCCGTCTCAAAGCAGCTGTTCACACTGTTAATCCCAACTATAGTCAAAAATATGTGCGGCACAAGACTCCCCCCGAAGGATAATCTGCCAGATCCGTGTTTGCTGGCCACAGTAAGTACCAGACATATTTGCAGCATTGTCATAACACAGACCTCACAGCAGGGGTATTCAATTAAATGTCACTGAGGGTTTTTTTCAAATTCCTCCCAGTAAAGGGGCCGAACATGGAATATGTAACCGCATGCAGCACGATGTCCAAGGTGAGGGTGTGAAACAAGCGGATAACTTTCCAGACAGAAGGGATATTCGCTTTTCTTTTTCTTAGTAGCCTTGTGATGGTCTATTATGAAACTATTTCCGATAAGATATCACTCTCATGTGCATAGGAAATGTTAGTGATCGCATATTACGCACATATTTTTAATTTTGTTCTGACCTCATGGGGGGCCAGAACCTTGCCGTCCAAGAGCCACATCTGGCCCCAGGGCCGCCATTTGAATAACCCTGCTCTACAATTATTGATGTCAAGCTGCATGTCATTCAACATGCCAAGAACAGCCTGGAAGAGCGATTCTCCCGAGTGAGATTGAATTGGCAAAAATTTCACAAAACGCAACACATCTCAATTGTTTATCCAACACAATTGTTGGACAATTCCAAGCTGATTGTGTAATATGTAGAGCCAGAAAATAGCTTTCAAACAACACCACAGGCATATTTTTGTGACTAACACTGACTGATATATTCAAGGCTGAATGTATAGTCTCCTACCAGTGTTACCTAGCTAGATTTAGCGACTTTTGGCCACCCCTGGCGACAAAATAAATCATCTAGCGACTTAGCGACTTTTCAGGCTCAATCTGGCCGGATCTAGCGACTATTTCGCTTGTCTTGTGAGAGGCAAATCAGTCTCCCTCCCGACGAGTCCGACACCACACAATGCATTTTCAGTGGCAGGTGGAGACAGACGTGACACATGATGCACTACGGTGTGGCAGCTTTTGTGATGCGCACAGGAATTCTCATGCACGTACATTTGCTTGTATGAGGCTACGGCAAGCGATATGGGACAAAGATATGGCAGGAACTGGATGTCAACATAAACCGAGATTACACAATCTTCGACATGGTCACCAAATATTTTGGGACCGTCATTTATGTTATGCCTACACTTTGGAATTAGATTAGAGTCTTGTTGTTACACAGGTATACAGGTATATTTGATTTACCTCAACTGTACCCTGCACTTAACTTTACTCGGTCTACCCTACAAGCAGATACAGGGGGCATGAGAATCCATTTGCGTGTCACAAAAGCTACTACAACGGCTTCTTGGGATATGCATACCGGTATGACAGATTTAAATGAGCACTAGCAGGCTGGCCGCACCGAATCCCGGGCACTGGCGACAAGTGCATCTGGCGACTTTTTAAAACGTGCATTTTCAGTGACATATTCATCAGTTTTCCACATAATTCTGACTCTGCGCCGCCGTCAGAAGCGTTTCCCACGGTTAAGCAGGGCTGCAGATTAGCTCTGATCTCCAAAAAGTAGCTAGCACCGCCCATTTGTACTGTGGACGAAGGCATGTGGGCACGTTTTCTGTAGATCAGCGCGCCATGCGTAACATTGTGACGTCATACGTAACGTCATGACGTCATCTAGCGACTTCTAGCGACTTTTCAGCAAGCCCATAGCGACTTTGGCTGATTTTCTTTTGGCAACACTGTCTCCTACCCTCACATGTGAACCTTTCCTAGTCTGTTTCTCCCTTAATATTAGTGTCAGATGATTCAAACCAATGCAGTTATGGGGTGCTACCTTGCTACTAAAAAGGCACACCAAGTATGATTGAAATCCGGGTCGGTCGGGTCCCAAAGTGTCTGATTTCACGTGAAATGACCCATAAGGATGATGACCAAGCATCTGGTAGCATCAGTTGAAGACAATGTATTTGAATGAACCAATTCTGTGAGCTATGAATGCTGGGGGTGATGAAGCAATCTGCCCATGGCCAGTCCGTGAGCCAGGTCTGCCATTTAAGATTGAGGTCATACCTCCATATGCAGCCACTATGATTTCCTCCAGGCCAGTTGAATTAATCACATGACCTAATGAGCTAATGTATGACATGAGGGTCTGCGTCATCCCAGGTCTCAGTATGACTGATGACCATTGTGAATCACGGCATTTGATCTGACAATCATGTACAGTTGCATTTCAAAAGTATGTCACTGTACCTCATGCCAAGGTTCTTAAGTGAGTGTCTAGGCAGTCCCTCCAGTTTTTCGCGATTCAGCGATTGCGTGGATTCATGCAAATTCAATGATGTTCCGCATAATTTCACGATGCCACGTAATTCCTGTAAAACCGCATTTTTCCCGCAAATTTTCACCTTTGTCCCTGTGAGGATGTGAATTATCTCCCCTCTTCACCGCTCCGTTTGTGAATGCGCACGGACAGCATTGGCAACAGCAAGCGCATAAAGTAACTCTCTCTCTCTCTCTCTCTGGGGTGCGCAAACGGAGCACTCGCATTCTTTGACACACACATAGACGCACACGCATACAATACTGATTCTGGACTTGCATTGGCTAAAATGACCTTTGTTGTGTCGGGTTTTGTTGGGGGGAAGGTTTGGAACTTAAGGGGGAAAAGTTTGGACGGTTTTGGTCGCCACGGTTTTGGACGCCATTAGCCTAACAAGGTTATTTCATATAGGCTAGCGCATTTCATGTTCCACACACTTTGCCGTTAAAGTGGTAGTTCGCTATTTTAGACATTAAGCCCTGTTTGTGTGACTTCTGGGGTGAAGTAGAGATGTTCTCATCACAATTTTGACATTTGGTGCTGAACGGAGCATTTGGGTATTCAAGACTGCAGCCCCCCCACCTTTACATTGACTCCAATGAAGCACTCAAGCAATCGATCCGACGGGGACCATAACTGTCAAGATCGAGGCGGAAGGATTGCTTAAAGCGTCAACTTGCTTCACAACTCTATATGTACCTGGGCACTTCCAGAAATACCATGATTTTTACAACCATGTTGCATACTGTATTTCTACAAGCAACTCTGGCTTTGGCCAAATTTAAAATCATACTGCCAGTTCACATTTTAACAGCTGCCTAGTTAATGTTTTACAATTTTAATAATACGTTTACAATAGAATTATAGTTGCATACAGTGTTTCACATTATTATGCAAATGACAATTTTCACTGATTTACCCTACTAATCAATGAAATGAGTCATCATAATTTGCATTCAAAAATATTTCAATTGTATTCTAATGGCTGATGACTTGAAAGTTATGACTGTCATTTTATTGATTATTAGGATGAATCTGTGAAAAGTGTAATTTGATAATAATGTGAAACACACTGTAAATAGATAGTTAAAGGTACACTGTGTAAGATATTTTGGGTGTTTTTTTTTGTTTCATTTATACTACCCATTCACTAATGTTACCTTTTTCATGAACACTTAAATTTTGATGTTGGTGGGAAGTACAGGTATTCATTATGACTGGAAAAATTGCCCTTTTCATACATGAAAAGTAGGATCTTGTCCATGGTCCATGAATTTCCAGAAAACATTAGTTTATTACTAAGTAAACTGTCACGAAAAGATCAAATTTGGCAATAGGCAACCCAGTTTCAATGCATAGTTGCGGTACCTTTTCGACAATTTCCTGCACAGTATACCTTTTAAACTAGATTTTGGGCAGAACAGTTTCAATGAGCGGCAAGTTTGTGAACTCTACAGGGATCTGTACTTTTCTGTAGCAGCAATTTAAAAAAGTCTGACCAGCACTTCTTTATTGGCTGTAATGTTGTAGAACAGGCAGTGTTTATATTAATCGATTTCACCATATTGTTGTGCGGGCATCTTGAAAGCCCCTTACGTTTACAAATTAAGTTGCTGTCCTGTCAATAAAAAGCTCATCTGTTTACAAAAAAAAATGGAGATTGGCTGATTCACTAGTCACATGACTCAATGCGTCAGCACAAACCGCAGTAAACTGACAGCTGCGCTGCTTCTCTCACACCAAGATGCAATTGCCTCTTTCTCTCAAAAGAAATATGATGAGTGCTTCAAATGTCATCTTTCAAATTTGAGTTTATTTATCGTCAAGGATGGGCATGTCGCGCGGCCTACGTCTATTAAGGTGTTGTGCGCACCACACAACCTCACAACCAAAACCAAATCGAATGTGCTCACGCAACGATTAAGTTTCAGGAGAATTCTTCCGGATAAAAGTGTGGAGAAGGGGATTGGTGAAGGGGTTGTGAGGGATGTTTACTGTGCTTTTTGGGAAGAATTTTATGATCGTTGCACGGTAGGTACAACGGTTAAAGTTCCATTCATTAGGCACGACTTTAACCGGGAGACCTGGCAAGCCATAGGCAGAATTTTACTTTCAGGTTTCCAGACCTGTCAGTTCTTGCCAATAAAATTATGGAGGACTTCTTTCATGGATCCGTGTGCTCTGACATCATGGACAGTTTCCTGAACTTTGTCAGTTCGCAGGACAAGGCCATCTTGAAAGCAGCACTTGAGGATTTTTCAAAGGTGGATTGCGATGAGCTCATGGATGTGCTGGAGGCATATGAGTGCAGAAAGGCGGTCAGCGCCGACACGCTTTCACAGATCCTGGAAGAAATCGCCCATAAAGAGCTCATTCAAAAACCAAGGTACGTCATGGACTGCTGGAAAGAGGTGACGAAGGGAATGATCAGCATTAATGAGCTGCTGGCACACTATGATGCACTCAAACCCACTCCCAAGAGAGTCCAGGGCCTCCTGGAATTTGAGGACGTCACCACTGCAAAGCAGCGGGAGGTGGTAAATCACCTCAGACGATACCTAAGAGAATGTGACGACGAACATCTTGGAAAATTTCTGCGGTTTACTACAGGCAGTAATGTCATCATTTGCAGCAAAATCCAGGTTATCTTTACCAAAATGTCAAACTTCTGCAGAAGACCCATTGGTCATACATGTGGATGTGTGTTGGAACTGTCAGATAGTTTTGACAACTTCCCAGAGTTTAGGTCGGAATTCAATAAAGTCTTAGACAGCAACATCTGGGTAATGGACATTGTTTAGTCTTCTGATGTTTGCAGAATGCCCTGTTGCATGCATTATTGGTCAGATGGTTTCATGTCTTTGGAAACAATAAGTATTCTCTACTACTGCAACAGCCAATTTTACAGGTGTACTTATAACATAGCTTGACCTATGATAAGTTCAATATAGTTTAGCAATGTTCGTTGAACTGAAGTTAGAGTCTGCATTTCAGCATGACTGCCTTTCAATGGTTTTTGAATGGATTTCTTTTTTTAATCATATGTGAATGTGTGCTCAAATAGTTAAAATAACCTACCCACCAGGTCATAATTCAGTGCTGTTTTAGACCGCAGCATCTTGGTAATGGACAATGCCTAGGCTTGGTGTTTGCCCTGTAACACCGCTTAATTGATTTTACCTTTTTTGTTTTTAAAGAATACAGGTGAACTCTGGATGTATTATAATTCAAGCTATTTGTTAATTGAACTCATGTTAACGTTATGCATTTTACCCTGACAGCTTTTGATTTTGTTGGCTTGTCCCATGCACATTGCTCGTGGAAATTTTATGTGCACAATTTTATATTCTGGAGGACATACATAGGCATATGCATTGATTGCACAACCATTATTCATGTGATTACAGTAATGAAAAAAAGAGAAAGAAAAAGACAGAGGCCTACAAGGATTATTTTTTGATAAAAGCAAAGCAATGTAAGTTCAGTTCAGTTGGCCAGCCACAGCAGCACGGGCAGCAGAGGAGATGGTAAGCCAGAGCACAGCTGCTGAAGTGTTGTGATGGTCACAGCAAGGGCTGATGCATCCAAGCTCTGGCAGTGGGCACAGCAGAGTAGGTGAAATCCTCAAACATTATTTCGTATCTCCTCTCGTAACCGCGTGTACAATTCAGCAGCTTCAAACGCATCATTAGGAGTGTTCCATCTACTTTCTTGCATCAACAATGTGCACAGGTCATAGACCGTTTCATCACACGGCAATTGACCCTTGGGTGTGCACTCTTCTTTACACAGGTCAACCTCCTCTTGATTATATAACTTGAGTCTGTCCTCCCCACCGTAAATCTGTGGTGCTGTGTACAGTAGGATTGGACGGCCCCTGGATGGAGCTGGTCTGATCCTATGGGTATTCCATGTCTGTACAACTTCATCCAGCTCTTTCTGCAGGAAAAAGGGGGCAAATGAAAAGGAAATTAAAATGATACAATACTCAACAGATCTGTTCATTAGCTTAGTATGTCTAGTGCATGTTACAGCATCTGATGTCAACGTGAATTTCATGCCGGTTTTACACAAATGCAGTTCTGGGGTTCTACCTTGCTACTAAGAAGGCACACTACACTACATTCTATTGAAATTCAAGTTGGTCAGGTCCCAACGTGCCTTATTTCACGTCAAAGCACCCAGATGAAGATTCATCTACAGCCACAGATTGCCACTATTGTGTATGACAGGTTGATCTGATAGGCCTATCACCAAGTATACTGATCCAGGATCAATGTCAAAGTTGTTGGTCCATTGTTACAAGTAACCAGTCGAGGATCATATTTTTTCCATGTTTACGCTGTGCTGTTCATGAGAAAATGTGCTTAAAGAAAAACAATTCCTAACCCTAACCGTTAGTAAATGCTTGTTTTATTATTATTATTATTATTATTATTATTATTATTACATCACACTTGGATGATGCTTTTTTTCCCCCAAAGGTTGTTTTATCCAAAGTAAATGTCAAGAGTGGGAGGTGAACCTACAGCCTTGTTAACCTAGAGTAACACCCTATCCACAACACCACAACTAGGTTGGGAAGGTAAGTCATAGGCCTACCGGTACTGATTTCACATTGCATAGGCCTACAGAATGACGCCATCATTCACAAAATGATTCCTGATTGACTACTTGTAACAATGATCCTGGACCAACAACTTTGATGGTGATGCTGGGCCATTAATTATGCCTACATGGTGAAATCTGTAGGGGATTGATGTTTTTTTTTTATTTTTTTAAAGTATAATATTTTATATGAAATATGTTCCCATAGTGAGAATATATATATAAAAAGAAACAAAAGCTGGAAAATATATACCAATACACCATACAGCTAGTATGTTCTAAGCACCGGCGTCCAAGGACCACTCCATCTTGTGTCTCCAGGGTGACGATGGTCAGTATTGGTCTGCGGTTCATGCCCCCCATACAGCTGCTCATGCACATGTAGTTCAGGAGGGTCGTGGTGTGTTCGCTCCCTTGCTGTGGAGGCTCGTAGGGCATCACTACACTCTGCCTGCCTGTGTTTGGGTCCTGCTGGTACACGACATGTCTGTTACCCTCCACCACAATCAGGTGACTGGGAGGGGCGGAGCCGTCACTGTTTTCGAGGGTCCTCTCGTGATGTGGGCATCGCCTCACCACCTCCGCCACGTGCTCAGACTTCTTGTAGAAGGCCGTGGCCCTCACCACGGAGCCCGGCGGGGGCAGCTCACCCACCACCATGTGCACTGGGCACGTCTTGGCCCGCTGGCAGTACAGCTTGTTCAGGGGCGGAGAGAAAGTGGAAGTGACGGACTTGGCGAAGCTGGACTGGGGGAAGCGCAGCTGGAAGGCGTGGACCCCCGGGTAGTCTGTGATGGTGGGCACTGTGGAGCATGGTGGAGCTCCACTGACCAGTCTGACCAGTGGCTCGGCGTCAGACGGTAGCTGCTCAAACACGTTCTCATCAAACTGGGACTCTGAAAGGAAAGTTGTCTCCCAATTGGCGTCTGCGACAGGAACCATGGAGTTCCACCACAGGTCCTCGAAATCCTTATTACCCTCGGCCTGATCACTCATTGTGGCGCTTTGCCAAAGGCACCAATCAGAGGGACTATTATCTGTGCCAGAGCTCGTACGACGAACGCAATGTTTTCCCAGGGGATTGATGTTGATCTATGTTTTTTTCACTTTGATGATGACGCAATTATTAGCCTACCTGTACTCGTTCGAGGAAGCAGAATTATCCAAGGAATCACCGGAGAAGTGGCCATCATCTTGCAATGTTTTGAAAAGGTTCATCCAAAACTGCACACTCTGCTTGCGCAGGATACCCCACCATGACTCGATGCGCTGATTTGCAGTACTGCGGCCATACAAGAAACTTTTATTGCCGGCAAATGAATCAGAGTGTTCTCTTCTAAAGCCAGGCATACACTGTGCGATATTTTCACTCGTGGGTCTTAAGCTTCTGCTCACACTGCACGATGGAATTTCACTGTTTGAAAGTTCACAACTCACGACTCACGTCCTCACACTACACGAGCCGACAGTCGGATGCGGGCGAAATGCTTCCACCGTACGACGCGACAGGCATGCATCACCGGTCTGCAGAGGAGGGAACATGCGCACCTGAGGTGGAGATGAGGTCGCGCTCAACAGCGAATCGCACGGCCCTATGAATTTGTGCATGTGAAGTGTCAAATCGGGTCGTAGCACTGCTTTAACTGTGTGATTTACGCACGAGCCACGACCAGAATTTCAAACCGTTTTGATTTTCTTGCGACCCTGATTGCACGATCGTGAGGCGAAATCGCTTGTCGTTTCCCCATGTACACTGTACGATGCGAGACTCACGATTGACCTGCGATTGAGCAAGAAATCGGCCCGACTCTCAAAAAGTCGTGCGAGTGCCAAATCGGGGCAAAATCGGGGCAAAAGTCGCACAGTGTAAGCCCAGCTTAAGGAAGACTTGCATGCCCTCGACGTGGCCATTCTCTGTTCCCCTGTCTGCTCGCAGCCGCTCCGGACAGCCCCCCATACGTTCGATGCACTTGATGTAATACCAGGTAATGACTTTATGGTCATTGTTGGTGGGTGGTATACGCTTCCACCCACAACACATAACGGCTGTAACCATCTATGCATCCGTTAATGCAAATCCCAAATGGCTTCAATTTATCATAAGAATCCATGTGCCACAGTGCGTTAGGCCCAGGGGTTGTATACGCACGCCGTCTCAGCCGACGCGCGCCTCTAATTTCCACCCCTTGTGGGTCAAGGGCCTTGATGATAAGCCTTATGGTCCTTTGAGAAACCACTAACCCCCTCTGAATTGCTCGTAGGTGAAGCGAGCGATACCCCTGCATCTGTCCATTTCCACGTAGTTCCTCCTGCACGAAGGCAATCACATTGTCGATGTCCGACTGATTTCGCCTCCTGCACAGTCCAAGTTCACGACACCGCCTCTTCAAGGTCGCTATAGAAATCACAATACTGTGATTCTCGAAATAACACTTGATTAAGTCTTCCATGTCAGCAGCAGCTTAGCAGTCTCTGTCAGCTCCTGTTAGACTAAATTTGTGACTTATTTCTCGAAAATTTCGACTTTGAATCTCAAAACTTTTGACTTTATATCTCAAAACTTTCGACTTTATTTCTCAAAACTTTCGACTTTATTTCTCGAAAGTTTCGACTTTTAAATTTTCGACTTTTTTCTCAAAACTTTCGACTTTATTTCGACTTTTTTCTCGAAAATTCCGAGTTTCTTTCTCAGAGATTTGCAAAACATTTCTCTCTCATTGAGACTAATGCTCTTCCGTAAAAGTAATACTTCATCACTTGTCATGAAAACATATCCATGTAAATAATATATAGTTTTATGATGTATTGCTACTGATTCTGTTAGAGGACAGTCATTTTTGACTGGAAACAGTGCATTTGTAGATAGGAAGCAGAACCTAACTATGGCAGCTGCAAATTGCATGTGTTGGATTTCACACATTGTAATTTAACTCACTGCGCGAGTCTAACTTAACATTACTTGTCCACCTAAGCAGTTATGATATCTATACATGCAGGTGGGTGTTTGAGTAGTGAGTAACAGCCAATCTAGTTGTAGAGAACAACATTGCTTAGCTTAGTTCGCTAACTAGCATGCTAACGCGATTTCTCAGACCAGAGACAAAGCTATTTCTCTTCCTAACTATTTGGCTTTCCATAATCACAGACAGTTGCTGATTAAAGCACATAGTTCCAAAACGCCCTCAGCATCATGCAATGGCTGGTTTAATGGTTGAATTCCTCATGTAAATCTAGCCTGGCGACGCCATCCTATGTGCTCCGCCCACAAATTTTGCCTCCGCACATCGTCTGGCAAGAGCCTCGAGCTCGGTTCTCCCAGCGTTTCGCCAATCAGCAAACAGTTGAGAGTGGTGACGCAGTACTCAGCCGCGGAGGCGGAGTTCATTGTAGTCCGTTTGAGATTGTAGTTCAGCAGTGGAAGTACCGGTAAACATGGCGACGGAGGAAGAGACACTAGAAGCCGTACGCCAAGTTGTGTCTTCTCTGGAAGGCATTTCACAATTAAAACCAGAGCAAGAAGAATGTCTCGTCAAATTTGTTAGCGGCAAGGATGTCGTAGCTCTCCTTCCAACTGGCTTTGGAAAAAGCTTGATCTATCAAATGGTACCGCTAGTACTGGAGAGACTTGGGCGACCGAATGCTCTAGCTATCGTTGTATGCCCCCTCCTCGCACTGATGGAAGACCAGGTGAGAGAGGCCAGGAAACTTGGAGTGCGTGCAGGTCAACTCGGTGTCGATGACGAGCAGCAGATCATTTCTGGACATTTCTCACTTGTGTTTGGTAGTCCCGAAGCTTGGCTCCTCAATTCGAAATGGCGAAGAATGCTAAGCACACGGATTTATCAACAAAACCTTGTCGGTATCGTCGTGGACGAGGCTCATGTGACATACAAATGGTGAGTCTGTATATCATGCACAGTGCTGTGGTTAACTGAAAAAGTGTGATTATTAACGTCATTCGATTATTACTTTGATTATAATTACATGGTTAAATAATGAGCTGTGTCTTGTGTGTTGTTGTACATAGCCCAGGTAGCCTATAATGGTCGTCTGTAGGGTAGCCTAGGAGACACACACACACACCGCGATATGTAGGCCTACACATCCATTCACGTAGGCCTATTCATGTGCAATGTATAGGGCTGTAGGCCTACAGTATAAGATCTAATACATGAGCTAACTATGAACATTAATTTCCCACTGAGATTTAAGTACCTGTCTTCCTCCATTCCAGGGGTCAAGCTGCCAAAGGTGACAACCCATTTCGAGAGAGTTTTTCCAAACTGGCTGAGCTGAGATCCATCACTAAAGCTGGTAAGCTGAAATAAATGTTTCCCTGTCTACTTACTAATGTTAGGGAATGTGTACTTGGTGGTGTACTATTAATAAAATGTCTGACTTTGAAGGCCAAGAAGACTAGGTTATGCACCACCCCCACACTTTGCTTGTTCATGTGCGTTCACTGTCCCTTGTTGGTGGCTCCCTGCCCCCATCCTGTGAACCCTCTTGTAGCCCCCTTTCTACTGCATTTGCATATAGGCTGACACCAGATGTAATTTCACTGGATTTTCCCCCACCAGTACACATGCATGTGACAAACGCCATGATTCCTCATTTAGTATGATAGTTATGAAAATGGCAGTGTGTTAACTATGTTTATTTGTTTTGTACATTTTAGGTACCCCCTTTTTGGCGCTGACCGCTTCTGCAGACATTCAGTCAAGAGGCAAGGTCACCAAAATTCTGCAAATGGAGAAGGCAATCCACATTACTGCAAGCCCCAACAAGACAAACATACGTCTCGGAATATGCCAGGTTCCTAGAGACAAAATGAACTGTCTAGACTGGATTGTTAAGTGTGTGGAAGATAAGGGAACCACAATGCAACCCGTGCTGATCTACTGCCCAACCATGCAGCTGGTAGGAAAGGTTTTTGGTTACCTAAAAGCTGAACTGCAAAGTAAGGCATGGGTGGATGGTGATCCAGACCGAAAAGCAGAGAACCTCCTGATTGGAATGTTCCACAGCAAAACACTTCAGAAATACAAGGACAGGGTTCTGTCCTCATTGAGAGGAGAAGGGAATTGTCGTGTGGTTGTGGCCACTACAGCTTTGGGTATGGGTCTGAATTTTCCTGATGTATCACACATTGTGATGTTTGGGGCTCCAGGAGACCTTGAGACCATAGTGCAACAGGTGGGAAGGGCAGGGAGACATGGTCAGCAGGCACATGCCATCCTTTATGACAACCACCGGTACACAAATGTTGATAAAGAGGTGAGACAACTAGTGGCGCAACGGATCATCATTGATCCGTGGTCCGTTCGGACCAATCATTTCGGTTCGGCACACACATGGTCCGCGGATTGATTTATGAAATTGTGCGCATGTTCAATCTAGTCGTTTGGGACGTCTACCTCACGCACTGCATGGAACACAAACAACAACACAAACTGTTCCCGAAATCTTGCCTGTGCCATAGTTGCTAAACATTCCGTGCGATAGCCTACTGTACATGCATTTTGAAGACTGACTGTCAAACTCGAAATGTCTAGAACTACTCTCGCTAAGTTTGTGTTGCGATCGGTTGAGTTCAGCGCATTTGCGACGCAGTGAGATATGCTCATGTAACGTACCGCGATTGTCGCGTGTGATATAAAACTTTGGCAAATTGAATTCATTTTGTGTTGTGACTCCTGACATTCTCAGGACAGCGAGCAGGTTAAATCATCTGGTTAGACATTCTGTGCGTTCTAATGTCCCTGCAGAGTCTCCGCCTTCTTAAAGCAGCCGCTGCCCTTTTTAACAGTCAATGCCGATTCTCTCTCTCTCTCTCTCTCTCTCTCTCTCTCTCTCTCTCTCTCTCTCTCTCTCTCTCTCTCTCTCTCTCTCTCTCTCTCTCAGAAATGCTGAACCGCTGAGGCAATTGTGTTTCAATAAAAGATTGATACAATTAAGGACATGAGTTCTGGTCTATGCGCCATCTGTCAGTAGGTCACAAGACTTTAAGCCATTATTTTGGTAGTGTGCATATTCTCAATTAGACATTTTGATATAGATTAATCTAGATTAATTTCATAATTGCAATGAGATTAATCTACATTCAAAAAATTATCTATGCCCACCCCTAACAAAGACACAGCTTATGTTTATTTGTGTTATCAATTAAAAAAATAAAATAATAATGATTTTTTTTTTTTTTTGCTGATCCGAAAAATGATCCGATCCGTGGGCTCTGATCCGAGGAACGATCCGAACCGTGAGATTTCTGATCCGTTGCACCCCTAGAGACAACTCCTCAAGGTCAGAAATTCCTGTGTCAGGAAATACCTCTACACACATTTTGAGGAGGAACCAACCAATGTCAATCCAGGTCATCTCTGCTGTACTTATTGTCACACTGTTTGTGCTTGTTCCTCTGGCACATGTACAGTGCCCACTCCAAACTATGAACAGTTGGAGAACAAACAAGTTAGCCTGAGGTCCAGAAAAGTGAATGATGAAGACAAATCTCTCATTGCTGATTTACTGGATGAGTACAGGGTTAAGTTGATAAGCTCCTCTCCAAACCTTGTCACCTCATTTGCGGCTTGCACCGGATTCAGCCAAGAGCTAGTGGATGCAGTATTGCATCATTGTGAGCATATTTTTGACCTTGCCTACATCATGAACAATTTACCCGTTTTCAGATTGGAACATGCTAAGGAAATTTTGATAATCATTGCTGATGTTTTTGGGGATTTTGATCTCGATGTGGAGCCTGGTTTGAATGATAGTTTCTGTGAGCCAGATCTTTACTTTACCAACTATTTTGATGATGACGACTTAAGCGATGCATCAAGAAGCCAGGTCAG
This sequence comes from Engraulis encrasicolus, assembly GCF_034702125.1. Classification (NCBI taxonomy): domain Eukaryota; kingdom Metazoa; phylum Chordata; class Actinopteri; order Clupeiformes; family Engraulidae; genus Engraulis; species Engraulis encrasicolus. The sequence goes on from NC_085875.1 coordinate 21,868,235, forward strand.
CTCTGAGTCTGACTACTGATTGTTGGTGAACAATGTACTTTTCTTACTGTTTGTTGGTGAACAATGTACTTTTCTTACTGTTTGTTTACCTTCTTGCTCTGCACATGTTAATCACTTCAGACGTGGTGTTTCCTGTGGAACTTGCATTACAACTACTTCATTGTAAATCTTGTAAATAAATAAAGATACAATTCTACTAAAATGTTTTTCCTTGAATTGCATATATTAAAAAAGGTGCAAGGCATGTCAAACAAAGAAGTCATTTATTATAATTATACAGATTCTTGATAAGTTGTCAAAGGCAAACATATAAAAAGTAATATTTACAACCCTGAGCTGGTTTCACATAACAGCACCAATGGCAGAGTGCTTGGCAGTCTTAGAAAAGCTAGTGCATATACTATAAATGGACATGGGAGTGCAAGAATAAAATAGATCAACATTCAATGTGGACCTCAACATAATATTCACAGATATTACCATGGAATGGTTATTGAAAAAAATATTTAACAGTGCAGGCTGTGAATGATCAGCAGTAAGTATGTGCATTACACTAAATATTTCAAGCACTTGTATAAACAATGAGCAATGACAGAGACAAATATTAAAAACAGCAGTAAAAGGGAAGTATTGGTCTGTGCAATAATCAAAGAAATAAAGTGCATATTATGTACATAAACTATTTACACAAATCTTAGGGCATTGGCCTAGTTCTCCACGAGTCAAGTCAGCTTTTATTGTCACTTTCTTCATATGCAGAGGCAGGGTGCGATTTGACGGAAAACCAGAAGGGGGGATATGTTTTAGATTTTTAGCAATATCAATGGAATTACATTGAACTGTGATAAAATTGTGCAGAAAAAGTGGCGATATCAAGACCAGAAGTGGGGGCAATCCCCACCTACAAATCGCACCCTGTGCAGAGGTCATACAAAGAAAATGTAATTACGTCTCTCTCTCATGCCAAGTCATAGACATACACAGGACTGATATTTTACAGACTGACAAAGTGCAGGACAGGTAACAGTGATGGACTGGTAACAATAATGAAAAATAATAAATACAATGGACATTTAACATGTAAACAAGGAAGAATAGGAATATAACAATAGGATGGAAGACATTACAGTAATAATACAATAATAACAGTAGCAATAGTAACAGTAAATAATAATAGTTATGTACAAAAGTGGTAAGATTGGAGTAGCAGAATTGTAGCAGCATGTTAAATTGTCTTATTGTTCAAGTGAGGTAACGCAGGAAGGTGCAAGACACTTAGAGCAGTTCAAGGGAAAGGGTAATGTGGTCCTTTCTGCGGGGTGGGGTGGGGGGGCAACAAGCAGCGCTGATGCTTTGTATGTTGCAGGATCCAGGCAGTTCTTGTTAATGGAGGACTGGGGTAGTTCAGGTAAGGTGCAGTACCAAAGGTGCTGTGCTGTGTTGTGCGTGTGTGTGTGAAGTGCAGGTGCAGTCATATAGTGTAGTTCCATGTACTGGTGTGTGTGTGTGTGTGTGTGTGTGTGTGTGTGTGTGTGTGTGTGTGTGTGTGTAGTGCAGGTGCAGTTCCATAGTGCAGTTCCCTATGTACTGGTGTGTGTGTGTACTCTTGTGGGGTAGTGCAGGTGCAGTCACAGTGCAGATCCAATGGTGCTTGTGTAACAGCTGGGCGTTTCATAGAGGAAGTGACCGAAACTCTGACAGCTTTGCGCGCATCCATTGCCATAAGAAGTCATACCTGACCTTGTCCAGAATGTTCTTGTCAAAAGTTGGGAAGGCTGTGAAATGCCTGCCTGGCTGTTTCCGGAACAGTTCTTCCCTCTTGATGACCTCCACCAAGGTTAAAATGTCCCTTGTGGCTTGAGCAGGAGCATGGCTGCCACTGGGGCGACTCACGTTCAGCTCCCTGTCAGTGGTCTTCAGTAGTGTATTTATGACCCCAATTGACTTGCTCACCCGGTCTGCAGTGTCCTCTGTCAAATGGGGTCAGCCCAATGTTCCCACGGCCCATTGGTCCCACAGCCCATTGGTCCCACATTGCTAAGACTTTTGCGTTTTTTCAAAATTAGGCCCAATGGTCCCACAGCCCATTGGTCCCACAGCCCATTGGTCCCACATCACTAAGATTTTTTAATTTAATTTTAGGTCCGTTGGTCCCACAGTCCATTGGTCCCACAGTCCGTTGGTCCCACATCACAAACACTTCAATGGGCTGTGGAACCAAGGGACCCACTAGTTTGACGCCATCTCGGTACTTCACATGGTAATCAAACATTTCAAACAAGCAATTTAAGGTTAGGTTTATGGTTAAGGTTAGGGTTAGGTTTAAGGTAAGGGTTAGGATTAGGGTTTAGGTTTAGGTTAGGTTTAGGGTCGTATGACGTAAGCGGTAAGTACCAAAAGGGCGTCGAATTAGTGAGTCCCGTGGGACCAATGGGCCTAAAAATTCAAATAAAAAAGCAATGTGGGACCAATGGGCTGTGGGACCAATGGACTGTGGGACCAATGGGCTGTGGGACCAATGGGCTGTGGGACCAATGGGCCTAAATAATGAAAAAAAGTCTTAGTGATGTGGGACCAATGGGCTGTGGGACCAATGGGTTGTGGGACCAATGGGCTGTGGGACCAATGGGCTGTGGGACCAATGGGGCGTGGGAACATTGGTACGCTCCCCTGTCAAATTGGAGCCTTTGTTTCTCAAAAAAGATTTCAAAAAATTGTTAAGGTGCTCTAAGTGAAGGTCAAGTGGGACATTGTTCCCCCTGCCACCTCTTCTGTTCCAGAAGCGGTTCCATGTGAGACTATGAGCCACCCGGGGAGACTGAGTTGCATTTAGTTGCACCGTTAACAGGAATGTGCTGTAGGCATACTGCGAGTGGTTGTATGTCTTGAATATCAAGAGTGCCACCTTATACAGCCGCATCAGGCGCTCACCATCTCCCTCTTTAACCCTTTGATGCGTTAGCGCCCCTAGCGGATGCGCATACGGGACATCAGACGATCGAAACAACAAGTACAAACATATTTGTATAAACAAAATGTTTCAGAAAGAAAATCGATACACACAACTAATAAACACACTTGGTTCTACAAACACAGAAAACCCAACGATTGTAGCTGCCTCGGTTAGCTCATAATCCTCCATCAACCGCACGCTATGTTCATTGATAATGTAAACAAATTGTCCGACTTCGTCAAACTAACATCATGTATAAACATAATAGGAGCGTTTGAAACGGTCTGAAACCCCATGTAAAATTCATTTACACCACCATAAAGATATACCTTAAGTTTGAAGACTTAAAGTTTGAATTTGATGTGTTATGAGTTTGCTTACCTTTAGGTGTTACAAGTGACTGAATTCCCTCATTGAAATAATCCACGGAGACTTCGACATTTTGATGATAATAAAATCCTTTATTCCTCAAAAACAAGGCTGTAGACTGAAGCATTAACTTGTTATCTGTTAGAATCCATCGTTTCTGTTCGCTAGATTTCATTATTTTTTGTGTTTGATTAACTTTTGTCAAGCGAGTTCTACACGCGAAATCTACTTCCGGGTTTGAACAAGGTTGCGTAAAATAACAATAGCCCAAACCATGGAGTTTAAAGGTCAATGATATCTTATTCGGCCAATAGTATTCGCCCATCTGGTTGACAAAATCAGGGGATTCCCCACGTTAGAGCGAAAAGCAAACGCGATTGGTCCATGCGTAACCATCATGTTCGGTTGCTTGTGTTTTGCCTGGCCATGTGCGTAAATGACCTTCTCGCAGTTGCGCATAGCGGTGTTTCCCGACAGCGCGAAATTTAAAAAACTCAGGAAGATGCAGCGTCGCTATTTTAATACGGATAAAGTCCTACAGCTGTTATTTGACGACGACATTGATGATGACATTGATTGTCTCAGTAATGGATATCCTGACAGCATGGACTCAGCTGAGGAGGAGCCGTTTGACGAGCGCATAGATCCCGTTTTGGACGTGTAAGTAGCCTACATGCGACTGCACACTAGCATTACTACACCGACTGTATGCACGCACCGATAGATAGATAGATAGATAGATAGATAGATAGATAGATAGATATGACTCGACTCTATATATAATAATAAGTTAGTTAGAACTTTATTTGTCCCCGTGGGGCAATGTATTGCACTCGCTGGCACAATACACATAAGACACAGTGAGACATAAGTTATAAGCAGACAAGCACATAGAACATAAAAGATAAAACACAACAATTGACATTCACACTAGTACACATTGGGTGGCTGCATAACTACTTGACCTCATTTAGTGCTTTTAATAATAATAAAAATAATAATAATAGTAATAGCAAATGTTATTCTATATTATATGGTCATATAATAGCTATCCAAATTTACAGGGTAGCTATGCATATAATTGTTATATAGTGCATGCTGAGCATTGCAAATGTATAATACTATATGCACAATATAATACTGTTTGCACAATCACTATGTTGTCAAAATGGCAAGGTAGATGCAAGGTACAGCGTAAGCGCTGTAATAGTAGTTGTAAAGGTCACTACCATACTACTGCTATTACACTTTACTAATGTGTTACTACATGCATTTGAATGCTTACATATAAATATACATAAATACATCAATTTAATGTTGCTGCTCAGATCAATTCTTTGTTTGTCAAAGTGTTCACTGCAATGAAATACATGCAAATGGTCCTTATTGTAAGAAATAACATGTAGTATATATCTTCTTTACTTAGAGGGGAGTCTCCTGTAGATGTGGAGGTGGACAGTGGAGAAGAACAGAGCGGGACATGCCCTACACAAATTGGCAGATGAATTGGGAGCTTCAGAACATCTGGTGCAGGTTGCTGCAGCTTCTGCTGAAATACAGAGGCTGTCTGGAGATATCACAATACCTGCCACCACTTCTGCTGCTGCCCCTCCAAAGCCTTCCACCTCCACTGCTCCTTCTGTTGCCCCACCACAGTCTGCTAGTCACCGGCTACAGCCTGCCACGGCCACTGCTGCTGCTGCGGCTGCCTCCTTCTCCCGGCCTGCTGCCGCTGCCGCTGCCTCCTCGTGCCGCAAGCGACCTCCTGCTGAGACTGTCACCCTCTCCCCCTCCTCTCCTGCCCGCCGTCGCCCTCCAGTTGCCTCTGCTGCACGCTGCAAGGGTCCCTGCTGCTGCTGCGGCTGCCTCCTCCTCCCGGTCTGCTGCTGCTGCGGCTGCCTCCTCCTTATGGCCTGAAGCTGCGGCTACCTCCTCCTTATGGCCTGAAGCTGCGGCTACCTCCTCCTTATGGCCTGATGCTGCGGCTGCCTCCTCCCGGTCTGCTGCTGCTGCGGCTGCCTCCTCCTTATGGCCTGAAGCTGCGGCTACCTCCTCCTCCCGGTCTGCTGCTGCTGCGGCTGTCTCCTCATTATGGCCTGATGCTGCGGCTGCCTCCTCCTCCCGGCCTACTGCCGCTGCCTCCTCGCGCCGCATGCGACCTCCTGCTGTGACTGTCACCCTCATCCTCTCCTGCCCGCCGTCGCCCTCCAGTTGCCTCTGCTGCACGACGCAAGGGTCCCTCTCCTGCACGCCGTCGCCCTGCCCCACCGCAAAGCCAGCTGTGCAACACAGCAGATGACGACCCTGATGGTTGGCAAGACATTACTGTCGCTGATGTCAAGCCAACAATACTTCTTTTCTCCCCCTAACGCCGCCCAGAAGTCCAGCTGGACTTGCTCCAATCATACTCCCCACTGGACCTTTGTGTTCTGGCCAACGGGGCTCTGGTGTGCTTGCCTTGACTGACAATACAATATAGCAAACAAATTGAGAAGCGAAAAATGCATCGTTACAGGTACTATGGACATGCCCAGTCTTACTATGCAGTGTCACAGGAAGTATGACGTGCCCGGGCTACTTGTGTGGCCATTTTTGTAACTATAATAATATTACTAATGACTGTGTTTGTATAGTAGTGTTCGTTCAATCATGCAGATCTATCTATTTTAGAAGTCTGACAAGTCTGAGGTGTTCCAAGTCATACATCCTTGGGAAGCAACGTTTTGAGGAAAGGCTCCTTGAGGGAAAAACTCCCTTGGAAAATCATTTTCAGAAGACTGATCATATCTGAAAAATAGTACACAGTATGCATACATTCATATCCACTGCACCTAGCAAAAGCACAATGTGCAGTGCTTCAGTATAACAGTATATAAGTCTGGATAGGTTTTGGGCACGTTTTGGAGAGAGTGTGGACCCCTGCTGTAGAAAATACAGCTATGCTTCTCAATTAATCAAAAAAATGGGTTTATATAGGACTAAATGTAAATGTAAGTGGAGTCACACTTGATTTTTATTGATATGACTGTTTTTGCCTTTGGGTACTTTTGGAGAGGTTTGGAGAGGTTGGGTAGACACTTTTGGGAACGCCTATGTCATGTAATGGATATTCTTTTGCAGCTCTTACAAACCTTTGTCTATTGCCTTCAAATTTTTCACACATGTTGCCAACATATAGGTGCATCATGTCATGTAATTTTTTTGGACCTGTGCCACTCCTAAATAATTGTGCACTATAGAATCCAAATAAATCATAGGCGATTTTTGATTTTTTTACATTTTTACTGCTGTGCCAACTGTAATATTGAATTCATAATGTTCTCATTAAAACACTTTAACTCTTTGAACATGATGTCCCAAATGTATTCTGTTATGTGGTTCATAAATTTTGTAAATAGCATATGTAGAACCAGAGATATTCTACTGTACATAATAAGTGTCAAATATAGGCGGAAATTGCCATTTTTTGCATCTGCATCAAAGGGTTAATGGCATCAAGGAAGTCGGCCAGTAGAAGTCCAAACCATAGTCTGGCCTCAGTATGCTGCTTCTTACAGTCCAAACTGGTACTGGGAGACTCTGAAACCGTGTCAGACGCATCACGGCCATGGACTTTGGCTTCATGGGTTCTTCGGGACTTTGGGTAGGCAAAATCCCTTTTGCAGCCAGGCTCACGACAAGGTAGACGCTCCTTCTCCACTGATGCGGCCCTGGCAGCATTGGTGATCTTGGTCGACACGTCAGCGATGTCCGTGGAGATGAACTCTGCAATGACCTCTGCCACAGTATCATGAAGCCAAGTCCTCTTCAATTCCACTGAGCCAAGTTGAACATGTTCAGGTATAAGCCCTTCTGGAGTGGCTGAAAAAGAGAAAAAAATGTTTAAGCATCATACTTTGCATTTTGGAAAAAACAGTTATTAAAAATACAAGATGCTTTTATGATTTTACAACAATGTTACAGACCTGTGGGATCCTCCAACTGCAAATGCTCCATCGCGGCTGCCAGGAAGAGTGCAGTGGTGTCCATGCGCACAAATTCTTTATATGCATTGTACGCTGGGTGGGGTCCTTTTTTGGCATTGCTGCACCTGTAAATTAATGTCTGCATTACTACAACAATATATGAAATGTTTGCCATTGTCATTATCACTAATACTTCAGCTTTTATTTCACTAAAGACATGTAAAAGGGTTTAAAAAAAAATCTTCTACCTGACATGATTCTACAGTCTTAGTTCAATCTTCATCAGAGGTCAGGTTGACCCTCGGATGAAGACTAGGTGAAGAATATATACTAATACCGTCGAAACATGTCAGGTAAAAGATAAAAAACTTTTACATGTCTGAAGTAAAAGGCAAACTTAAGTGTTACTACAACAGTTAGACATAATGAACGTCATACATCCTAAACACTTTTATTTTTCATCAATTGGAGTGTCGCTCTGTTGGATCTGTTTGTATGAGGGAGAAAAAGTTGTAGGTGCCTCTTCCGTCCAAAAACTCTGTTCAACCAACGATCGCTGCTTAGAACGATCAAAACCCTGCACAGGTCAATCTAGGTCAATCAAGCCCTTCTCAACACTTGCTCTCCTGTTAGCAAGTGATACTCCCAGTAGGCATTTACTTGTATTGTGTTGTAGTTTGATTGGTATCCCTCTTCTGTAAGTCGCTTTGGTTAAAAGCGCCTGCTAAATGTATAAATATAAATGTAATGTCTTGCTGCAGTGCCAGTGGAGAAAACCTGGGAATGGTGGTGAAGGAAGATGTGGCAAAAGGAGGCTGGGTCTGTATCTTTTCAGTGGAGGACAGATGAGATGTTATGGAAGCCTACATCCGATGACCATTTGGAGGTGCTGTCCCCTGCGAGTCTCCGATGTCGAACCACTGCATCCACTTCAGCTCGTTGGTGGGGGTGGGTTGTAAAGCTCAACTTCATGGCGGCCTTGGAACCCTTCTCAAATGTTGTTCTCCCAAGAAATTGGATGTTTGTGGCGTCATCCTCATGACCATCCTGGCCGAGAGATACCCAGTGCCCATCACACCCCTCACACACATGCACACGTTTGACCATAAATTGAAGGCGATCCTGCTGAACTATTATTTTTATAAATTATAACACATGGATAATTGGTTATTGCACTCATTGGAATACAAAATACTGATCATATTCAATTAACCTGAAGGATGCATAGACAATGCAAGTGCCTTACCTTAAAAGATTCATGTTTGCCACGAGTGTGCCATGGTCTTTGGCTGAAGCCTCTTTGAAGAATATTTTGTGATAAATCTGTAATACAACAGGTCAGAATTTAAAAAAAAATCCATTCATAGTAATTTAATTGCTAAAAAGGACAGTAAGTGAATGCAAAACACACCTCAAAGAGATTTTTCACAGCATGCCAATCCTCGAATTTCAGGAAAAGTCCTTCCAGGCGCTCTTCCACTGTTTCTCCTTCTGCAACACTGAGCTGGATGTTCCTGCTGTTAGCCTCTGTGAGCCGGTCACCCCCGACCAACACCTTCTCCAGGCCATCTGGTGTCCTGGGTGCATACCTACAGTTCAGTTAGACAAAGCAGCAAGTCAAACACAACCATATAATTTCTCTGGTATAACTTAAGATCACAATTTTGATGATTAACATGAAAGCTTTTCATTTGAGGACTACATCAAGTGCATGTATGAGACATGGGCCCAAATAATCACAAAGGCATCCCACTTACTCATTTTGAAGGTGCCGTAGAACATCCATTAAGTCACTGGTTTGGTTCTCGTTCTTGAAGAGAAGACCTAGTGGGTACTGTTTTTCACAAAAAAAGTGTGACAAAATCTTGAAATATGCCTCTTATGGTATACTCATGACCTTACATCGTGATTCATCCAAAAATAATAAGCATGTTTTTTATGGAAAATCAACTTACATGGGTTGAGGGCTTAGCCATTTCCTCAGAGTATTGGTGAGGAATGTGGTTGACCACGGCGCTGGCGAGGGGCTTGAATGCATCTAGGTAGGTTGTCAGCAGACGGCTTCCCAAAATCACAAACTCCCGCCGCACGTGTGCCTGGGTGTCTGGGCCTGGAAGTGATTTAGAAAGGTCGTAGTCCGACAAGCAGTACTCTGCGTTCTTGTTGTCCAGGTGAAGTGATGGGACTCTGTCTACCACACACATGTGATGAATCCAGTGTATGGACTTGTTGGCGTTTTTGGCAGACTGGTGGTGAGTGTGCATGAAAAAGTCCAGATTATCAAAGATTAAGGAGTATGTTTGAGGTAGGGTAGGTGACTGTGGAAGAGGTGCCACACCCAGGCTTGCCATTTCATCTTCGGAAATTGTTGTGAAAGTGAAGTCTGTGGCATCACCTGCATTGCTGTGGTCTTCGGTGAGGACTGGGACTTGGGACTCTGAGTTGAAGAAATCTTCCAGGTCTCCTTTCAGCGATGAAACTGGAAGCTTGTAGAGTTTAGCTATCTCTTTCTGCTTCATCACCGCAGTCTGGTGTACGGTTGTTAGTCCCAGCTTGGCCAAACGTGTAAATGCTGACTTCTTCGCCCCACCATACAGCAGCACCATGTCAACATAGTAGGACAGTGCTGACAAACCTGGACATCTTCCCCTTAATGCTACTGCTGCAGCAGTACAAATATGGGGTGCCGAGTCTTTGGCAATGGTGGAAATTATGCCCAGCAAGAAGGGGGACAGTCGCTTCAGGTCATCGTGAATTTCTTTGAAAGAAAAATCCACCAAGTCAGTTGCACTCGATCTCCACAGCCCGAAATTGTTCTTCCTACTGCACAGGTCCTGACATTCTCCATCAATCACTTGCAGAACAACTGATTTCACTTCCTCCATCAGGTCCTTGTTTGTAGAGATCAGATGGGCAGCTCTTTGGAAATTTCTTCTGGCCAAGCTTTCAATGACACCAGCAACATCTTGTTGGCACATGAATTTTCTGTCCTCCTTCCCATATTTGATGAGGACCTAACAAACAACAACAACAAAAAAACAAAAACAAATGTAATGTTAACATATACATAATAACATCAAAGTTGTCAGGGCCCTAAAATATACCTCTCTCTCTCTCTCTCTCTCTCTCTCTATACACAACTTCAAAGTTTTGAAATCACTGTGCAGGAACAACATTGCAGTGGTGATGTAACAAGGAATCAAGGAGTTATTTTGTCACATACATGTGTTTATTGTGTAATATTATCAAGTGAAATTTAAGTCTGGTGTCAGACCATTTGGGCAAAGTACAGAACAGAACTGCAGAGGGAATTGGGGGTACAAGATGGCTGAGTTACGAAATGGTTGACTGTGTGGGGGAGGGGAACCACAGACACGGAGCACCCAAGAACAAGTCAGAGTAACTTATAACTGCTCTGGGACATTAAAACGCAAGACGCAGCTCAAAGTACAGAAGTAACTTTTACAAACAAAGATTCAATCACTGACCACACACTGACTACTTTCGTGATTATTGTCATCTTCGATCATTATACAATGTTAATAACACCACATTTGATCACCTTACTTAACGCCACTCACCTCAGTCTCACTGGTCCGTGCAGGCGCTTCGGACAACCGTCTCGCCTTTTTGGTCCGTGGAGTTTTAATTGGTGTGTCTCGGTCCCTCTTGTCTGTCGAAGACACGTTAGGCCCTTCTTCGGACGCCTCCTGTTTCTTCCACTCGCAAAACTTGTCCGTGTCTAATTTAAACCTTGTCACCCAACCGAAGCATTTGCGACAAATGCGACATGATCGCAGAGGATTGTATTCCACAGGTAGCCCTAAAGTCGCAAGTGTCGTGCATAAATCTGTCCTTGTCGCGTCTTGAAATAACAGTTTGGTGTTCGTTATCCTACCTCCAACTTTCAAATTAACGTTGCAAAATCTGCACATGTCATTAACATCCATGTTCTTACGCCTCGATGTCGGAACAGAGTCCCATGGAGGTTAGCGGTAGACTGAGCGAAAGCCGGCTGTTTACAAAATCTTTGAGCGGAAGTATGTAGGATGGCGGATGTGGGGAGCGTGATTCACGAGCGAGAGCCTCGCGAGAGTAAGCCTGAGCCTTGGCGCATAAACATACGTCATTCCAAAAGGTTACTGATTGGTTAAGGGAACGCCAAAGTCAACAAAGTCAACAGTCGGCTATTCGCCCAGGCTAATGTAAATCCACCATTTGGATAACAGCAACTCTCCTTCACTGCCCAGCAGCAGCAGCGCTGCACGAGTGACAGGAGATCTTTCTTTCTCTCCGTCTGCCAAAACGCTGCAGCCCGCCCCCCTCAGCACTGTCTGCTCATTGGTTCACAGACTTATTCTCCAGTTCACAACAACATTATTATTGGCTCAAAGGCTTGGCTGTCGTCGCTGTCTGGAGGAGTCCTGTCACAGCGCTTTGTTGAGTTTAGCGACTTCATAAAAAATATCTCGATATTGCAAAATTACTCATCGTCAAAACAACATTCACGATAATTTCGCAGACGATATGTATCGCCCACCCTTACTGAGTAGGCTAACATCCTTACTCAGATCCTTGCAAATTACCCCCAAACTCTGATCGGATCCAATACCCTGGGATTTTGAAGTTTGATCGCCGGCAAGATAAGTTGAATTGTAATGCTGTTTATGTTTTCTCCCCCATGAAAACGAATTTTCTGGAGCTTGCCGTCAACCATATGCTAGCCTACTAGCTATGTGGCTACGTAAACACGGCATTCCATATGGATCACCAGTTATGGATCAGGCATTGGGTTATTGGATTTTGTTACCGAGCTTGGGTTAAATTACTTTCGGAACTTGTTAATCTTTCTGCGTGTTACTGAAGACCACGGTGCTTTCATGTATGCAAAGGCATTCGGCTATAACTTGCAGAGCAAACTTTGCTGTGAGCCTGTGAAGCCCTGGACGTAAATGCGTGTTTTGATTGGCCAAGGTAGTCAGACAGGAGGTATGTCAAGACAGCTGAGCAGGACAACACGAAGCTGAGGTTTTGTGCCAGTTATAATTTCATATCAATACCAACTGATCCCCTTCTAAAAGCGTGACATTCTGAAACAGCGCTTGGCTGACAAAAACCTTATTATCTCAGTTTCTTGCAGAATTTTGCAGAATTCGGGAGGTACCCGCATCGGTTTAACTTAGGTTTGCTTGGCAATAAAAGCTCATAGAGACACACGGTTTTCACCCACGACAAGGGCAAAGTCTCCACTTTCAAACGAGCCATAACATGTTTCAGTGGCACCATCACATAATATTCTGTGACTCTACAAAAAACGTCAAAAAAGGGCTTAGAACGCCGGTATTCTACGACATAATTCCGTAAGCACCGCCGGTATTCAATGTGTTAAGTTAAAGCTGGGATTACACTGTGCGACTTTTGCCCCGATTTGGCACTCGCACGACTTTTTGAGAGTCGGGCCGATTTCTTGCTCAATCGCAGGTCAATCGTGAGTCTCGCATCGTGCAGTGTACATGGGGTAACGACAAGCGATTTCGCCTCACGATCGTGCAATCGCAGGGTCGCAAGAAAATCAAAACGGTTTGAAATTCTGGTCGTGGCTCGTGCGTAAATCGCACAGTTAAAGCAGTGCTACGACCCGATTTGACACTTCACATGCACAAATTGATAGGGCCGTGTGATTCGCTGTTGAGCGCGACATCATCTCCACCTCAGGTGCGCATGTTCCTTCCTCTGCAGACCACGGAAACATGCCTGTCGCGTCGTACAGTGGAAGCATTTTGCTCGCATCCGACTGAAGGCCCGTGTATTGTGAGGACTTGAGTCGTGAGCTGTGAACTTTTAAACAGTGAAATTCCATCGTGCAGTGTGAGCAGAAGTTTAAGACCCACGAGTGAAAATATCGCACATTGTATGCCCGGCAGTGTTGCCAGAGGCTACTTGGGATGAGCGTCGGCGGGCAAAAACGGAAAAAATTGGCCATTTGGCGTTTTTTAAGCCGTTTTGGGCCCATAGAAGTCAATGTAATTTTTTGAATTTGGGTGGAATTTAGCGCATTTTGGCGGTTTTTGAGAACCTTTTGGGCGGGATTTGGTCAGACACATCTGGCAACACTGATGCCCAGCTTAAGTCATGGTCCTCAACACCGCAGGAAAGCACTTTTGTCACGTGCCTAGGGGGCTGTTCCAATGTCCGTACTTTCCGCACTGTGTTTGGGTACGCAGGGCGGTTCCATTTCTAATCGCGGTTGTGAAGTGTACTGTAAAGTGCCCGGATAACGCCCTCAGATCGGCCATTTTTCGGTGTGGATAATTGTACACTTTTCGCACTCAACGGTCGCCATATTGTCTACGTAGCGGAAGTTACGTCCGACAATGACCCGCGAAGTTACGAAAATAAAACATGGCGGACGAAGCGACAACGGCGAGTCCCAACTCGTACAGATGTAAGTTTACAATGTTTGCACATCATTGGCAATTTGTTCCGTGATAAAATGTGCACAAAACACATATATACACATTTAACACATTTATATGAGTCACTTTGTCGCCTTGTTGTTAACTTAACTGTGTACCCTAGGACCATGCTAGCTTGAAGCCGGACCATCGTAGCCTACTTAAAAACAACTATAATGTTGATAATGCAATACAACATGTTAATGTAGCGCAGCATCAAAAGTAGTGGTCTCAAAAACGCTCAAAATACACAAACACATGAATACATCAGCCCTGGAGGCTGCCTTTCAGCTTGTTGTAACTGAATACAGATCGATTAACATGACGTTACGATATAGGTAGAGCTCTATCGGTAGATAACAATGATTGAACTGTCAGCAGTTAATAGAAGTTGTACTCGATTCCTCGATGTACTTTCGAAACGACGATTTCTTTCTGTTCAGGGACAGACGACGACACCGCACACTTCATTCGGTGGAGGGTGGCCAATAAATCGGTCTTCACCGGAGGCCGGACAACCAATGTGGCTGGGTACAAGTAAGGGCAGATGAGATGATGCTTTGCTTTTCGTTCTATCTGTTGAATAGAGCTGGTAGCATTATCTGTAGCCCTAGTATAAGCTACCAATCTTATATTTAAATGCACAACCCTGATCCCACTTACTAATCATCACTGGCTGTGTGTGTGTTTTTTTTTGTCCATGTTATGATGACCAGCATGTACCTCGAGGAGAGAGGGCTACAGGGCAAACTTACGACCCACTTCTTGAAAAAGAAGTGGGAAAACCTTAAAGTGTACCTCCGGGATTTTGGACACCAGGCCTCATTTCCGAGTCAGCCAGGGTGTAAACAATGTGTCCAGAACGTTTTTTTCACATTCCATGCAGTCCTTGTGAATTCTCATATCCATGTTGCTAAGCTAGCGCAAGTGGACGGGAATGGTAGTAGCCTGCCCCCAAAAATAGTCTTATCCCGTTTAAACAACATTCAAAACAAAACCGTTATTATACCATACTGCAAGTGTAAATGTTTGCCTTAGTAGAATGAAGTTTGAAATTAAACCAACCTTGCACTGCGTGGATTTTGCCATGTTGAGAGACTATTTTCTCGGGGTCGGCGGAATTTTACTTTGCTCTCTTCAGTTGTGATGTAGCCCACCCACCCACTGCAGGGACCCGCAAGGGACATTGCAAATCAAGGCTAGTTCTACAACTGCTTTCGGATCGAATAGTGGATTAAAACCCAACGACATCGCACCATGGTACATCAATGTGTATATACCAACTGCAATAATAAAGCCCACAGATGGGTATCGGCAAGTTTCCATTGGTTTCCGTGAAAGATGTTGAAAGAACCAAACTCTGGCTCCTGGCTGCAGGGCTACATCAACAAACCGATGGAGACGCTCCGTAAGCTACCCCGGTGCTTTGCAGTGACCATTTCAGTCCCGACGACTTCACAAAGTCCTTCTCGAAGTCTAATACCTACACGGAAAACTCTAAAAGTGTCCGCAGTGCCAACCGCATTCCCAGATCTACATTTTGTGGCGCGCACCAACAGTCTCCGAAGAACAGGTTTGTTATGCTTTCTGCTTCTATGATGGTAGCCCAGTGGTATGGCTTCGCCTATGTTAGCCAAAACTTGGGCTAGAAGTTACCCTTTTGGATTGGCATGTTGTAATGCTTTACTGTTATTTTGTGTAATTGCTGTGACAAATGGCATTAGGCCTAGACATGACTTGCCGTATTCCTATGGATTCATAAGTTACGCAACGCTATGTGATCTGGCTTGACATTGTGGAATATGTCACTCGTAACTCTAGTTATTATAGGGAATGTTTTTTTTTGTGAAGAGATGGAATGGAAGGATGAAAGGGATTTAGAAGAGATGGGTGCACTGTTCTGTTCGCCAACATCTAATGCTCTGTAGACACACGGGTCATCTAGTAACAACTAAACATTGTCATGGCAATGTTACGAAAGGTTGACAAAGTCGGACAGAAAGCATTACTCTTGGTGTTTGCGAGCGAGGTCAGGGAGAGGGGAAAACCGTTCAGTTTTACAAACTTCAAAGATGTTGGAGTTCGCTCTATGGAAAAGTTATGGATGTGTCAAACGAAGCTAGGATTTGTACTAGGAATATCACTCCGCGGCTGTCAAGCTTTCAAACCGGAACACAAATTGCTGATGGTGATCAAACATGATTGCAATGTTGGTTTAATTTCAAACTTCATTCTATCAAGACAAGTATTTACACTTGCAGTCTGGCATAATAATGGGGTTGTTTTGAATGTTGTTGCAACTGGATAAGACTATTTTTGGGGGCAGGCTACTACCATTCCCGTCCACTTGCGCTAGCTTAGCAACATGGATATGAGAATTCACAAGGACTGCATGGAATGTGAAAAAAACGTTCTGGACACATTGTTTACACCCTGGCTGACTCGGAAATGAGGCCTGGTGTCCAAAATCCCGGAGGTACACTTTAAGCAAAAGTACAAGGTAAGTAGGACCACTGCTGTGTCCTGGAAGTGGTTTGATATTATGCATGAGGTGCTGGGGGGGTTGCCTTCCACGACTCCCCCGGTCCTCTTTGCCACCACATCCAGGAGCCAGGACACAGTGGTGGACACCCCCTCCTCTGCCGTTAGGGTAGAGGAGGAGGAGGAGGATGAGGAGGAAGGAGAGGGGGGCCTGCGACCTCAAGGGACACCAGTGCGGAAGACGAAGGCGAGGAAGCGGCGTAGGTTGGATGTGGCGGAGGTGTTAGAGGATATGAAAGGGAAGGAGGAGGAGGAGTGGCAACACATGGTGCAGGAGAGGACGAGGCAGAGAAAGGAGGAAATGGAGGAGAGGAGGCACCGAAAGGCACTGGAAAGGCAGGAGGCATGGCAGAGGGAGACGATGGAGAGGGAGGAGCGTTGGCGAGAGGAGATGTGGGCAAGAGAGGAGAGGAGGGACAGGGAGGCCGCGTTGAGGGACGAGCGCCTGCTGGCCATCTTGGAGGCCTTGGCGCGGCGCTAAAAGTGTTTAATTTTTTTTGTCCCCAGTTTTCTCCTTTTTTCACCTGATCAATTACTTTTCAGACATTATTTTCATGAAGATGCCCCCTCCCTTCCTACTTTTTCACTGTTCTTGTTTGGTTTGTTGTTGTTTTTATTTTCTGTAAAAATATTAATAAAATAAAATTTGATTTGAATTGAAACAGGAAAGGTTGACTGAGCGCTCTTGTTCTCCAACTTAGTAAACTCCAAACTGTGGGTGCTCTTGAAGTAAGAAGACTAAAGTCCTTTCATTTAGAGCGTGTTGGCACAAGGGCCGACTTCAGGCAACTCCACAACCCGCACTGGGTCTTCATCAGGGCGTAAACCTTCATCATTACGCCCTGATGAAGACCCAGTGCGGGTTGAAATCGTTTGGCGGTTTTATCTCTGTAACAATGCCCATGGATTAATAAAGGGTTTTTATACTAAGGACAATCCTTGTCGGCCTGTGGAGTTGCCTGAAGTTGATTTGATTTGAGTTTGTTGATCTTTTTAGTACTGGTCAATGGCAATTATTAGTGTTGTCACAGTTACAGTATTGTACATGTACATTTCCCTTACTATTCTAAACCCTAACTTTTCTAAACCAATTCACAGCTGAAATAAATGTGAGGCCAGCCAGCCAGCCTTCACATGCTCTGGAAGAAAATCTGCAACTATGGTTTCAACATGACATGGTAAAAAGTAGTGCCACGGTTTTGCATGTGTTATTTTCAGAACCCAAACCCTCCCTCACCCATAAATTATTGAAATTGATTCTCACCAAAAATGTTTTCAGAAAAAAATAACTTTTTATTATGAACAAGACACAATTCCCCACGAATAACATCAACATCACCAGTGTACGGCCGACATCTGGGGTTTTGAATCAGAGGGTCAAACAACGGCGTCAAGACTGGAGCCTTAAGAAAAAAACGGGGTAAGTTTAACTAAAAACTGAATGAAACACTTGTAACTTGTTTTTTTTGTGTGTCTGTAGTCTGCTAACGTCTGCAAAGTCAAAGCAGTGGTGATTCTGGTTTCGCTTGTGACCGTTGACACAGTTCACTGAACTTTTTATTATGTTAACGCGTTGTGTGTTGTGTTCTATTGGAGGTTGTGTGTGTGTGTGTGTGTGTTACAGATACGCGTGGTCGTGTTGGTGTGTCGGCTGGAAGCAGTTGGCGATCCGGAGCCTCTCCTCTACCCCAGACACCGTGCCATCAAGCTCTGCCCCCCACACATCCTCTGCTTCCTCCTCAGGATCATCAGGCTCCTCGTCCTCCGGTGGGCCCCCTTCCTCCGGCTCCAGAACATCGCCCTGGCTTAGGCAGATATTGTGCAGGATGGTGCAGCAGGTAATAACTTTCGGCACAAAATTAATGTTCACTTCTAGGGCCTTCGTGAAAATGCACCTCCATCTGACCTTCAGGACACCAAAAGACCTCTCCACCACTTGCCTTGCCTGTGAGAGGGCTCTGTTGTAGGCTGCCTCCATGGGGTTCCGCAATGGTCTTCTAAAAGGGGTCATTAGAACCATTGGCTGCGTCAGGCAGGGGTACCCCCCATCCCCAATGAGGTAGTACCCCGCCGGAGGGTATCTCCTCTCCAAAAAGAGGGGGCTGTTTTTCAGAACTCTGGTATCGTGCACCGACCCAGGCCACCCCACACAGACATCTAAGAACTTGGTGGTGTCGTCACACACTGCCTGCAGTTGAATAGAGTGAAATAGCTTTCTGTTAGAATAGCAGTCAGCATTTTCTTGAGGGGGTATCACCCGAATATGTGACCCATCGATGCTGCCCACAACACGTCCAAGTATGGGCGATCCGGCCATACGCGCAAAGCCCGCGCATATGGCTGGCAACTCCTGCCTGGTGGGGTGCCTGATGACTCTTTGCAGCAGGCCCACAATCCTGTTGCTGCTGTTATGGACTGCCCTGTGGATTGTGGTGCGGGGAATATCAAAGGCGCGTGACACAACCCTGTAGGAGGTCCCACATGCTAGCCAAAACAAAAAAAACAGTGTTTCAATGTCACGCCCCCATCCATGGTCTGCCTCCCTCCCTATTGCATCCATGAGGGCGTGGAATGAGTTGCGGGTCAGCCGGAAATCAGTGCGTAGGTCGCTCACGCCGTCGTAATATATCCGGAGCAGAGGCACCGTGTTGTTAATGACAACATATCTTCTTGGGTGTTCAGGATCAGGCTGTAAGGGAACATTTGTTGCAGTTGTTTGTTTGTTTGTTTGTTTATATATTTATTGCTTTACATTTTGTTTACACTTAGCTATTCAATTATTAACTTCTGAATGCTTGAACTTCTTAATGTTATTAATACAATTCAGGTATTAATGCTTTATCTTATTCATGTAATTTATATATTTATTTCATTTATTTATTTAATTTATTTATTTAATTAATTTATTAACATTCAGTAAATGCATGATAGTGTTAACACTTTATGAAATGTACCAACATTAGATTCTAAACCTGATAATGCACTGTGTGAAACTTGTTTGCTTTAAAAAATATATATTAAAAAAAAATGAGCAGCAAGCAGTGTGCAATGTCTCTTTCATAATTGAGTATGTGTTAGGTATGGGATGGAGGACAAACAGATCAAGACCCTATGGCCAGACTAATATCCAGTGCAATTGAGAACTTCTGAAATGTGATCAAGAAAAAGAGGGTTGGATGTTTGCTAGTCAACAAATAAATTCAGCAATGTGACTTTTGCAACGGGAGGGGAATGAAGTCATCAAAAAACATTGCAAGATTTGGGGAGGAGAGTGTGCTAAGATCCATAAAAGCTGTAATCAAATCCAGGGTTATTTCTGAATTGCTCCCAATTAATATTATTCACAAATCAAAACCTTTTATGTTGTTTTAAAGTGAATAGTTGTCTTTGCCTTTTTGGAGGTCATAAAACATTACATCTTTTGTGTGATATAAACCTTGTTACTGATATGATTTATTGCAATAAAAGAGGTGTTGTGCTCAGTGAAGGGTTGATCTGTATTACTGCTGGTCTGCACCTGGTACACATATATAGCTGCTACTTAAATGTAGACCCTAGGTAATTTTATGTATGGGCCCTTTCTACTGTATTAGGCCTACACAAAAGACAGCACTGGTAGTCACGTTGAGGATGTGGTAATTCACACGATATTTGGGATAAGTGTTTTTTTTGTGAAGAAGGAATTAATCGCCCAAAATAATCGCATGGTAATACACGCATGGTCGCACACGCAATTCAGACAAATTAAAGCCCCCGGCTGTTATTTCATATTCACTATTATGCAATAACCTTCGTATAGGTGTACACACCAGTGGGTTGTTGGCAACAAGCAAGACCCGTTGACGACGGCGGCGACGACAACGAATCCAAAATAAATTGTTGATGAAAACAATGAGAATAATGACAGTGGCATCCATTTTGGTGAAACAGAATTATTTTATTTTTCGCGGTTTCTGTGGGCACGGCAAACGCAATTTCCGGTAAGTGCGGCAGGCAGTGTGAACAATGGAACTACACTCAGCTCTCGATTCTCGCCCACACTCTGAGGGTGGAAAGTGCACTTTATCACAGTACACAGTGCAGAGGGTGGAGAATGGAACACGCTCCTGACTAGATTTGCAAGGTTTTCTTGCTGTGTCGGTGGATTTCTGTTTCCACTGTGAATTTCTGTTGCTAAATGCAAAAATGCTCTGCTGTGCCTAACCAAAACCATGGCTAACCTGCTGTACTTTTGTCAAGGACAGCGAAACAAGCGAGGGAAATGGCAAAATTGATGGTAAAGGCGTAGTGCAAAAACGCGATAGATGGTTCAAATCGGCGCGTTATCTTAAGCTGGACTTACACTGTGCGACTTTTGCCCCGATTTGGCACTCGCACGACTTTTTGAGAGTCGGGCCAATTTCTTGCTCAATCGTGAGTTTCGCATCGTGCAGTGTACATGGGGTAACGACAAGCGATTTCGCCTCACAATCGTGCAATTGCAGGGTCGCAAGAAAATCAAAACGGTTTGAAATTCTGGTCGTGGCTCGTGCGTAAATCGCAGAGTTAAAGTAGTGTTACGACCCGATTTGACACTTCACATGCACAAATTAATAGGGCCGTGCGATTCGCTGTTGAGCGCGACCTAATCTCCACCTCAGGTGCGCATATTCCCTCCTCTGCGGACCGGGTAAACATGCCAGTCGCGTCGTACGGTGGAAGTATTTCGGTCGCATCCGACTGTCGGCTCGTGTAGTGTGAGGACGTGAGTCGTAAGCTGTAAACTTTTAAACAGTGAAATTCCGGGGTCTGCTTGTTTTTCCGACGCCCCATTGGTCCGATGCGTCAATGTTCCGAACATTTCCCATTGATCCTACAGCACTTAGTCACAGATAACTTTTTACCAATTAAATGAAACCCTTTGTCCCAACAGTCCAATGTTTGGACCAAAAGCTGCTTTAGATCACTGTCATCTCTGAAGCCTGCGCAGTGGTCGTGCAGCTGTCTGTAACAGGTTAGGTTTAGGGAAGGTTTTGGTCAAGGCACACATTTAAAATTCAGAAACATTGCAATAGCCTACTGACAGGTTAGGGTTAGGAATGGTTTTGGGTAGGGCACAATTGTAAAACTTGGCAACATTGCATTAATGACAGGTTATGTTTTGGGGTGGTTTTGGTAAGGGCACAGATCGCGTCGGATATGTGCTCGTCGCAGCGCATGCAGCTGAAGTCTACTTGGCACCGGGAAAAGCAGGACATAACCTGGGATGATGACCAACCCCAGCCATTGGTCGGAACATTGAGCTGTCGGAGCAAAGGGTTTATTTTAATTATTTTGAGTTAGTGGGCTGTAGGATCAATGGAAAATTTTCGGAATATTGACGGATCGGACTAAAGAGGCGTCGGAAAAATGACATGCTACCGAAATTCCATCGTGCAGTGTGAGCAGAAGCTTAAGACCCACGAGTGAAAACATTGCACAGTGTATGCCCGGCTTAACTTAATCTTATGATGCCATGTTGGCAGAGGGCTAGGCATGAAGATAGACGCTAACAGGGATGCAGGCAGGGGGGCTCGGATGTGGGAATCCCTTGATTGCAGCAATTTAGGGGCTCATAGACCTGCAACTGGGGGGTTATACACACACCTGAGGGCGGTGTGTCATTGATCTGTTTCATCGATAGCACACACTCAAACAGGCTCATGCACACATACACACACACACACACACACACAGAAAGATGCTTGGCACAGACCCCCTGCTTTACCGATGCCACAGGCAAAGGTCTGTTTTTCTCTGCCTTGCACACTGACAGAGTCGGCGTGCACGGCCAGTCCTGTTCAAAACCCCTTCACAGCCAAAGCTAGTGTGCTACTTTGCCATTCATTTGAATGAGACACCGCCGGTCGGCGGCATGAAAAATACGCTCCAGTTCTATTTTCCAAATGCAGCGCGGCGTGGAGCCGGCTCCCGCGCCACTGACGCCCAACTACCGCTGGTTGGTGTGTAAGGACAGATATGTTTCAATGTATTTTCACTGACGCCGGTAAAAAACGTGGCCGTTCCGCGACGCTTTACCTCCCTAGTGTGTAAGACCCCTTAAAGGGACACTCTATGCGTTTACATGAGACACTTAAGTCCGATTTAACTCACTTTAATTCTGATTAAAACTTAATTCCGCTCTAAAAATATCATGCAAACACTTACCGAACAGGATTTAAGTTTATTCTGATTTAAACTTAAGTCGGATTAAAGTGGGTGGTTTATTCCTCTTTTAAATGTGATTAAACACGTTCCTCTGTCATGTAACCTTTTATTCAGAATTACAATAAGTCCAGTCGTTCCACGCATGCTCGTTGGCCACACGATGGCGCCAAGAGCCCATGCTCTTTGCTAGTGAGAAAAAAATGGCGGCACTTCCTGTTGATTTTCACTTTAAAGTCCCTAAGTGACTATAAATGTTGTGGCTTCCATATATTGTTGTAAAAGTGCCCCACGAAGTAATGAAGCACAACAAAGTTACTCCACATCACCCTTTGACCAGTTCGTTTTTTCTAAGTTAGGTGGGTGCTAACTAGCATTTGAAAGAGCCAGACCCAAAGGGGATTTTTCCAGCCTTGAGTCCGACTGAGGGAATTAATTTTCAGGTAGAAGATTAGCTTGTGTCCCAGTAGTAAACAGAGTTCCCCGGAGGTTTTGCAACCACGCCCCCACGCCTTATTTGGCTCGCTCAACACGTGCGTCCTCAGTCCAATCGCAATGCTTTCTTTCCCCCAGACGCTTAATCAGATTTAAGTGAAAGTGCCATGTATACACGTCGCAAAATAACTCTTAATCCGATCCATTTAAATCTCATTTATTAAATCAGACTTAAAAACATCATGTAACCGTAGCCACTGTGTGAGATTTTTAGTTGTTTATTTCCAGAATTCCTGCTGCCCATTCACTAATGTTACCTTTTACATGAATACTTACCACCAGTATCAAATTCTAAGTATTCATTATGACTGGAAAAAATGCATTTTTCATAAATGAAAAGGGGGATCTTTTCCATGGTCCACCATTTTGAATGTCCAAAAATAGCCATTTTTAGCTGCAGAAATGACTGTACTTGGACCATACTATAAAATATTTGTTTATTTCTTAGTAAACTTTCATGTAAAGATCAAATTTGGCAATAGGCACACCAGTTTCCATGAGCAGCATAGTTGCAGTACCTTTTTTGACCGTTTCCTGCACAGTGTCCCTTTAAACTGCTGGTTCTTTCTCAATCTTGATTTAAACGTACGTACATCATGCGCGCACACACACTTTCAGTACAAACCCCCTGGTGAGAAGCAGAGTAGGGGAGAGGCAGAGACAACACAGAAAGAGAGAGAGAGAGAGAGAAGAGAGTGAAAGAATGAGAGAAGATAACGAGAGAAAGCACTCAAAGACAAACATTATGAATCGAAGGGAGAGATAGAAGCTGAGATGAAGAGAAACAAAGACAGAAGTCACTGAAACACAAAGGTTATGACAGGTTATGACAGAGAGAGCGGGGAGGGAGAGTGGAAAAGATGAACTGCTGCAGACAGAGATGATAAGAGAAATGGAAGAGAGAGAGAGAGAGAGAGAGAGATTAAGACAGAGGCTATGAGTGGAAGACAGATCGAGGAGAGGGGAAGAGACAGCAAGAGAAAGATGAGGAAAGTGAAAACTAGAACTGGAAATTGAGAGGAATAGAAAGTTAATCATTGAAAAAAAACAAAGGCTCCTAGGGTGTGTAAGCGTGCGAGCGAGAGAGAAAGAGGGAGGAGAGAAGTTAGGGACGAAAGGAGAGAGGAGGTACAGTAGCAAGGAAAGGGGGACGAAAGAAAGACAAGCAGCAAAAAAATAACTTGAACGGCAGGAAAGGAAGAAAAGTGAGGAGTGAAACACAGAGACAGAGAGAGATATATACAGGGGTCGAGAGAAAGAACCCTGACACATTGGCCACGTTCACATGATGTTTTTAAGTCCTAATTAATAATTCCGAAATAAATAGTTCTGTCAAGTTTACATTGCACTTCCATTCAATTCAGAATTGATTAAATGTTAACATGTTTTCAAAGCGGAATTAAGTTTTATTTGGAATTACATTTTTGTTCATTCAGAATTATATGTCCCATGGGGAGGTGTGTGTGTGTGTTCATGGTTTTGTGTGTGTGTGTGCGCGTGTGTAATAACTGTGTGTAGACAACTTCAGTTAGTGTAAACATTTACTTTGAGCCAGATAGGTTCCATGACATTTATCTTTCAACTGACCTCACATCTGAATGCGTCTTACCAATTGACCAATGGAAGACTTGCTTACTCTAATAGAAGAGCAAAGGATGTGGCACCATTGTAGCCCCATGGCATGCTTTCCATATGAGCAAGGATATTCCATTGTAACCACCAGGGTTGTACTTTCTCTAGAGCAGTGTTTCCCAACCAGGGGTACGTGTACCACAAGGGGTACGCGAACACACCTCAGGGGGTACGTGGAAAGTGTGATAATAACAAATGTATGGAGTGTCACATTGGAATAGACAGACGAACAGATATAGAGCATGAAGGAGGGGTACTCATCATGTGATAAAGATGCTTAGGAGGTACACAGGACAAAAAAGGTTGGGAATCACTGCTCTAGAGAACCACAAGTAGGCTACATGTCCTTTTAACCTGTGTTACGCTTTCTGTAAGGAATGGTGGTCCTTTCAGCAAAAGGAGGAATCTATTATGCTGTACAGTCTACTACACCCTGGAGCCAATAGTTCATATTGCATGGCTTTGTGTGTGTGTTCAAGTGGTGTGTGTGTGTGTGTGTGTGTGTGTGTGTGTGTGTGTGTGTGTGTGTGTGTGTGTGTGTGTGTGTGTGTGTGTGTGTGTGTGTGTGTGTGGAGCCCTATCTCACGCCTTTCGTAAAGTCTTCACAAAAATAATAGATTAATTTTCGTGGTGCATTCAC
Organism: Engraulis encrasicolus; assembly: GCF_034702125.1. Taxonomy (NCBI): domain Eukaryota; kingdom Metazoa; phylum Chordata; class Actinopteri; order Clupeiformes; family Engraulidae; genus Engraulis; species Engraulis encrasicolus. Next base: position 21,893,468 of record NC_085875.1, read on the forward strand.
GTTATTGCCCGCCTTTCGTAAAGTCTTCACGAAAATAATAGATTAATTTTCACGCTGCCTATTCACTTGAATTGCCCCACTGCTGCTATGGTTATCCAAGGGTCTGCAGGGGCGGGGAGGGGGTGCTGACAGAACACTGCTGATACACTCGGGACTCACTAATTCGACGCCCTTTCGGTACTTACGCCTTATGTCCCCTAAACCTAAACCTAAACCTAACCCTAACCTTAACCCTACTTAACCCTAAACCTAACCCTAACCCTAACCTTAACCCTAACCTTAACCCTAACCTTGACCCTAAACCTAACCCTAAATTGTTTGAAATGTTTGATTACCATGTGACGGTAGGCTACCGAAAGGGCATCAAACTAGTGGGTCGCTAGGCAACAGTCGGGCAATTCAATTTCGTTGCCCTACCACGAAAAACGGGCAATAACGTGAATGCACCACGAAAATTAATCTATTTTTTTGTGAATACTTCACGAAATAAACGGACAATAACGTGAATGCACCACGAAAATTAATCTATTTTTTTGTGAATACTTCACGAAATGAGTGAGATACGGTTGGAGTGTGTGTGTGTGTGTGTGTGGAGGAGGTGATGCACTGGGAGTTACAGCTCTCTCTCTCTCTCTCTCTCTCTCTCTCTCTCTCTCTCAGGGTTGTGTTTTTGCTCGTCTTGCAGTGTTTGCTGGGGAGCAGAGAACAAAACAGAGGGATAGAGAGAGAGAGAGAGTGTGTGTGTGTGTCTGGTGGGGCTAGGCTTTTAGTGGCTCTAGTGTGTGCAGTTCATCAGCCATAAAGAGCACTCCATCTCCACATGGAGCACATAATGCCCTGCTCCTCTCTCACACTGTGTGTGTGTGTGTGTGTGTGTGTGTGTGTGTGTGTGTGCTTCTATGCTCATCTCCTCCATTCCAATTCATTAATCCTTTAAACAGGGTCAGCCTTCTCTCAAAAGACATGGAAGACATCTCCCTTCCCTACAGTTATTCACACACACACACACCACACACACACACACACACACACACACACAAGTAAATATAGACTCAAGCTGGTAAACACATGACAAATCCATAATGCAAACACAAGAAGGACATAATGTGTGCATTTGAGTACGTTTATGTTTGTGTATCTATGTGTGTGTGTGTGTGTGTGTGTGAATTTAAGTTTGTCTTTGTGGTTTGCGTGTCTGTGCAAGTCTGCATAGGCTCATGTGTGTGTCTTTGTATGCGTGTGCATGCTGTTCGTGAATGGACACTGAAGCAACGCATTTTCTCATGTTTATTTTCCAAGCAGCGAATGGGAGAAGCGCCGCTAACGAATCCAATTAACCTGTGGGGCCGAGGCCTATTTGCCTCCCGTGGCCGCGCGAGGTGCCCAGCGGCCAATTGAGCTGCTCACTTTTTAATTTTGCTTTTTTATTTTTAGGCTCCAATTAATTTTTTTTTTGTTGCGGCTCCCCGTCCAATCAGGTGAGGAGGAACGGAGCCGTGATGGATGACATGCCCATGTGGCCACAGAGTAGAGGAGGGAAAGAAGAGAGGGAGGAGAGAGAAAAAACGGAGAAGAAAGAAGAGGAGAGAGAGAAAGAGACGGGACGAGATGCCCGAGTTGTCGTGTAGAAGAGAGAAAGAAGAGGGGGAATAGAGAAAGATAGAGGGAGGAAGGAGAAGAAAGGAGAGGAGGAAAGAGAAAGAGGAGATGGGGATGGATTAGAGGAGAGGAGGGAAATATCAGATGGAAGAGAGAAAGAAGGAGGAGGAAGGAAGAGAGATGGTGGGAAGAGCAAGAGAAGAGGGGATGAGAAAGAAAGGGGGAGAGGAGATTAGGGAGGTGGGATGGAAGAGAGAGAAGAAGAAGGGGTGAGGGCAGAGAAAGCAGGTGGCTATAAAGAGGGGAGGCAAAAGGAAAGAGAAAGAGGAGCGGGAAGAAGAGAGAGTAGGAAGAAAGCTCAGATGGGATGAAAAACAAGAGATGAAGAGAGAGGACGAGGAGGAGAAAATTAGATAGAATGAAAAGGAGGGAGAGAATAGGAGAGAGGGGGAAGGACAGGGACATACCGGAGGTGAAGGCTACAGAAAAGAAGAGAGAGAAGGTAGAGAGGAGTGTAGTGGAGATTAGACAAGAGGGGAGGGGAGAGAAAAAAACAAGACAGAAAGAGACAGAGAGTATGAAACCATAGATAGGACAGAAGAACCAATGAGAGATAGAAAAGAACGAGAGAAGTGGAGAGTAAAGACAGACGTACAAGAGAAAAAAGAATGAGTGTAATGAATACGGGAGTAAAAGAGATGTGAGGTGTGTGCACTGTATGTAAGCGAATAGTGTGCACCATCTCTCTCATTCACTGTGGTTAATCAGTGCTCTCCTCTTTCCCGCTCGGCTGTCTGTTCGCTCCTGTAATTACATACACTAGCACAGGACAGTGCATAGACCTGTCATCAGGATGTCTATCACTGAACCACAAGCTCTCACCCTCACACACACCTCCACAGCTAAAAATAGACTTTCATACAGTGTAGTGTACCTAAGTACTCTATTTTGCCATACAAATATACTGTCGTTTGATAGAGGTATTCTGTTTTATAGAGGAATTGGTGTGTCTTGACCTGCCATTCCAACGTCTATGTACCACCAAACCAGTGGTGGACGAAGTACACCAGTTATGTACTTGAGTAAAAGTACAGTTACCTTGCATTGAAAACTACTCAAGTAAAAGTGAAAGTATTCACCTCACTTTTTTACTTGAGTAGAAGTACAAAAGTATCTGCCGTCAAAAATACTTAAGTACTAAAAGTAAAAAGTAAAAACTTAAAAATGAAGCCTTTGGTGCAATTTTAATATTTAAGTGTTGTAGGCCAAGTTTGGTCATATCTAATGAACTATCCTCTGATTTGCATAGGCAATACCACCTAGGCCATAACAGGCCTCAGAAACACTGTGGAGTAAGTCCATGGATATTATAGCATCAGAAGTTCATTTTTACCTCTCTAAACATTTAATACTGACCCTAACATGTCCAAAAGAACACATGAAAGGGCCATTAATATTATGAATGATTAGACTGAAATTGATTATATGCCTATTAGAACAACTACCACAATACCCCCCAGCCGTAGGCCTACAGTCCAGTATAGGCCTACTTGATTCAACTTAATTGGAACACGTATCTGTCTGATCATGAAAAAGCCTTTTGTGCCTGTGCACATCACTGGGCCAATATTTAGCCAAAGTTCACTTTTTTTCTCTTTTTTTAATTTTGTTACTGTTGTTTTTTTACAACCTCACTTACTGCCAGTACTTTTCATATCCACTGTAGCCTACTGACTTTAGGGAAAGGATACATGTTGCGAGGATACATGTTGTATGTAGCCTCCCTTTGCAACATGGTGGGCATGGCAATCCTCATGTAAAGATACAAACCCTTTACACAAGCCTCTTTTCCATAAAGTTGAAGCAAATCATTTTTTTTGTGACAGGGGAGTCTATTAGACAAGTATTGATATCCCCAATTACTTCAGAAAATACTGCAATGGATTGAGGGGAAAGAATGCTATCACGGAGTTGTGCGCCTGGATGGTTTGGAATAAGCAGCATGTTTAGGCATCCTGTGTAGGCTACTTGACTCAAGAAACCAACACGCTACAAAAGCGGCAATTATGTGACTCTATTGTAAGCCATAATACAGATATAGCACAGTAAGTCAAATAAGCAGTAGGACCCAAGTATCAATTCGCTGATTATTCAGTTCAAACGCGAAGCCTATCTGACAAATTTCGTCTTGTCAGGCGAGTGCAGCCTGCGAGCTAAACCTCTCCCCCTCACACAACGAATACGACGTGCAGATGAATACACTCTTACAACGTTATTGCCGCCTGCTTTATTGTCTTGCGGTGCTCTCCGCATGTTACTAGAAAGTACCGTTTCTTCTTATTTCAATTCGTCTCGCAAGTCGCAACAGTGGACACATCAGTGGTCTTGCTCTGCTCGCTTTCCTTCTAAAAGTAATTCTGTACAGTAGAGCTTGTTGTCACGTGACACATTACAACCAATCACAATGGCGAATCTCTGAGTCTGCCAATCGGATTCAGTTTCACTTTCTTCACACAAGCGTGAAATCTCAGATTTCATTTGACCAGGGCATTAAAAATGAATTAATTCACCTGCCGTGTATCGCCTTAAATAAAAAAAAAAGGAACGAGTAAGGAACGAGTGTTTCTGTAAATGTAACGAAGTGAAAGTACTAAATTTCGCTTTGAAATGTAGTGAAGTAAAAGTATAAAGTCTTACCAAATGAAAATACTTGAGTAAAGTATGAAAGTATGAAAATGTTACTTAAGTACAGTAACGAATTACATTTACTTCGTTACTGTCCACCACTGTAACAAACTAAGCTCTCACACTCACACACCTCCACACAGCTGAGAGCAGCAGCTAATATAGCCCTACATGCTATCTATGAATATGTACTATCTAAAAACACACTCTTTAAATACTGTATACACTGTACAAGTTTGGAATATATAGTACCCTATAGTGTACAAAATGAATAATGTTTTGAAATATGCTGTTTGATAAAGACTATAAAAACGCACAGCCCCACGCATGAAGCATTCGTTTGAGGACATGCCTCAATACATTTTTTGATTCTGAAAATGCATATAGGCCTATATATCAC
>NC_085875.1:21900651-21903151 GCF_034702125.1 Engraulis encrasicolus
TCCACATTTTCAGACGCAATTACCACAAACACAAGCAGCCAGAGCTCTGGAAAAACACAAACAAGACCAGACACAGTACAGAACAACGAAATACAAAACAGCACCCTCCCTCCACCCTCCACCCGCCTCTTGTCCCAAATGACTCATTGCCATTGGCTGATGTGAGGATGCGTGGTAGTCATCAACAGAGGACAAACGGGTCAGTTGTCCCAGGCCCCAGGGGGATGGGGGCTCTAGAAATGGGTCCTCAGTACATTGTATGTATTGGGTGGGGCCACAGGGACGCCAACAGGTGGGGACAAAGGGGTCTTGTGTCCCGGGCCCAGGGAGATGGGGGGATCCACATTACATTGTATGTATTGGATTTGGGACCCCTTCATGTGTCTTTGTCCCGGGCCCAGCCAAAGCTGTCAGTGGCACTGGGTGGGGGGGCCTTTCAGATGACTTTGTGGCGGCCCCTGCCAAAGTTATCAGCGGCCCTGCGGGGATGCGTTAGCTTTGTCTCTGCTCAGCAGTCATCTAAGGCCATGCTGCTAGCTGCTGTGGAGCTGTTTCACCATGTTCTATTGCAGTGATATTTTAATGACTTCATTTCGCGGCTGTCAAATGAATGCTAGCCAAATGTGTTTCCATGTGTCTGTTTGGCGTGACTAAAGATAGAATGTTGTCTTGTCCACACAGAACTGAGTGCTGTGCTGAGGGCCACAGGTTGGGGAGAAGAAATTCTGGAAGGCTGTGTTTGGTTTAGTCATACACACGTGGCTACATCATAAATAGTACTTTTTCATGAGCCTATACACCCACATGAAGGCATGAAAGTATGCACGCACGCACGCACACATGCACACACACACACACGCACACACGCACACACGATACAAAACTAATTCATGTGGATAATATTCAGATTCATGATAATTATACTGTAACATAAAAGTTTATTACAAAACAATGTAAAAAATACATAAAGCAAATGCAGCATATGAAAACACTGTTTTAAACTCACAGATTTTTTTTCAATGTTTGTCAGCTACTTTCCCTTGGCCCGATACACACTGATTAGCAAATGCACAAATGTTCAAATGGAAATCCTCTTCTATGCATGATGATTGCAGAGGTGAAATGACCAGTCACCTCCATGCTAATGCACATACAGTACACAAGTTATACTGTACCATCTGTACCAAAAAACGGAAAAGGCAGTTGTTGCCATATGGCATCACTATGCAGTGGATGCAAGTGTTCTGAGACCATAGCTCTGTTGATACCACACTATATTACACTGAACGGAATTGTTCTGAACCTGGCTCTTTTTTTTAGCACAACAGCCGGTTTTCTTGTCGCTGTGAATAACTTACTGTAAATAAATTACTGAGAAAAAAAAATCATGTTACATGACATCAGCATCTGATTACAAACAACATTTAACAGGTGTGAATGTCAATACAGGTAAGCCTGCTAACTGGAGGAAATCCGTGACTCCCTTTTCTTTGTGTGTGTGTGTGTGTGTGCGTGTGCGTGTGCGTGTGTGTGTTTGCTTGTTTGTCTACTTTTGGGTGCTGGGTCTAAGCTGTGGACATTCATGACTCATTTGCCAATGATACCTGAAGAAGATCTATGATCGAAACGTTGCTCCTAATAAATTAAGTCTTTTGCAAGCAGTGTGCAGATCCTTTCCCGCTCCTACATGTGACAGTTTTTTTGATTTGACACCTGCTGATGCTTTTTTTGCTGGATGTGCGCACTTTCCACTACACTCATTTGCCAATGATAGAAATGAAATGTGTGTGTGTGTGTGTGTATGATGTGTGTGTGTACATTCCTAAACAGTCTAAAAGAAAGTATCTGTGCTGTGCTGTGTGTGTGTGCGTGTGTGCGTGCGTGCGTGCGAGCCAACAGGGGGATAAAGGGGTCCAGGGAGAGAGGGCGGCCCAAAATCGGATCCTCGTTATGTTCTATGTATGGGGCACCTAAGTCACGCCCTTCTACTTCCGGCCCGTGGGGCTGGAGCTCTCAAAATTTTGAATGAGAGTTAATGGAGCGAGTCAAGCTAAATCCTCATCCCGTTTGGCATGTGCTCCGGATTTCACATATGATGACAGTGAATTTGAAAGGTTTGGATTTGCGTCGTAAGACCACTAATTTTCGACACGCAAGAAACGTTATTTTAGCTTTTGTGCCAAACTGTGGTAGAGACTACTCGTGCGCCTCGCATATTTGACGTGAACCGAGGCACAGCCAACCCTACGGCTGCACCGCAGCTTAAGTGGCTGCACGTCGGACATGCGACGTCTGGTGTGTAGTCCAAATAATTATATATTTTTGCACGGACACAACTCAAGAATTGCTTGCAAAGTGAAGTCAACAAGCACACTATTGGTTGTTATTAAATCTGAGGCACAGCATATGTGTGATCGACGGGGAAATGCGAGGTGGATTGGAAAATAGCTTTGATCAGTCCATTACAGCCCAGTCAAAAGTTTTCGCGTTCCCAGCCCCA
>NC_085875.1:21918151-21920651 GCF_034702125.1 Engraulis encrasicolus
AATTCACAGTTATTAAACAAAGCATAGACTCGCATATAACTCCCATAACGTCCATAAACATTTGCTCTTACACTGGTGCTCCTACACTATTAGTGGTAGTGACAACAACACTTCAAAATATATTGTGTGGCAATTTTGTCAACGGAAACATTTCCAGCGCACATGATGACATGATGCCCCATCAAATCACAGGAAGAAAAAAAAATGTATTCCATAAACTGCACTTTCTCTATACTACTCTATAAGTGTTCAGTGACAATAATACTGCAAAATATTACGGTGTGGTGATGTCGTCAACTGAAACATTTCCAGTGCACCTCCAATGATGACAGCTGGCACATCCACACAGCTCTGGCCACAGCCACAGCCACAGCAGCTGCAGCACAGAACCAGGCTAGGCTAACGTCCCAGTGCTGTGCAGTGCAGTGGCTGTCTTGTCTTGCCTGGTGGCAAGGCTGGCACAAAGAGAGGCTTGTCAAGGCCTGTGCCAGTGGTGCTGTCGGAAACCGGTGCCACCATGCCATCCACCCAACAATCTCCTCCTCCCATGCCCACTACGAACACCACCCGACTCTACCCGACTCCACTCGCCTCCTCTTCCAAACAAAACAGCCCTTTCAATTTAGATCTGAAAGATTCCTTTGTGTTCTTAAGTGAGGGCCAGTTCCCATTTCATGAGATGCGATAAATAAAAGCGCCGCAAGGGGAGAGAGGAAGTGCCATAATGTGACGACTGTGGCATTGCCCAGTTGGCTTCTGGGGGCTTTTTTTATTATTCAAGGGAACGACAGAGCGGAGGAGTGGAGGGGTGGAGGTGGAGGCAGGGAGAAGGGGGAAGGGAGGGGATGAAAAATGAAATGAGAGAAAAAAAGAGGGAAGAGGAAGAAAAAAGAGAAATAGTCTTCCGGGAGGCAGAGAAAGACACCCTGGGGATTACTCCGTGGAGACTTGGAGACTGTCTGCTGAGTGTGTGTGTGTGCGTGTGTGTGTGCGTGTGTGCGTGCGTGCGTGCGTGTGTGCGTGTGTGTGTGAGAGAGAGAGACAGAGACAGAGACAGAGACAGAGAGACAGATATTGTTAATGTGTGAGTGCCAGTTTTTTCGGCAGTCCCAAGCCCAGAACATCTTCCGCTTGCCTGGCTATCACAGACTACCAGTTACCATCACAAAACCTGCAGTGTGTTACACTCGTTGTGGTTGATCGATAACCATAACGACAGCCATACTGGCTTACACTTTATTTTACTCAACTGACTACATCAATTAGGCACAGTGTAACAAACCATGTAACTACATATGACATTATGTAATTGTACTGTATTTTAGATTAAGGGTTAGGGTTATGTGCATTTCCTTCAATTTTCAAATGAAAATATTGTCATTTAGAGCCTTTATTTGCAAGAAAATTGTCAGAGTAGAGGGAAGCAAGTTTTATTCCAAGATAACTGTGTATGTGGCTTCAGTAACACACCCTTCACAAAGATGAAGCTGACCAATTCAGCTGAGACACCATCAGATCATCACATATTCTCTGCCAAATCAGGTGCAAGACACTGCGGTTTGCAGACCTCTCCAGGTATCTGGCTAACCATTGGATGACCAGGTGTTAGATTAGATGTGAAATTTGGACAAGGATCTGTGATGATCTGAGGTAGCTTCAGCAAGGCTTAAATTGTGCAGATTCATCTATGCGAACGGTGTGTCACTGAAGCCACATACAAAGCTATCTTGGGCCAAAACTAGTTTCCTTCTGTTCTGACAATGTCCCCAAATGCTGAGGACTGTTTTCAGAGGAAAATGCTCCAGCCACTCATCTTGGCCAATCAAGTTGTGGATGGAGGACCACTAGCTCAATACCCTGGCTTTGGCAGCCCAAACAGGCCATAACAGCCCTTTCAGACAGCTTCCTCTTGCGTACACAGTTAATCCAGTTAAACCTGTGGTTTGTCTTTCTTGGTGGTATGCTGACATTACCCTGGACACCGTGGGTCTTGATAGATCACAAAGACTTGCTGTCTTGGGTCACAGATACGCCGGCAAGATGTGCCCCAACAAATTGTCCTATTTTTAACACTGACATGTCACCCATAATGTTGTGTGCGTTATATTTTGAGTAAAACTGTGCTCTTACCCTGCTAAAATTGAACCTTCACAATCTGCTCCTACTGATGCAATATGTAACTAGAAATGCATTCTCACAGAAAATGCTGGAAGCGGGCTTGCCTTTTGGGGCAGAGATGAAACAAAGTACTATTGAGAAAACAAAGCTAAAAGAAATCTTGGAAAAACTCCATCCACCCAGTCAGAAGTTATGGGCCAAACAATTCAGCCATCTTGGATTCAGCCATCTTGAAAGTGTTGTAGCTCTGCGTTTTGGGGATATACTAAATGACATACATGGTATTTTAAGTTGGCTAAGGAACACTGCATGTGATATAATTTTGAAAATCAACATGGCTTCCAGCGGGATTAGAACTCACAACCTCCATATCTGTAATCCA
>NC_085875.1:21925651-21930651 GCF_034702125.1 Engraulis encrasicolus
CACGCTATTATCAGACCACTACTGTAGGTGTAGAATGAAATTGCTGCCCCAATTTCTAATAAGAAACATGCCATTAAAAACGAGACATTTGGGAGCTTTGAAAGTCTTTGAGTAGCTTACTAAATAGATGGGATCGATAGTCTGGCTAGTGGGAGCGAGCTGACCGGGGAGCGTCCTGCGTTGGGAGCGACAATCAGGGAAAGTTATGGGTATACAGCTAGCTAGCTAACACCGAACATGCCATGTTGACAACAATCATAAATATAACCATTTAACAAGCCCCAAATTGCTCGACATTTCGCTGATTGATCAAAGAGGGTCATGTGGTTGAAAACGAGGCATTTTTGAACTGTATAAGTGAAAACACGATTTATTAGGAAACTTGTTTGTGGCTGTGGTCATCACACGCTTTCACTGCTACGACGGCTGGAAGTTGCCGCTTCACCTACAAAGAGGCCCTCGCTAGTGGCTAGCTAACCTGTCGCTAGGTATCCAGCCTTGTATTATATGCCTGCCCCAAATTCTAATAAGATCCATGTCATTAAAAACGAGACATTTGGGAGCTTTGAAAGTCTGTAAGTCGCTTACTAAATAGATGGGAATGACACCTAGTCTACCGAGCTAGCGGCTAGCCATGTATTAGTTATGGGTATACAGCTAGCTAGCTAGCACCGAACATGCCATGTTGACAACAATCATAAATATAACCATTTAACAAGCCCCAAATTGCTCGACATTTCGCTGATTGATCAAGGAGGGCCATGTGGTTGAAAACGATGCATTTTTGAACTGTATAAGTGAAAACACGATTTATTAGGAAACTTGTTTGTGGCTGTGGTCATCACACGAATTCACTGCTACGACGGCTCGAAGTTGCCGCTGCACCTACAAAGGGGCGTGTCGCGTGTACGTTGTGAAAGACAGCTGTGACGTTACACAGAAGTGTGTGGGGATTGGTTGTTCCACCATCCTATTGCGTGACGTTGAGTGCTGAAGCAACCGTTTATCCCGCCCACACTGCCGCCCAGCCCTCCTAGACCCTGGTACAGCTTTTTGCTGTACGGGTCTGGCTGCGCTAGGCTATATGTCATACATATCACGTTATAACAGAGAAGGAATATAATATAAGCTATATGTATAAATATGCTTTTTGCTACGTATACTGCGTAGTCAAAATTTAAACGCAGTGAAGAAAGGACAAAGAAGTGAAATGTGACAGTTGTTTCAACACACTGCCGCCCAGCCCTCCTAGACCCTGGTACAGCTTTTTGCTGTACGGGTCTGGCTGCGCTAGGCTATATGTCATACATATCACGTTATAACAGAGAAGGAATATAATATAAGCTATATGTATAAATATGCTTTTTGCTACGTATACTGCGTAGTCAAAATTTAAACGCAGTGGAGAAAGGACAAAGAAGTGAAATGTGACAGTTGTTTCAACATCAACGGCCGCTCGAATGGACTCACTCATCGACATTGATTCTATAATTTGAACTGTATTTTCGAATCTTTGAGTGGTTAGCCGCTCATTACAAATGTCAGACAAGTGTTTGCCCAATCACGTGCAAAGATGTTTTGATAAAACCGCACCATTGGAGACCTACATATGGCGTAGCGCAAGATGGATGTTCGTGAAGCAAGGCAGAACCCAGAACCTGGCGAGAGTCAGGTTAACATTTGTCTATAATGGAATATCACCAAACAAAATACACACTTTGAATTTCATCTCAGCAGTTGATTAGATGTCTATTTTATTTCATTGTGTCTTTAGGGCAGTCATGGGTAAGCGGTTAGAGTGTCAGACTTGTAGCCCAAAGGTTGCCGGTTCGACTCCTGACCCGCCAGGTTGGTGGGGGGAGTAACTAACCAGCGCTCTCCTCCATGAGGTATCCTGAGCATGGTACCGTCTCGTCACACTGCACCATTGGGGACTGCCCCCTTGCACGGGTGAGGCATGAATGCAATTTCACTGTGTCTAGTGTGCAGTGTTCACCTGTGTGCTATGGAGTGCTGTGTCACAATGACAATGGGAGTTAGAGTTTCCCAGTTGGGCTTTCACTTTCACTTCACTTTTACATAGCCTATGTGCTTTCATTATAACCCACCATATAATGTTAAGTGCAGTTTGTACAATGTAAGCACTAACATCACTTATTGTTACACACTTGTTTATACCTAATTAACCCCTTTGCACATAGTGCAGGTTCAGTTGTAAGTTTAGGAACATTTCATATAGATTTTTCCATTCAGCATTTTTTTTACTTCTAGGACCCCCCCGAATACAAATCCACCTGTTTCCAATTTTTTCCTTAATATTTAGTGGCAAATCCAAGATGGCTGTCATTGTGTACAGAACATTCACCATTAATGCTGTTTTAAGGATTGCATTTCTTCAGTTAATCTTTTTTTTTATTTCCAGGACAAAATTTCATAGAAACCCACTTGTTTCCAATGTTTTGCTTGTTTTTTAGTGGGAAAATCAAGATGGCTGACATCATATTTGGCAAAATTGGCATATTTCAACCATTGTTGACTTTTATTGGTAATATTTGTTACATGACTGAAGTAAGCCATCACATAAACTAAATCCATTACAAAATCCAAGATGGCCAACATTTCATATAGCAAAATCAATATTAACATAATGATTTCAGGTCTATAAAGCCATTCATTTGTGAATTTAAGCACATAAGATTGTGTGCAGGTCCAAATTATTGTTCAAACAAAAAATACTATGAATCAATTAATGTACATTACCTGTTATGCAGTACTACCTGTACAGTAGTATTGCATATGCACTGGTTTGGCTGCCTATGTCAAGGCCAAGGTCTACAAAGTTGCTTCAGGGTCGGCTTCATCTTATCTGAAGGCTATGAAACCAAATGTTCTGCCTGGGATGCTGCAGTCCTCCAATTCCAACAATCTTGCCATGCTCTCTGCTCACAGAACTAGGCTCTTTGGCATGACAGTCAGTGTACACCCATGACCCTAGTAATGGCCACACTATCATACCTTTGTAAGACCTTTGGCATCATGAAGTATTGGTGGCACAAGTGTGAATGTAAATTGTGTCTGCCTCCAGAAATTTTGGGGCCCACAAAAGATTTGATTTTTGGCCCCCCATAAGGGCCCCTGTCAGTGCTGTCAGTGCCTGGGCCCTTAGAATCTGTAACATCTTTCCCCCCCTAGCGGCGCCCATGTCTGATGCTACAGAGTATTCTCTCTATATTAATGTGTGGAATGAGGTAGTCCTATTGCCCACTCTTCTGGATAGTTCTATGAAATGAATTAATAGGATTGTTTTGTACTTCCTGATCAGTCTATAGAGTTTAGTTGGAGGCAACAGGCCTTTTTTGCAACTTGCAAATTGCAAGCCAATCTTTGCGCACAACATTTAAGGTGTGTCACCCCAAACTTCAGATGTTCTACCTCTGAGACTGAGGCATCGTGAGGATGGACAGAGGGCTCCACTCCTGTCATAAATCACACCGGCTCCACCTGCTGCTATGCTATTGAGATCAGGGGTCAGTTCAGATATAGATGAGATCTAGGTTATTAGTTCAAGGGTTTTTGGACACCATGTTGAATTTTGGCAAAATATGAGATACATGTTGATAACGTGCCTATCAAAATATTACCAATAGGCGTACAATACTGCAGAATGGCTTTATAGACCGTAGCCCCTTAATGCACGCCTTACCTCCTGTGGCATGCTGTAATAGTCATTGAAAGTTAACTACCATAGCACTACAATACTATGAAGTATTGTATTAGTAATGCACTACGACTTGGTCATTGCCATTCTGGTAACAGCAAATTTATAACGCCATGTCTTAATGGGTTAAAACACTAAAATGTCCTTATTTTGCTATAATGTCAGCAATCTTGGATTTTGCTTCTGAAAGTTAAAGGGAAAATAAAAACAAGTTGTTTTGTATTCAGAGGGGGTCCTACAAATAAATAGGATAAGACACATTACCTGGTCATAAAAAGAGCCGTTCAATGCCTTTTCTGATGTCATGTTGAATTTTTACAACAGATTGAATAATTTTTGAATGAAGTTCATGTAATGGCTGACTGAACAGTCCTTTATCCATTGTGAATATTACAAATACAAGAAAAAACAATGACTTTAGATACCTTAAAACACCAAATACATAACTTATGCTACATGTCATGTCAGCCATCTTAGATTTTGGTACTAAAACTTAAAGGGCGGGGGTGGAAACAGGTTGTTTTTTGTTCAGAGGGTGTAGGAAATATAAAAAACACCAATTCCAAAAATGTATATGACATGTTTCTTTCAATTACATTCAATTGTGTTAGAATATGACCATATATCCGCCATCTTGGATTTTGAGCGTTTCCACTTCAGAAAAAAATTGGAAACAGGTGGATCTGAAGACTATGGGGTCTGTAGTTGATAAAAAACGCAATTTGGAAAAATCTATATGAAATGTTCCTAAACCTTATTTTTGAGACAATTGAACCTGCACTAACAGACCTTATGTTAAAATCTTATTGTCCTAAAAATTGTTATGAACAGGGTTTAAATTGGGGCGGAGCCCTGCGGAGCGCAGCTCCGCCTCCTCACCTCGGAGGGACAGCCAAACGGAGCTGCGCTCCTGCTGCCCCACCCTCAGTGTATTCACAGTTCATATATTTTCCTCTTCTTGAAATATAATATTTTTTATGAAAGTTTTATAATGATAGCAACATAAAATAAGATTAAGGGACTCCCGCATTATTTCAGTTATTATGCATCTGCATTCTGCACATGCGCTGCGAGACACCACAATTTGAGTTTGTAGCAACGTTGCACCTTTGTAACAGTTGAGCGGTCCGGAGCGCTTGCTCTCTCACAGCTAGAACTACTCCGCTTCGAGTTGTCACTACTTCAAGCCTGTCCTCCATGCCTTCATGTTCAATGTGCAAAGTTAGTAGGCTAGATACAATGCCTTTTACAAAACGGAGGTAAGCTGTCATTTCATTTGATA
>NC_085875.1:21943151-21963151 GCF_034702125.1 Engraulis encrasicolus
ATACATTAATTGATGTACATGTAATGTCTTAAAGATTTTTTTCCTGTGGTGGTTTATTTAGTGGAGGTGAAATGTGTACTCAGAAGGCTCCAAATACCACGTTATATCCATAGCACGTCACAGTAAAACTGAAATACCATGGCATTAACTGATATAGAACACAGCTGAAGAAGACATGCAATGCCGGACAGGATCAACTGGGTCTCTTAAGTGCAGAGAGAAATGAAGAAAGACTACATTCCGTGATTTATTAAAGATAGATTGAAATGACTTTATATGACTTTGGCCCTCATGACCTGCCATATCATTGTATATATTATGAGGTTAATTATAAGTTCAGGCCTACATCCATAGAATAGAATAGAATAGAATAGAATACAATACAATAGAATAGAACAGATTTGAACAGAATGGAATTGCAATAGAAAAGGATTACAACAGATAAGTGGCGCAGGCAGCACACAACAAAACAACAACAAACAGTGCTTAGCTCTATTTTGCAGTCAGAGCCCTCTCCCTTGAGATCTCCTGTCAGATCTCCCTGCTGCGGCTTGACACATATTCAGAGACGCCCTGCCACACTTTGCACTACAACAATAATCAAACAAATAATTTCACATTAGAGAAGCAACACCTACGTTTGTAATTATCGCAGAAAAGATGATGGTACGACTAGCAAGCATTGGCACTGGCATAAAAGCAATTTGCATAGTGTTGCATCACGGTTAAACAAAGCTGTTAGTTCACCTATTGTCCTCCCATCTGGATATTGGCTCACTCAGATAAGCACACACACACACACAGACACACATATGTGCGCACACACGCACTCGCACTCGTGCACACACGCACTCGTGCACACACACACGCACACACACACACACACACACACACACACACACACACACACACACACACACACACACACACACACACACACACACACACACACACACACACACACACACACACACACATACAGTACAGAGAGAGAGAGATCTGCATGCAAAGACTACACACTACACTGGCATGCTGGTTTTTTTTTCTCCTCTGAGTAATGTTTTTTTCTTAGCTGCTGCTCATATCGTACTCTTCTATTCAGTCATACGTTACGTCTCTCTTCTTCCCCCTCAGAGTTTTGTCTTTGTGTACTATCACTGATGGCTGCAATTACACTGTTCCATATAACCAATACCTGTAATTGCAAAGGCAATATAATACACTGACTATTGCCTTCAAAGTCACTCACTGCACCCTGGTCCCATTGCGTAGTCTAGATCAGGGGTTCCCAAACTTAACCATGACAAGGCCCCCCATATAACGGTACATTCCAGCCTGACATGGGTCACACCACCCTTTTTCTGTACATCCCCTTTTACAACTATAGTCTAAGTCTGTTAGTCAGTGCCTCACTGGGATATATAAAATAACTTAACGTAATAATGTTCTGCGATACAATAGATTATTATAAGTAATAATGGGGATATTGTTAATCCTATATTTGGTTTATTTGGTATACATTAGTTATTAAATTTTACTGAAATATTTTAATTTGTTTTGCTATGCTTTTCCTTCCAACATGCTGCGGCCCCCCTAGCACCCTCTCACGGCCCCCCAGGGGTCCCCGGCCCCCACTTTGAAAACCACTGGTCTAGATTCTAGAATGCCACCAGCGCTGGAGTCTGCAGTGTGGTTGAGACTGATGTTGGTTCACCCTGGTCCGCTACTGCACAGCATAGACCATACAGCAGAATTTAAATGCAGTAGTTAAATGGACTTCTCAAAAATAAAAAAATGTTCCGTAACATCCATCAACTTCCCACACAATCAAAGCAAGCAAGTAAACACGCAAACAAAACCAACATCAAACAAGCAATCAAATGAATAAATGAATAATTCTGGCGTTTCATAGTTGTCATTTGATGTGTACCTTGCAGACCATGCAGTTAATTGTGGAAGTGGCCTAGTAATAAAGATAGAATAATTCAACCCTTGCCCAGTCTGCTGGTATACTGCATATATACTGTACATTGCTATGGCTGGACCAGGGTTGAACACTCTAGCCCTTGGGCAGCAGTGCATACACTTATGGGTGATGGTGATATGAAGAGATGAGGGCTTTATGAGGGGATGCTGTGATACGCTGCTGGCAATGGGTGTTGTGGTTCTCAATATGGCATACATTATGCTCTGTTTCATGTGCACAGCTTGCTATGTAGGCCTATATATTGCACAAAAAGCACATTTGTTGCATTTTTATGCAGCCTTTCATGTGAATTTGAATAAGAGGTTTTGACACCGGAAATGCTTGTGATTTGCATTAACTCTTTCCAGTGTAATTGTGATATGTTTTTTTTTTTTTAGCTCGATTATCATAAGTGCACAGTCAGTAGCTGTTTCGTCAACTATCAAAAAATCAGAACAACCAAATCATTCAAGCATCCAAAATTCAAAACAGCACATCCAAACCATCACATTCACAGCAGCAATCAAAACAACCAGTATTCAGCCGGACCACTCCAACTCACTTCCTGTCAGATCAGACCCACTTCCTGTAAGACGGCCATCTTTAAAGGCAGTTCAACATGTGGTGCAGCAGAGCAGAGTCTGCTTCGGAGAGGGAATGGCTGAACGAAGTGGAGGTGGTGAGGCGGTTGGCAACGACTGGACTGGGAATGGACTGGAGTTAGGTAGTGACGTACCAGGAAGGGAGTTTGAGCCTATGGAGGAGTCAGGTAGTAGCGGGAAATTTGATGGTATGTTGTCGACGGATGAGGAAGGGATTGGTGTGCGGAATAACCAAATTAAGCGGAAAATAGCAGGGAAAGAACAAGATGGTAGTGGTGACATGGGGAAGAGAACTAGAAAGGAACAGTCAGTAAGGGAGTACAAGGTGCTGGTGAAGTTGCTAAAAGAAGGGACTAACTTCGATGACTGGAGCCCGGCGTTGCTAACAGTTGCGTTACAGAAGGCGTTCGGAGAGGTGAGTGCTAAAAAGATCAGAAGTGGATTGTTGATGGTTTGTAAGGATGAGGAACAGCAAAAACGCGCAATTAAGGTTGGCAAACTAAATGGCTTTGAAATCAAGTGTACAGTGGCGTCTGACAGGAGACTGGTTAAGGGGGTGATATCTGGCATTCCACTGTCTGAATCGGTTGATGTTATTAAAGAAAGCATAACCAATGTTAAAGTGAGAGAAGCAAGGCGACTAAAAACCAAACGTGATGGGGCTTTGACTGACAGCCTTTCCATTGTCCTTACTTTTGACGAGCCAGAACTTCCTAGAAGAGTGTTGTTAGGATACATGAGCTATGATGTGAGGTTGTACATTCCACCACCTCTCCGGTGCTTCAAATGCCAAAGATTCGGACACATTGCTAATGACTGTAAAGGCAAGCAAAGATGCAGTAAGTGCGGTGGGGAGCATGATTATGGGAAGTGTGATACGAATGCTACAATGAAGTGCTGTAATTGTGGCGGTGAGCACAGCGCGGCGTATAGAGGTTGTGAAGTCAGTAAGAGAATGCAAGAAGTACAGCGGATTAAAGTTACTCAAGGTGTATCGTACGCAGAAGCGGTTAGGTCGGTGGAGAAGAGTAGAGTAGAGTAACTTTATTGATCCCCAGGGGGAAATTCAGGTTAAGGAAGGTTAAGGTTGTAGCAAACTCAAGTGTGCCAAATGAAGGAGGGGAGGAACAGAAGAAGAGTGTGCCGCCGGTGGATGATGGCACTATGGTTGTTTCAGAGACGAACTTTGTTTTGTTTATGGCTACGGTCGTCAACTGCACTGCGCAGGCTGGTGGCCGTACTGAAAAACTGCAAATCATAGTCAGTGCAGCTAAGAAGTATTTAAACTTTAAAAACATGCGGTGGGAAGCAGTCAGGGACGCCCTGGCGGAAAGCATGAACCAATCTCAAGAATGTGTTGCTGGTACTGGATAATGGTGTTGACTGTCTTGCAATGGAACGCTAGGAGCTTAATAGCGAATGGGCAGGACTTTAAAAATTATGTTGACTGTATGAGTACGAAACCTGGAGTCATGTGTATCCAAGAAACCTGGCTAATTCCTAAACTGGATTTTAGTATAAAAGGGTATTCATCGGTCAGGAGAGATAGAGAAACTGGTAGGGGTGGGGGAATCATGACATTTGTGCAGAATGGTATCCAGTATAAGGAAGTTAAAAGGGGGAGAGAGTTGGAGTATTTGACTATAGAGGTCTGGACAGAAAAGGAGCATATAGAGATAATAAACTTCTACAATCCCTGTAGGCAGTTGGATCTAAACATGTTGGGTGAAATATGGGAAGGCACAAAGGGGAGAGTAATGTGGTGCGGAGACTTTAACGCCCATAGTACATTGTGGGGGGAAAGGAATGATTGCAATGGGGATGTATTATTGGAATTTATGGATGGGGAGGATCTTGTATGTTTGAATGATGGGTCAGGTACCAGATATGATATGGGAAGAGGAACAGAGTCTTCAATTGACCTCACACTAGTTACAGATACATTAGCAGAAAAATGTGAGTGGGAGGTGATGGGGGCTAGCACTGTTGGTAGTGATCATTATCCAATAAAAATTCAGGTTGGAGTTGAATTGTCAGTTGAACATGAAGCTATAACTGAAAGATGGATCCTACAGAAAGCTGAGTGGGAAAAATTTAGAGACGCTAGTGATATGATGTTGTCATACATAGACACAAACGAAGATGTGGAATCACTGAGCCTGGCGGTGACTGCTGGGATATATAGTGCAGCAGTAGCCGCCATTCCTAGGACTAAGCCTAGGAAACTAGGAAAAATAGTGCCATGGTGGAATAGTGACTGTAGGCAAGCAGTAAAAGACAGAAATAAATCATTTAAGGTGCTGAGAAAAACACATAATTTTCAGGACCTAATTGTGTATAAGAAAGCACAGGCAAATGTGAGGAGGGTTGTTAGGGCAGCCAAGAGAGAGTGCTGGAGGCAATTTTGTAATACAGTGGGCCGTGACACTCCAGTGGAGAAAGTTTGGGGCATGATAAGGAAGATGAAGGGGAACGGGAAAGGATATGGCTACCCTGGATTGATAGATGGTCAGAATATAATCACTACTAGTAGTGGTAAAGCAGAGGTCATAGCTAAGACCCTGAGTAAGGTACATAGCTCAGATAATCTCAGCCCCAGGGAAAAGGCAGCACGAGATGAAACGGTGAGGGTGCATCAGAGTAACGATGTGAGTGCAGGGATATTTGAGGAGGATCTAAATATGTTATTTACAATGGCAGAACTCAATAATGCACTTCGAAGACTGGGTAACTCTTCTCCAGGGGATGACAGAATTTGTTATGCTATGCTGGAAAATCTATCTGACAAAGGGAAGGAAATACTCCTCTCCCTGTATAATAAGGTATGGGTAGAAGGAAGAATCCCAAGTGGATGGAAGAAATCTGTAATTGTCCCAATTAAAAAACCTGGTAAAGACGCACATATCCCTAGCAATTATAGACCCATAGCCCTTACCTCTCAAATGGGTAAAACTATGGAAAGGATGATTAATGACAGACTAACATACGTTGTTGAATCTGCAGGCTTACTTCAACACTATCAGAGTGGTTTTAGAAGAGCCAGAGGTACTATAGACCCTCTAATAATATTAGAAGATACTATAAGAAAGGCACAGGTGAACAAGGAGTCAGTAGTGGCTGTCTTTTTTGATATCGAAAAGGCATACGATATGTTGTGGAAGGAGGGCTTACTGATTAAGTTGCATCAAATGGGACTCAGGGGGAGAGTACTTGCATGGGTCAAGGAATTTCTGACTGACTGGACAATATCTGTGAGAATAAATGGGGTAATGAGCGAGCAGTATACTATCGAGAATGGAATTCCGCAAGGGAGCATCATTAGTCCTTTACTGTTCTCATTAATGATTGATGGCATTTTTAAAGATGTTGAGGGTACTGTGGAAGTTGCATTATTTGCAGATGATGGAGCATTATGGAGGAGGGGGAGGAATCTGGACTTTGTGACTAGCAAAGTCCAACAAGCAGTGCATACTGTTGATGAATGGGCCACCAGGTGGGGTTTTAGAATCTCTATTGACAAAACAAAGACCATGATTTTTACTAGAAAGAGAAATGTAAAAGATTACTCTGTTGAACTTTGTGGTAATCAACTGGAAATAGTGAACTCATTCAAATACCTAGGTATTTGGTTTGACCAAAAACTTACATGGGCACATCATATTCAAACCATTGTGGACAGAAGCAAGAAAGTACTGAATGTAATGAGGTGCTTATGTGGAACGGAATGGGGAGCAAGCAGAGAAGCCCTTCGAACTATATATACTGGGTTAATTAGGTCTGTTTTTGACTATGGAAGCTCAATTTATGGGTCAGCGTCCAAAACGTTGCTGAAAAAGCTTGATGTGATACAACATCAAGCACTGAGAATCTGCTGTGGAGCAATTAGAACTACACCAGTTGCAGCCATCCAGGTGGAAATGGGGGAAATGCCTCTGTGTATCAGAAGAGAGCAGCTAGCTACCGTTTACTGGGCAAACTTGAAGGGACACTGTGCCAATCACAGGAGTCAGGCTGTGTTGCAAGAATGTCAGGAGCACCTCTGTGATAAGATACGAAGCTTTGGCTGGACGATCCATGACTCAGTAAGAGACATGGGTCTCTCAGAATTTAAATTAAGTCCTGCAATACCACTACCAGATGTTCCGCCATGGACTTTTAAGGAACTCTGCGTTGATTTGAGTCTACTGGAAAGGAAAGCAAAGAGTGACATTGACAAATATGAGGTGCAGACTTACCTAATGGGGAGGTATGAAAATGTTCTGAAAATATACACAGATGCCTCAAAACAAACAGACAATAGAGTTGGGGTGGGATATGTCATCCCTATGCTGAAACATGGAGAGGGAAAAAGGCTGAATGATGATTTGGCAGTATATACAGCTGAATTGATGGCGATGTTGCTTGCGTTGAAATGGGTTGAGGAGAAAAGGCCATGCCAAGTAGTGGTGGCATCCGATTCCAGTTCAGCGTTAACCAGCATCAGGACTGGTCAATCAGAATCCAGACAAGACATCATCTTTGAGATTATTATTCTGGCAAATAATCTCTTGAAGTCAGGGGTTGAGATATCTTTTGTGTGGGTACCAGCTCACATAGGTGTTCAGGGCAATGAGCTGGCAGATAAATGTGCTAAAAACTCAGCCATGCATATGAATGTGGATCTACAAATTCCTATTAGTAAATCTGAGGTGAAGAGCGTTGTAAAACGTAAAGTGAGGGGGAGGTGGCAAATTTTATGGGATTCAGGGCTGACAGGCAGACATTTTCATAATATCCAAAGCAAAGTTGGAACACAAAGAATGACATACAGAAGTAGGAGAGAGGAGAATGTTTTTTCAAGAATTAGATTTGGCCATACAGGTTTAAACAGCACATTATTAATCATGAGGAAGCATGTTGATGGCAATTGTCTTCATTGCAATTGCCATGAGACTGTAGAACATGTTTTTCTACAATGCCCAAAGTACGAAGAAGAGAGGCAACATTTAATTTTACAACTACAACAAGAAAAGATACAGTTTAACATGAAGGAAATTCTGCGAAGAAGCACTGGAGAAGTCAGCCAGAATTTTGTTTTTAGATTCCTGAGAAGCACAGGACTTTTACGTAGAATCTAAACGACTGTTTTTTTTCTCTTTATTCCTTTCCTTTTTCTTTTTCTTTTTTCCCCTCTCTTTTCTTTCCTTTCTTTTCTTTTATTTACTCTCATTAGGAGAGGTTTAGCTTAGATACTACAGTCCACAGCCCAGTCCAGATGGTGGCGGTAATGCACCATTTACGCTGGTTTGCCAACCGCCATTAAACGCAAAAAAGAAGAAGAAGAAGAAGGTGCAGCAGAGAAAGCATGAAAAGTTTGTTGAAGGCAAAGCCTGAAGAAGACAAAGAAATCCAAGAAGAAAAGAAACTAAAATCCCTCAGTTCACCGGTCACACGCAACTGGTAGGATAAAGACTTTTAAAAATGCTTACCTTTTGTTGAATGTAGAGAAGGAAAAACATTTTATCCTGCATGTGTGCTTCAAATGTGCATATGTAAAATGTTTGACTCCAGTTGGCAACTGACAGTTCATTCAATGTTAATGACTTTAAGTTAAATATTTTCATTTAGTTTGTTTGCTGTTTGGGAAGTTGAACTGGATGCTTCTTTGACTAATGCTAATGAACTGCTAGTTCTGTTTTGCATTGAAGTCAACAGTTGTAATTACTTTATTGTTGTATTTAAACTGCAATGCAGTGATTTATGTTTGTTTGAAAATAACTTGATGTCTGTTGTTCTTGTGTTTAAGGTTTTCAACCTATCTGCATGATCGAACCCCTGCAACAACAAAGTAAAATCAACAAAAGAAACTCAATAAAAGACAAAAAGGGGAACCATCGTGTCCGAGTTGTTCCTTGCAATACCGGGCTCTTTTCAAGTTTGAGCATAACTGAGGGAAACCAAACAAAACCCACCAAAACTTGACAGTTGAAAACCAGCGTGGCAAGACACGAAGGATAAACGGCCTCCAGTGAAACCTTGCCAACGCAAAGAGCAACTTCAAGAATGGCGGAAGAAGCCACGGGAAAATCCATCAAACAGCTGAAGGAGGAGAGGACTTCAGCTAACACCAATATGGTCCAGCTGCGTCTTGTCCAGCTAATACCGCTACGCCCATTCCTCCTTACTAGACCGCCCTCACAGTAACGCCCCTTTGGCTGTTCAAGTTTCTAAAGTCAGTGACATGCTGCCGAATGACAACACTTGTAAGCGCCGCGTGGGACTTATTAAAACGACTGGATGGATTTCGCTGGATGGATTTCGCTGCAGCGATCACTCAACTGTCGGTAAGATTTCGAATAAAATGCATGAATATACATAACGGTTACTTTACGAGTTGACTTAGTCGGAGTGCGAACAGAAAGTCGGAGGTGTCATATTTGTTCAACCTGGTGTTAAACCAGGGTTGCCAACCGTCCCTTGAAATACGGAATCGTCCTGTATTTAGAGATAAAAGTACAGGTTCCGTATTGAGCTGAAACGGAACACAGGACGTTAAAATGCAAGAAATTACATCTAAGAAATGCTAATTTTTCTGGGGGACGACCCCCAGACCCCCGGCACGATGAAGTGTCCCGTATTTTTTTCATTGACAGTTGGCAACCCTATGTTAAACGTAATTTCAATTCTTGACCAGTGCATGTAAAGAAATTGTAAATAAAACCGACTTGATGTAGTAGTGCTAAAAATAAACCTTTATATTTTCTCTTAGTGAACTTCTCAAAATATATGGGCTAATGTAGATACCACTTGGGATGGGTTTATCGTTACCTATTGTTTCTGATGGGGCGTTAATTGGTGTGGCACCCGGAACTCTCTTCCTCACTTCGGGGAGATTGGCAAGGGGTAAGCTGTGTTTTTTTCCTCCGTGTCACAAACTATTTAATGATGTTTCTGTACTTTAATTTCTCTGCTACTTTATTGATCTTTGATGGGAAGATATTCTGTTACGTTTGTGTTGATATTTTCGTTGTAATTTTCGCTCAAAGTATGTACATTAGCGCCATTAATGTCCGCGATCGTTATGAAGTTAACAGGTGCTAACGAGCAGATTGGGAAGTAAATAAATGCTACTGGATCGAGGCCCCTCGTCATCTCTCCTGCCTCTTCAATCATCCAAAGACTGTTTAGTCTGTTATTTTAATGTAATGGTCGGTTCATGTCCGTTGCATTGACTTGACTTGTCATTGGGTCTGATTTTAAATGTGCCATATAGTTCAATGTGGGAGCAGGTTCACACACTAAATAAGACACTAAGGTCAAGCACAAGCAGATTTTTTGTTTTATTTTTCTTAGAACAGAGTAGAGCAGATGTTTCAGGTTGCTGCCATCAGAGAGCAGTGACTTGACCTCAGTGTCTTATTTAGTGTACTCCCACATTGAACTCTACTTTTTGGGTCCACGCACCTACTTATTTCTAAACATCTAGAGTGCAACAATACCCATGCCTCCTAATGTGCCATATAACCTGTATCTCGCCTATTGTGTGTGTGTGTGTGTGTGTGTGTGTGTGTGTGTGTGTGTGAGTGTTCGTGAATGTGTTCACGCAGATATAAGAAGTTGGGGTTGGGGTTGATGATCCACATGATGGTGATGGACCAGGACAGCTCTGGACCTCCTGACTGGCAGCTCCATCCTCAACCTACCTTCCTGTCCTTCACACATGTGCAGGTAAGGCCAATTTTTAAAAACTCACTGCATTGTCTGAGGCAAAAGTAGGAGAAAAGGAGTGAGTGAGTGAGTGAGAACCCGGCCATTACATGTGATGTGACCCTTAAAGGGCGTGTGTGTGTCCTAGAACCAAGACAGTGGCAGTGTGTGTCTGTCTGTCTTTGGTTAAGGATATTTTTAAGATACTACCTTGTTGTGTTAACATTATTTTGCTATTTCTGACAGGCAGAGGCAGTTTTCTGAAGGATGGTTAATGTCAGTATCAACATGTTGTGATGGAGGCTTCCACCTGAGCTGAACACAGAAACTTGCACACAGTGGTGAGTAAAACACTGAATCTGTTTTGTTCTGCACTAGACCAATAAGTATTTCATACAGTAATTCCTTTCTGTGCTGTGTTTATTTATTGAAAAAAAATGTGGATAGAGGATAATACAAAACACTGGCACTGTAGTGATCCCTGCACAGGCCAGAAGCTGTGTATCTCTTCAGCCTGGTGTTCTGCATTAAAATGATGGGTGTGATTTTTATGTAGTGTATTCTATGTATCCCTCTCGTGTGTGTGTGTGTGTGTGTGTGTGTGTGTGTGTGTGTTTGTGTGCATGCGTGCAGATGGAAGCAGTCGTTCCTGTTCAGCATTGATATGCCGGTAATGGGTTTGATGAGCCACAGCGTGGTGATGGGCAATCAGCATCAGGACCAGGGCCGCTCACAAGGAGAACCTCCTGCCCTGCCTCTTCATCCTCAACCTCCAATCTTCCTGCTCTTCACACATGTGCAGGTGATGACAACCTCTAAAATGCACACTTGACTTGAGGCAAAGGGGGGAGAATAGGCGTGCATGCATGCACGTGCACCAAACTTTAAGACAGTAGCAGTGTGTGGGGGGGCATGTGCACAAGCATATGCACGTGCTCATGTCATGTCCTTCTGTAGGTAGATAGGGGTTGGTTGTTTTTGTCTTAATTGTCATTCATAACATTAACATGCCTTTTTTTGACAGGCACAGAGCCAGTTTTCAGAGGGAGGGCTGATGACACCAGCAACTTCGGATCTGAACCTGATCAACCCAGCACCAACCACTGTGCCGCTCCTCCTCTGCCAACTGCACCACATGGCTCCACCATCTCAAAAAGGCACAGACACTACTCCACTTCCTGTGAAGGATGAGAGAAGAGCCGACCTCCCCACAACGGCACTCACCACCTTCTACAGGGGTGTCATTGAGAGCATCCTGACCAGCAGCCTCTCTGTCTGGCATGGCAGCCGTCAAGCTGAAGACTAGAAGGCAGTACAGAGAGTGGTGAGGACAGCAGAAAAGCTCACAAGATCACCCCTACCTGTTCTCCCTACTACCATCAGGGAAGCGCTAGCCCAGCATGCGGTGCTGCAAAAGCACACTGGGAAACGACTTCTTTCCACAAGCCATCAGACTCCTCAACGCACTGAAGAAAACCACATGAATAACCAAGGACACGGGAGAATATTCCATGAACACTTCTTTCACCATGCCACTTACACTTAACTCATTGCACCTTGTATACAGCATCTTCACATCACCTGTATGAACTTCTCCTGCCGTGTGTGTGTGTGTCCACTGTGTTTGTGTATTTATTGTCCATCAGTATGTTAATCTTATTATTGCACACTGTTTGGGTGTCTGTATTTATAGTATGTATCAGTCTATATTTAATGCCAATGCCTTATTTTTAGTTATTAGTTAAATGCACATTGGAGACTGGTCAAACACAATTTCAAACTTTGTGTTAACCCTCTTGTTGACCGTTCACACTTCATAGTGTAAAAGTAAACAGAAATAAATTCACATTTCATTCCTGTCTCGTTCACTTCTTTCAGCAATGTATGTGGTCTACATGCAGGGAAGCTGACAGGGGGGACAAATGGGTCCGTTGACCTGGGCCCAGTGAGACGAGGGGTCCAGGAATGGGTCCTCATTACATTGTATGTAGTCTATGTATTGAGTGGGGGGCCCTTTCAGATGACTTTGTCCTGGGCAAAGCCAAAGCTGTCAGCGGCCCTGATTATGTATGCACAAACACTGGTTATGATGGTAGGAAAATTTTTCTCTGTTTTCTGATGGCCTTTGAATTAAGACAGGCCAATCTGGAACCTCTCCTGGATAAAGAGGTAAGCTTCAATGGTGTGGTCACTCCTAAATCATAGACAGACATGGAGTATGGTAGGCCTATGGTAATGAAGAAATCGTTTTCTCCAATAAAACAAACAAATAGCCTATTGCTATTTTAAATACTATTTCATATTTTTTCATTAATATCTGAAGAGTTCAGATGCAAAACCCCCTAACTCCATTTCTGAAGACCTGCACTTCTATATTTTTAGAGAACCCAGTTGTTGGTTTGGTTTACATTCATGTAGGCCTACTTGATAATACATATAAATAGTTATATTACATAGATCAAATAAAAAAGCATGCAATTTTGATAGCTTTGTATTAAATATTAATGAATTAAGATTATTTTCTGAAAAGGCACTTAGGGGGTTTTGCATCTGAACCCTTCATCTGCTCTTTTCAAGCTGGCCACATAACTGTGGTGAGGTGACACTCATTAGGCCTACTTCAAAAAGTCGGGAATGTGTTGCTGATGTACATCGTACAACTTTTCTAAGTAGCCTATCATGTCTTACCAAGTGAACAACCTCGCCTAAAAGGGTTTTTTAATTATTATTTGTCGGGGTGTGTTAATATCCTGGAAAGGATAAATCTGTGGTTTAATCATATAGCCTACCCAGTGTTAACAGTGACCTCGATACACACAGCTAGGTGAGGTAATGCCAACGCATTATTTACTGTCAATGTGTCAACGTTGTGTTGAAATCAAAGCGTTTTGGCGACCTGATACGTTATGACAAATCTGTGCATAGCGACACTAGTCCTAAACAGTAGGCTGCAATGTCCGAGGTAGCCTACGGGAAGACAAATCAAAATACATATTGGGATTAGAAAACGTGTGATTTATCTCACTTTCTTACATAAATTGTTGAGAATATTATGTCAGTGGAATGTTCAGTGAAACGTTTCTCTGGAAGATAACAATTTGCACGGGATATCTTTGAAAACATGGAGCCTTCATCCGGAAATGGCCTTGAAAATGACATCATGCAGTATCCCTTCACGATTGGCCAATACGGCAAATGCCGGGAACGCCCATGGGCGTGCTTGCATTAGGGGTGGAACTGTTTTACTGCAGCTGGACCCTTCTCGCTAACACGGCCTTCACAAAGCAGGCAAACTACCTCTCGAGGGAAATCGGATACCTGACGAAGTCAGAGATTCAAAAAGAATACAGGGAACTCTGCTCACTCTCCAGGGATCTCAACTACGCTAACGACGAGTACGAGCTTGGCCTGCGAGCGGAGGTTGAGGGAGAGGAAGGTGAGGAGACGCTGGACCCCAAGGAGGAAGCGGACCTTTTAAAGACCATTGAGGACTGCATGAACAGCCTGGAAGAAGCCAGGCACCATGTGCAGACCAGTCTCTGGTTAAGGTATGCCGAGGGGGAGCTGACCATCGCCGTTGAAGAAGCAGAATCAGCATGTGAACAAGCTCATGGAATCCCTGTGTCCCTCGTCAAAAAAAACCGATACGAGCACCAGGTGGAAACCACAAAGCAATGTGTCGCAGAAGCGATGACAGCATTCAAGGAATGGCAAGAATGGATACCCAACGAGCAGAAGGCTGAGTTGGATGGCAGGATAAAGAGCTTACGAAAGCTGAAGAACAATCTTGAGGCAAAGAAGGGCGAATTCCTGACTGTGCAGAGAACTGCAGAGGACGAGAGGTGGCAAACAACTCTTCAGGCCCAGTCAGCACCACAGCCAGTCCAGCAGCCGATCGTCAAAATAGAGCCCACCAGCCTGCCCAGTTTACATGAATCAAGAAGAATGAGGAAGACTCTTGTGTCGATGTTGTGCTTACTTCACACAAGGACCTAGAAAAGCTGGACGAACACACCAGAGGAGATGAAGGAATCCTGAAAACAGGCAAAGTCTTCCTTAAACCCTGGGTCCAGTCAGGCCAAAGTGGGAGGGACATACCTGCGCAAGCAGCAGCAACAAACAAAGTTCTTCCTCTCCAAAAACAAAAGAGAGAAGAGGATGACAAAGCCCTGGGAGTAGAGCACCTTGCACCCAAACTGAACCCAATGACCTCAGTCAAATTCTCCAAGAAGAGGAAGAAAGTGAGAGTGGGTCAAAATCTCCTGGAAGAAAAGGGGAATGAGGAAACTCCCAAATCACTGACTAAAGGACAGCTGTTGAGCCCAGAAGTTAGCCTGTCCGACCCAACAGGTCTTGTCACTCCCACCAAAGAGAGGAGTGCCATTCTAGACAGGAGAGAATCCTTCTCGGCTGCACTGACCAGACCACAGGTCATCAAGAAAATCAGACGCATTGCGCCATCTAGTGATGCAAGTAGCCCAGTGAAAATCACAGGCAAAAGAAGATCAGTTGATAAAACTCCAGCCAGAAGTGGGCCAAAGTGGGAGGGGCTTCCACCAGCAGAGATGAAGTCCAAACCCAAACAACGTGCACATATGGACTGTAAGTATGAAGATACAGAAACTGCATTCTTGGTCTGTGGAGGAAGATTTCAGACCAGTCTTCATCTAGGAATCAGACCAAAGGTCAACAAATCTTTCAACAAAATGTGGCCTGCGTTATCTCTTTACCGTAATATTTTTTATATTTTTAAGATGTTTAGTGACTACGCCACTCTCATTTGTTAGGGTGAGAGAACCCAACCATCAAACACTTGATTTGACTTTCCCCGCAACAGGTTAGTGAATAACAAGAGATACAACTGTCATACAATTCAGAGTTCTTTTTATTTTCTTTCTTTTCGTAATGAATCTCTGTACATAAAGTATGCCTCATGGGCTCAGTCCAATATGAAAACAGAATATGAACGTTTCACAGTAGGCCTATCTATAGGCACGTCATCTCAAGATACAGAAATGTGCAAATGTGCTAGTTATGCAAAAGTGCTTATGGCAATTGGCAATTGCACGAGGGGTAGACCAAATAACAAAAATGCACGGCAAACAAAATTAGTAAATCAAATTGTAAAAAAACACAAACCAAAATAACACACAAAATCCCCACACTGATAACAAAAGAAAACAAAAACTGCCAAAAGGGCAAAATTGGTAATGGCCACACACACACACACACACACACACACACACACACACACACACACACACACACACTTGTTAGACACACGTCTTTGGTCTCTCCCTACAGCAAGTACAGGTTCCAAAAGGAGTCTGGGATTTAAGATACGTCTCCCAGTAATACTTCAGTGTTCATACCCTAATCATATACACAAGCTCCGTCTTGGCGGTTACTAAGTAGAAACTTACACGAGCCCCTTCGTCTCGGATGTTAGAGTGAAAACCTACACAAGCCCCTTCGTCTCGGATGTTACAAAGTGAAAAGGTTGCACAGGATGAATCACTCACACAATAGAACAAAACAAAACAAAAATGTTGGGAAAAGAACAGTGATGCCCCCCTTCTCTAGTGACACTGCATCAGTGTAGTCGAAGGCACCATCTCCTCCTATGTACATTTAACGAGAAAGTTACCATTAGGCACGGCATTTATAACTCGATTCAACAGGAGTTGTGTATTGTGGAAATGTGGGCGCTCCCACAGGTGCAATCGTGACACCACAACGCGATATCAAAAGCACCACGCCGCCAGTCCCGCCATCACACCAGCAGAGCACCCCCACTCCCACCCCACACAAGTCAAGTGCTAAGCGTCGAAACTCTTACAGAAAATGCCGGCATTACCTCTGGTTCTCTCGAAGCGGCATGCAAGCAGTCAACCACACAGGACACAAAGTGGAAGAACATCACCAGCGACACTGTGATAGAGTAACACTACATCAGTCACAACAGAGACTACGTTCGCAC
Source organism: Engraulis encrasicolus (assembly GCF_034702125.1). Classification (NCBI taxonomy): domain Eukaryota; kingdom Metazoa; phylum Chordata; class Actinopteri; order Clupeiformes; family Engraulidae; genus Engraulis; species Engraulis encrasicolus. The sequence continues at coordinate 21,959,386 of NC_085875.1, forward strand.
ACACGAGAGAAGCGTACAGAACGCATCTTTTACCTTGAGTTTGCCCAGCTCAGCACACCATCCCAGAACAGCAGCCGACCCCACGCCAGCCGCCGATGGACAGGGCTACAATTAAGTTAAATGGTGTCAGTAACCAACAACTAAGTACATTACAATGCACCAAAAAGAGCAATAAACCAACCGAGAAGGACGCCTACCTTTCCTGTACGATGGCTCAACCACAAACGGAGGGACAGAGGGAGCGGTATACCCACGCTACACTCTGCAGCATCAAAAACATAGCCTCTTTGCTAGCTAGTTACCACCGCAATGATATATGCTACACACCGGAAGGAAAGGGGAGCGTCATGACCCCGTCAGAATAAAGGTTCAGGATAACCACCGGTTACATAAAAAAAAAAAAAAAAAAAAAAAACCCTTCTACAAGTCTGGACAGGGATGGAACCTCAATGGAAAGAAAACAAACACTGACCATCACCAACTCTTGTGACCTCTCTGGGTTCCAGAACCGAGAGGTCAAGTGGGAGGTGTTTCGTCAACTATCAAAAAATCAGAACAACCAAATCATTCAAGCATCCAAAATTCAAAACAGCACATCCAAACCATCACATTCACAGCAGCAATCAAAACAACCAGTATTCAGCCGGACCTACAGGGGGCAGACTATCAGCAGGCAGCACTCCAACTCACTTCCTGTCAGATCAGACCCACTTCCTGTAAGACGGCCATCTTTAAAGGCAGTTCAACATGTGGTGCAGCAGAGAAAGCATGAAAAGTTTGTTGAAGGCAAAGCCTGAAGAAGACAAAGAAATCCAAGAAGAAAAGAAACTAAAATCCCTCAGTTCACCGGTCACACGCAACTGGTAGGATAAAGACTTTTAAAAATGCTTACCTTTTGTTGAATGTAGAGAAGGAAAAACATTTTATCCTGCATGTGTGCTTCAAATGTGCATATGTAAAATGTTTGACTCCAGTTGGCAACTGACAGTTCATTCAATGTTAATGACTTTAAGTTAAATATTTTCATTTAGTTTGTTTGCTGTTTGGGAAGTTGAACTGGATGCTTCTTTGACTAATGCTAATGAACTGCTAGTTCTGTTTTGCATTGAAGTCAACAGTTGTAATTACTTTATTGTTGTATTTAAACTGCAATGCAGTGATTTATGTTTGTTTAAAAATAACTTGATGTCTGTTGTTCTTATGTTTAAGGTTTTCAACCTATCTGCATGATTGAACCCCTGCAACAACAAATCAATCAACAAAAGAAACTCAATAAAAGACAAAAAGGGGAACCATCGTGTCCGAGTTGTTCCTTGCACTCCCGGGCTCTTTTCAAGTTTGAGCAGAACTGAGGGGAAATCAAACCAAAAAACCCACCAAAACTTGACAGTAGCTGATGCATCTAACTTTGCATGCACTCACAGCTTGAAGACTATCTCTGTAAACTCTTAAAGCAGCTTCAGAGTGGGGGTGGAATTGTGCATCGGGCTAATGCAACGTACCGTGGATGGACTTGAATGTCCATGGGGACCCAAGGAGTACAGACGAATTTGAAAGTCAAAGATACTCAGACAAACACATTTTTGCGATAGTGACTTTTGATTTCAGAAATAATTGAGAATTCAGAAAAGTGCTGTGGTACATCGCACTAATGCACCAAACCATGCATGGGACTCTCTCATACAGAATCGACTTTAAGATTCTGCTGACAGTATTTAAAGCATTAAATGGACTTGCCCCTAGTTATATCTCTGACATGCACTCTTTTTATGCCCCTGCTCGAGCTCTCAGGTCCACTGATGCCAAGCTGCTAAGGACCCCCACCCCCCGCAAAAGAAGATTGGCGACGCCGCGTTCGTTTGCTATGCGCCCAAGAGATGGAATGCCCTCCCCATCGAGGTCCGATCAGCCAGCTCCGTCGACTCCTTCAAGAAGCAGCTAAAGACCCAACTCTTCATCCTTGCCAACTCCTAGCTGCCAAGGCGTCACAGTGTCCCAGCTGCCGCAGCGTCCTTACTGCTCACAACCAGCCCTGGCAGGGGGCTCCCCTAGGTGGCCGCTGGTCTCTGCCTGAGGTTTCTTCCTGGCTATAGGTTTTTTTTTCCTCAGACCTCATAGAGCTTTTTTTCAAGCGAAAGGGAGTTTTTCCTCACCCCTGATGCCACCAGGGGCCGCATCTGAGCGCCCAATCTCTGTGTGACTATCTATGACTTATGCTAGACCCAGCCACTATGGACCTTACGCATCTAAGAATCCCGGTCCTAACCTACGTTGACCCTATGACTCTACGATCTCTTTCTATCTCTTCTTCCTCTGCCTTCCTGCTATCTCTGCCTCTCCTCTCTTCCTCTCCTTTTCAATCCACCTCTAACAATTATGTTCTTTTTGTCTCATTTGTTAAGCACTTTGAGTTGCATCCCTTGTACAGTGCTATACAAATAGAATTATTATTATTATTATTATTAAGTTGGACCAAATGGCAGATTCCTGACCCAATACAAACTAGTGGGAAATGGGACGTCTCCTACCTCCTACTGCACTGGAACAGCAGTCGAAGTGGGACCTCCCATAGTGAACTGGGGAGAACTCGCACCACTCCCACCTCAAAATAATGAATTCGGAGGATAATAGCAATTAAATGTCAATAAATAAGCTAATTTTTATTTCTCTCTGTGTACGGTTGTTTCAGAGACTACCATTTTAACTCGACATCTTCATGCTATGGTTTAACATTGTGTCAACATGAATGTAACACACACCAGAACTATTTGTTATTCTGGCACTTTTGGCTCATATCAAAACACCTCAAAGCCAGTTAAATCGCGGTGGTTATGATTGTAGAACTCCAACTTCAACTGCCAGGAATGCCTTGAGGAGGGAGCTGGAATAATGCTAAGAAGTCCCATGTCCAACTTCATTTCACTGGTCTGGAATCAGCCATAAGTATCAAATCTAGACAGGGATTTTCCCAACCCTACCCTATCTCTCTCTCCCACTGACTTCCTGTCACCAGCATCACTATACAATAAAGGCATGCATCTCCCCCCACCAAAAAAAAAAAACAAATAATAAAAAACATATATTTTAAAATTGTCCTGGACAACTCCTCCATCCTCACCCCTCGGGATCAACTCTGCATATGCCGTAAGGCTCCATGAGGCCCTTTCAGCTCCTATTGGCCTCAAATAACAAATAAAATTGAAGTTGTCCAATTGAATTGTTCCTCATCATTTGGCGTTCTCAGCGTTCATCCCTATCTTAAACACTCTCAGCTGGGTGTTACCAGGAGGACTGTCAACCCCAATGAACATCTTTTGCCTGTTTTGGCAGAGCCTTTTCTTTGTCTAAAAAGAAATGAGCATCTGCTTGGTATGTTTTTTTTTTTCAATTGTCCAAATGGGAAATAAGGTAAAATAAGGTTGAATTAGAAGATTTATGGTGTGAGCATATAAGCAGATGAATACATTTGTCTTTTGCTTTGTTGGGCCTAAATAAAGTAGGCCTATGTCCATGAAGTCCTCTCCTCTCTCCTCCTCTCCTTCTGTTTATTCCATACTTTTCCACTGCTCATCCTCTCCACACCTCTCTTCTGTCCTTCTCCACTCCTCTCTTCTGCCCCTCTGCCTGCCTAGATGTCTTCTCCACATATGTGAGTCAGGATGAGACTAAACCCATTGGAGTCGCGGCTCTCCTGTCCTCAAACCTCTCCTCCCTTCATCGCGACCCATCTCTTCTCTTCTCTTCTCTTCTCTTCTCTTCTCTTCAT
>NC_085875.1:21978151-22005651 GCF_034702125.1 Engraulis encrasicolus
TGTGAACGATAGGAACTGACACAGTTGGGGAGCAACTCTTGACCACGTGACCTTCAGGTGAGTACTCATGTGAGAATTTGAGAAAAACATAAAAATGTCAGGAATGTATTGTTGATTGGAAAAAGTGTGCCAGAGGTGGCTTATTAAATACCATCACCTTAATGCTGAATAAATATTTAAAACCTGTTGAAATAAGCCAGCTCTTTGAAAGAAACCGGAACCGTATCACGTCAAAGTGCCATAAATACCATCTTCTTCAAGTCCAAAATCCGTTCCCCATTGCTAGACCAGATGTGAATGTTGGAGCGTGTGAGAGACATGTTTGGACAAACTACAACAAACCCCAGAGGAGCGACAACTCCTGTGAAAGCTGCTACACCCCATAGGATGCACCATTCCTACTCCTGTGTGAAAGGTGCTACATCGCTGTCTGGAGGAAGTGACCCGTTTCACTTCCTCTCACTCTCTCAGCCAAGAGTTATACACCATTTCCCCGACTCTCCTGGCTCCCCGTCATCTGGAGTTGTAAAATGTCTCACACACACAGACACGTGCACACATGCATACACCCACACACGTGCACGCACGCACGCACACACAAACACACACACACACACACACACACACACACACATGCATGTACGCACGCACGCACAAGCACGGACACATACACACACACATACACACACACATGCACACACAGACTCCAAATGCTGAAGTCATTGTCAGTAGCACTCAGCTTGCTGGATTCCTGCGATCGCCTTCGTTCCGGGTGATTTGGGGATGAGAGAGAGAAAGTCTCTGTGACGTGGTATGACTGTGTGTGTGTGTGTGTGTGTGTGTGTGTGTGTGTGTGTGTGTGTGTGTGTGTGTGTGTGTGTGTGTGTGTGTGTGTGTGTGAAATACGGAGGTATGAAAGAGAAAGGCAAGGAATGGAAAAAAGGGAAGTTTGACAGTAAGTGTGTGTACGCTAATGTGTATCATTCTGTATGTATAAGTGTGCATATTTGTGTGTGTGTGTGAGTGTGTGCATGTGCTTACGCATGTGTGTATACATGAGTGTTCGTGTCCACATGTGTGTGTCTTTGTGTGTGTGTGTGTGTGTGTGTGTGTGTGTGTGTGTGTGTGTGCCTGAGGACTTCTCCAGCTCTGCTAATCTCATCAACAGTTCTAGCCTGCTCACTTTATGGGGCTCAGGGGGGCTATCTCCTCCTCCTCTGTGTGTGTGTGTGTGTGTGTGTGTGTGTGTGTGTGTGTGTGTGTGTGTGTGTGTGTGTGTGTGTGTGTGTGTGTGTGTGTGTGTGTGTGTGTGTGTGTGTGTGTGTGTGTGAGAGAGAGAGAGAGGGGGAGAGAGGGAGAGAGGGAGAAAGAGGGAGTGAGAGTACATGTGTGCGTGCACGTGCACGTGTGTGTTTGCGTGCGTGCGTGTGAGGCCTATCCTCCCGGCAGGTTCATACGGAAGCGATTTACTCCCCCACAATGCACCACGGACACCACAAACATGCACACACGCAGACACACACACACACACACACACACACACACACACACACACACACACACACACACACACACACACACACACACACACACACACACACACACACACACTCACTCACAGTCCTCCATTGCCTCTCCACCCCTCCAGAATTAGAGTAAAAAGAAACCTGCCTCGCCTCCATGGAAAAATGGGCTATGGGCGGGTACTAGCGCAGAGGGCCTTCCCCACATAACAGCTCTGGATTTGGAACGATGTGGTTTCATAAGAACCCAAATACATCTGAGGAATGTATGTTTTTCTACCATAGCAAATATGTGGTAACCACAGCTGAGGCGTAATTTTAGAACTGTTTTGCAATCCATATACAGATTAAACTCAGACACTCTGGACACACGCACGCACGCGCACACAGTGCAGATATTTCCTTTTAGACTGTTTTACAATCTATACACAGATGACACTAAGACACTACGGACACACACACATACACATATACACATACACATACACATACACATAGATATTTCCTTTTAGAAAGTTTTGCAATGTATACACACACACACACATACACACACACTTCATTTCCCTCACCGCTTCATTAGACCGTAGAAGATTGCACCCCTCAGCCACAGCAGTGTGGTATAGTATAGTATGCATGGGAGTTTTAATAAAACATACATTGTGGCCTCCCTTCCTGCAATTATTTACATAAAGTGGGCAAAATAGTCAGTCAGTCAGTCAGTCAAGGGGAGGGAGCTGCTCTTTAAATAATCCAAACTCCAGATGGGCTTTTCCCCTCTATGGTTAAGACTGGGCTGGACTGGGCTGGGGCAGGGCCTCTGGCAGCTTTGGCAGGGCAAGGATGAAGTCATCTGAACACCCCCCACCCCCAGCCCAATAGATACAATGTAATGAGGACCCAATTCTGGGGCCCCTTTCTCCTTGGGCCCAGGATATCTGTCCCCTTTCCCCCCCACCCCCTGTCCGCACCCTTGGCTGGGGTGGGGTGGGGTGGGGGAAAGGATCTCTCTGTTGAATGTTTGTGGTGAGGATATGGTGAAGTATTTTGAAGGGTGTTTTTTTCAATTTCAGAAAAATGAAGGGGCTGAGGAAGTATCTTGGGATCTATTGTACAAACATGTATGCCCACATACTGTACATACACACACATAGAAACACAAATGTATCCGGCAACGTACACCGCATGCACGCAAACACACACACACACAAAAACACACACACACACACACACACACACACACACACACACACACACACACACACACACACACACACACACTGAAACACATAAACTGAAACACATCATTTTCCAGTACCTCCTTTCCCCCTCTTCCCTGTTTCTCTCTAGTGAGGGACTCAGAGGAGAGAAATAAAATGTAGTGTATATTTGAAATATATTTGTCCGTGAAAACAATAAGTCTGTTTAAGCTGCTGAGAGTTACAGAGATATGATCCACAAACCTGTTATTTTTCACACACACACACACACACACACACACACACACACACACACACACACACACACACACACACACACACTTGTTCTCTCTCTCTCTCTCTCTCTCTCTCTCTCTCTCACACACACACACACACACACACACACACACACACACACACACACACACACACACACACACACACAACCCTACTTTTTTGCCAGCATGGCATAGACAGCTATTCTGTCTCCCACAGGAACCATGAAGGTGGCCCGTAAAAATCAACAGTGTGTGTGTGTGTGTGTGTGTGTGTGTGTGTGTGTGTGTGTGTTCTAAAACTTGTTCTGTTGGTCTAAAATGCCACAATGAGAGAGAGAGAGAGAGAGAGAGAGAGAGAGAGAGAGAGAGACAGAGACAGAGAAAGAGAGACAGAAACAGAGACAAAGACAGAGACAGAGACAGAGACAGAGAGAGTGGCTGTGTATGTGTGTATAGTGTGTGTTTGTGACAGTGTGTGTATGTGTGTGTGTGTGTGTGTGTGTGTGTGTGTGTGTGTGTGTGTGTGTGCTAAGAAGAGAAAAACACTAAGCCATGGCATAAACTCAGCAGTGCAAGCTCTGTGCTCTGGGTCCTTTGGGGAGTGATGGAGATGCATCGACCTGCACCACAACACGCACACGCACACGCACACACACGCACACACACACACACACACACACACTGGCGATTCTAGGGGGGGGCAGGGGGTGGCCAAGGCCACCCCTGGGACGCTATTGTCCACCCTACTGGCCACCCTTGATTCGACAAGTAATTAATAAAAAAAAATATTTTTAAAAATAAATAAATAAATATACAATAATAACAACAGTATAAGACCAATAATAGGTAATTATCAGGTAATCATTCAAGTTCGTCAACCCAAAAACAAAAAAGAGAAAACTGTCAATCCATGGTGATCGCTGGCTGACAGATCTAGGGTCAGTTTTACACTTTAACTAACACGACAGTCGTTGGACTGATGCTGCACAAGGCTGATTTCTGATCAGTAGGCTTACACGAGATGACCACTGCGTGTCGCCTGCTGCCCCTATAGTCGCTTATTTATCGTGAAAGATCTGGCAACCCCGCACCAGCGATGCTGAGGAGCACTGTGTCACCTGCAGTTCCTTCACGAGAGACCGCATCCACTAACTGCCTGGACAGTCTAATTTGGACAATAAGGTATGGCAATTTAATTATTTGTTGGTTGTTGTTGGAAAACCTAATTTTGAAAACTTTATGCAAGTATTAGCAGCCAGGAAGAGCCAAAATACGAGATAGCTACACGAAACAACAACATGACTAAATGAGAGCAAGTAGTGTTGTGGCAGCTTAAACCAAGTTAGTAGCACAGCACAATCCTAACGTGCACGTCAGTTTATTTTTTTGTTGATAACAGGATAGTTCATATGAAACCGTTTGGATAGGGACATGGCATGGATAGCATTGGCCCATTGGCCACACATTGGAAAGGGTAGTCGGTTGTTATCTACAGTCAGGATCGGTAGGCAGACGTCAGTACCTAGCTCGAAACCTAGCATGTGAAATGAACTAATGCTAAGCTGGACTATGATTGTTGTGATGCCTTCTCTCAGTGAGAAGCTTCTCCTTTGCTTCTTCGATTGTCTTGACTTTTCTTGGAGTTTAAATCAAACTTAAATAAGTCGGAGTAAGTCAGAGTAAAGAGCACCTCTGCCTACCTCTGCAAGTTCACATCAGTCACAGATGTGTTGCCTAAACCCACAGCGCTAGTCCACTTCAGAGTATGACTCCAACCCAATAGCTAAATTTGCGGTACATATTTGACCTCAAATGTGTCAATATATCGTAATCCTTTTGTTCAAACGTAGCGAAAATAAATCGTCACGCACACAAAATCATGGTACAGATGTGAGTTTGTTCACCAACGAAATTCACGTCATGTAATTTCTTTGCTAAAACCCTGCAGCCACGGCTTTAGAATCAGCCACTGCTCACAGCTGTAATTGCCTTGCAGGCCGACGGCGCCTCAGACTTGAAATTCACGTCATGTAATTTCTTTGTTAAAACCATATGCCACTGCTTTGACATCTGACACTGTCAACATCAATAATATAGGTTTTTTTTGTATTCTGACATTGTTGAATGAAGTCAAAGTTGTTACTCTAAGGCAGACGTGGGCAAACTCAGGCCCGGGGGCCACATGCGGCCCACTGAGCCATTTCATGTGGCCCCCAGAGAGCCTTTACAAGAAAGACATCTTTTAAATCCAAATTCAAACGTTTACTCAACATTCTTAAAATGCTACCTAAAACAAGAGTATTGCGAACTTAAGATTCATCTACGTACATTTAGTTACAGTACAATGTGCAGAAATATCATTAGGTATGTCAACGTACATCATGTTTTATTATTGACACGGGCAAGTTGTCTGTGGCATCCGGCCCTTTGGCCAATATTCTAAAGCCAATGCGGCCCTCGGGCCAAAACAATTGCCCACCCCTGCTCTAAGGGGAACCACAACCACGAACACAAAACTCATGAACACAACATGTGTACTCTGCCAATTCGACAATAATCCCTCTGATATTGTAGCCAGTTACTATGCTTAGAAGTGAGTTGATTGAATGATTAATTGGTTGCATTGATTTGATTACATTTCCTCCAGTGAGTGACATTAAGATGAAGAGAAGAAACGATATTGAGAGCTTCTTTATCAAGAAAAAAAAAAGAGTCAGAGTCAGCTATAGCCAGTACCAGCACCAGTGCAGATGCCCACACAAGCCAGCAGCCTAGGGATAGTGTTGATGAGCAGTCCACTACCCCAATACAAGATGGTAGGTTGTGCATGGAAAGTTTGAATTAGTTACATGTAGCCCTTTCATGCACACCGTTCAACGAATTCGAGACGATTCGTCTAATGAATTGTTGAGAGGGGACCATTCGAACAAAACGTTGGACCATTCGTAGAAGGCATGGGGCGTTTCGTGCAGTACCTGAGGATTTTTCGTCGAAGACCTAAGGACTTTACGTTCAATCCATGCAGACCTTTCGTGTAACTGGGCAGATGTTTAGTTTAGTCTGCCTATTTTATTAGCCTATTATTTTTTATATTTTATCAAACTTGTGTGCCTACCACCACAATGCAATGAAAACAAAAATCGAACCATGTAGAAAGTGCGTGCGTCTCTATTTTTTTAAATTAATTATTAATTTTAGTTCAGGCTGCTTTTTTTATCATTAGGCCTATTTTATAGCCTATTTTATATATACTATATTGTAACGGACTGCCTCTGCCTCCTCCGGAGTGAGATAACAGCGTTACCCCCTGTGAACTACACGCGCAGCCTATAAAATGGAGTTAATTTCAAATGGCGGGTGAGACTGTCAGGAAGCAACAAGCCGAGAGAGCAAGAGAGAGGGAACCATGAAGTGTGCGCCGAGAAGATCACCATTCGCAAGAATCGCTAAAGCCAGACATTGATGTGAGCTGTTCCAAATTGAGAGGGTTTTGCAAAAGTGCACTACTAAACGTAAGAAAAGATATTCGTTGTGTTGATATGAATTATTTCTAGTGTGTTGGTCACTGATTTTTATTCATTTTTGGAAAGGTAACGGCAGTCTTGCTGCCTGGCTGGCGCCCATCTCATAACTACAGTCGTTTGCACCACTACAATATCAACGAAATGTTTTAAAATGTACGACATCAATTTAAAGGTAGGCCTAAGGGATAATGTATTGTCCACACATGAATAAGAAAATGTTTCCCTACGGGGCGAATAACACCCCCGACGCCGAAGGCGGAGTGCTGTTATCTCTGAAGGGAAATGTATTTTCCGTAGTCACGTGTGGACAATACATTATCCCACTTATCCCGCCTTTACCAACATTAGACTATAAAGCATACATAGTTAACCATAGTTTATAGCGTGCGCAAAGAAAGATAGTTCGTGGAACGCTCATAATTTAAACAGGTTAACAAGCAACATGGTTTGGCTACTTTCTAACTTGTTACAGCCACATTGCGCTTCAAACTGTTTGCAGGCTGCCTCGTTCACCGCGCGATATCTACTAAACTCGGGTTCATAACATGATCATTTCTATCTAATCGGCACAGTATTCCAGAAAAAAGCATAGACAACCCAAACACTGATGTGCGCCCTGACCACCATCATTAGCCTATCGACCCTGATACAGGCAGAGCCTATCAAAGGGCGTTGAACACAATGGCTATGGACCTTTTCAGTAGGCTATGGTTGGGGAAGTAGGGCCTGCGTCGTGATTCACCGTTGGTGTTTGTATCAGCACGCCAAAAGTTACCTCACTAACTTAATGATGTTCTTTGCTGAGTAACCTAGCCAAATATATCCAGATAATCGTGAATTATGCAAAATAAAGTCTGCCAACATGTATTGCCATTCTAGGAGCGATAAGGAGAATGCCGCACAGGCGCGGAGAAAGGGTTCCTTTGACACAGAGAATGCTCTGTGTGGCTGCGCGCATGCAGTGTTTAGTTTGCAGGTTTCAGGCAAATAATGGTGATCGATACGCCCTAGGTCCATAAGACTAACAGTAAAACAGGGACAATGACAAAAGGGATGAATTGCTTGAGGAAATCAAAAGGGACAGAGCGAAGTTATGACAACAAATTGACGTGCACCATTATGCAAGGCTACATGTAGCCTAGTTATGATGGGTTAACCACTCAGTTACCGTTGCATTCATAATATGTAGCCTATGATAAAGATGACTTCAGCGCAGGATATCAGAAATAAACAAGACAGCGCAGATGGCTTTTAATTTTTAACATGGCCACATTATGCGTCAATACGTCAATGGGTACGTCTTGTACCCAGCACTTTTCAAACCTTACTCGGGTTTATGGTAATTGTCCGGGAGTCGCACACTGGAGCTGAATGCAGAATCAAAAGCTGCCATTTACAATTGTCCTAAGACGTCAAACTGGTCCTGGATTAACGCATCACTGTTACGTTATTTGTTCTACTGTACGCATCTAGGCCTATATTCGTTATAAAAACAGATATCTTAGAATGAAGTCTTATGAATGGTCCACCATGCTTAATTCCATAAAGCATGCCAAATGAACTTGAAAGAAATGCGAAATGAAAACAGCGTGTCAATGCAAGCTCTTTTTAAAAAAAATCATAAATACAGTATGAAATAGTGATGTGAGCTGTTCCAAATTGAGAACAAGCGCACAAGTCTGCAAACAAGGGTTTTGCAAAAGTGCACTACTAAAAATAAGACAAGATATTCGTTGTGATGATCTGAGTTATTTCTAATGTGTTGGTCACTGATTTGTATTCATTTTTGGAAAGGTAACGGCAGTCTTATTGCTGCCTGACTGGCGCCCATCTCATAACTTAAAACTAAAGTCGGTTGCACCGCTACAATATCGACGATTTTTTTTAAAATGTAGGCCTACAACAGCTTTAAAGGTAAGGGATAATGTATTGTCCACACGCAGTGGTAGAACGCAGGTATATGGAGTATACCCACTTCTACATTTTAGGGGATTCAGTATACCAACTTAAAATTGATTGATCCATTATTTAGAATGGCATAAATATATACAGTATACCCACTTCAAAAAATGCGAGAATATACAGTATACCCACTTCAAAAAAGTGGACTACACCTAGACTACAAATATTTTCCTACGGGGCGAATAACACCCCAAATGCCGAAGGCGGAGTGCTGTTATTCCGCTTCGAAGGAAATATATTTTCCGTAGTCACGTGTGGACAATACATTATCCCGCTTATGCCGCCTTTACCAACATTAGAAAGCATACATAGTAAACCAGTAGTTTATAGTAACATGTTTATTGCCATTTTATAGCGTGCGCAAAGAAAGATAGTTCGTGGAACGCTCATAATTTAAAAAGAAAGAAAGGAGTAGCACACTGGAGCTGAATGCAGAATCAAAAACTGTATTGAACAAAGCCGAAAAAAGTAAATAAAACCGACAGACAGGGGACAAACGTTTCGGTCAGCCCATCATCTTCCTTTTCTTCCTTTTCATACTGCTCTTGGAATTACGCACCGAGCAATACGCTCAGGATATGACATTGGCGCGAACGCCACCCCACCATTACGCGCATAATTTAAAAAGGTTAACAAGCAACAGAGTTTGGCTACTTTCTAACTTGTTACAGCCACATTGCGCTTCAAACTGTTTGCAGGCTGCCTCGTTCACTGCGCGATATCTACTAAACTCGGGTTCATAACAGGATCATTTCTGGATGGTTGGCTGGAGGAGGCAACGCTAGCCTAAAGAGTAGGCTACTTCACCCTTAAGGAAACTATCAAGGAACTCCTCACTTGTTACTCACATACTAGTGTTAATAAAATATGTCACGACAGCGGCCGGCGGACAGTGACAGTTTGCTTTCTTGAAATAACAACATTCGGACAATAGTGTAGACTTGTGCGCTACACGCTGGGGTGGGGCAGGGTTGCTGTAGGTATCCATTGCGCGCGGCCGGTCGCTTTGGGAAATGTGTGTAAGTTGCATTTGGGTAGGCTATTGCGCGTGTTATAGTTGATTAAGTAATTGACGGGCCAACGTCCGGCAGCAGTGGCTGAGTGTGTAACTTAACTTAACTTAACTTTTGTAGGCTACTATCGTCCGAGTGTCTCCAGATTGTGATTATTTATTCATTTATTCAAAGACGATAGCAGTTTACAGACGCTGCTGGTTGCATGGATATTGTGGTGGTTTTCCCTCCTAATTGTATTTTATGAAATTGTAAAAATAAAACTACCATAACCTTTACTCCCGTTGTCTGTCGTTCCTGAATCGTGGTCTAAATTTCACCTCTTACAATAGTGTCCAGTCCAGTGAATGATCCTGCATCCATGGCTAATTGGATAAAGCATACTAAGTGGATTTATCACATGTGAAACGAGAAGGCAGAAAGTGCAATTAGTTAATAAATGAAACAGTGTACAGGTCAGTGCTGGTAAAAAAAGAGTTTTAATGACTTGCACAAAGTTGATGCTCGTTTGGTGAACTTCAAAACCTGCGCTGTATTCAATAAAAGCTGGGCATAAAAGCTGCATTTTTGTCGAGTAATGTCCATTTGAACCTCACGTGAAAGTAACGGGGATTGTGCTGCATTTGATGGATGGAGCTGATATTACGCACATAATTCTACTGAATAAACATCCAACTGCGACCCAAACGGTAACTTGTCGTGGTAGTCTATGTCGAATATGCCTTAATTTGGCTGTTTGCTATTCGCCTCTGGCATCATCCGAGCATGTGTAGTGCGAGATGCCATTATAACCGTTGCGCGTAAATATTTGCAAGAAGATGGGGCCGTCAAACACAGTAGGCTATGGATACTTATTTAACGACTTTAATGAAGATGTCATGTAGACTGTTTGACGGCCCCTTCCATAGACAGCATTCATCCATCTATCCATCCCTTCCTCATCTTTACGCGCAACGGTAATAATAGCCATTACTTTTCTTGTAGACGTTGCGGTAATATTTTATTCATTATCGACTTATTTCAAGCAGCATTCCACTGTCCACTCTGCGTGGCCCTGTTGAAAGGGTTGCGGGAAGGGGGATCCACTGAACACGGCAGGTCATTTGCATGACAAGACTTCATGCCCATTAGCGAACACTTTGTTCTCAAGAACTTCCCATTAAGAAATGTGTATTCTGAATGTGTTTGTCGCCGTTTTCAGCAAGCCTGGCGTCGCCATGAGGACCTGATGTTTTCCACAGAAAACATGCATTAAAAAGGTGCTTGGAGAGGAGGCAAAACTGGTACAATTTAGGCTGCATTAAAGCATACACGTTAGCTTTCACGTTGTGCGATGGATGGAGACAAGTTTGGAATCGCTCCCTCTCTCTCCCTCTCTCGCTCACACACACACACGCGCGACGTAATTCTCTGCACTCTTTGCAAGCCTCTACTGTCACTTGACTCCTCTTATTGGATACCAGCCAAAATTGTAAGCTAGATAGCCAATAGTTTCGATTGTGCTGCTTGGACTGGAGGTATTTAAACTGCTAAAATTTAGGCTGCATTAAAGCATCCGCACGTTTCAACTTTCACGTTGTGCGATGGGTGGAGACAACTTGGGAATCGCTGTAAGTTAGAGATTTTTTTTTAAACATAGGCTGGCAAGATGTAAATGACCTGCACTGCTTGAAAAAGACGATCGACTATGTGCCTCAGGCATCTTAAATACTAAAAACTAATAGGCGGATGGCGGGTGGATTCGGTTTTGGAAATTGGAGAAAAAACATTAGGGCGGGTGGATAGCAGGTGGATTAGAAATTCTAAGAAGCGGTTGCGGATTAAATAATACATCCACCGCGCACCTCTAGGCCTACTCCACACGTAGGTATATTCCAGACCTACAGAAGACGGTAGCTAGAAGCGCTCATCTAAAAAGTTACCGGAAAGTCAGAAAACTCGCTGCATGACAACCAAATGTGCTCAGTAGACGCACGCTGCCCTGATTCAAAGCGACAAGGCTGTGCTTGGTCCCGCCTCTGTGCCCGCAGCTGGGGATACTCAAATACTGTTCCAGAAATGTAAGGAGTAGAAAGTAACATAGGCCTACAGATATTTGTCAAAAAAATGTATCGGAGTAAAGTAACGGCGTAAAAGTGAAATAAAGCTTCTCAAATATTGTTCCAGAAATGTAAGGAGTAGAAAGTAACCTAGATAATTGTCAAAAAATGTAACGGCATAAACGTAAAAAACCGACAACATACCAGTTAAAATGAGTAGGCCTAAGTACATTTTATTTATGAAGCACATCTGAAAACAGCAAAAAAAAAAAACAGTTGATTTACATACTAGATTACTAGATACTAGATACATTACTAGAGAGAGAGAGAGAGAGAGAGAGAGAGAGAGAGAGAGAGAGAACGCGCTCCTATGCAGTGTTAATATAGCGATTTCACTTCTCTCTCGCTCTTAGTGTTTTTGTTTTTGTTTTACTGTAGCCATGGACTTAACACGGGTGCAGGGGTTCTATAATGTTTTCCGACACTGTTATTTTTTCTGCCTCATGCGCGAACTATTGATTGTCATTCAGTTTGTGCCATTATTAGGCCTATATGAATCGCGGGTAAATCAGTTTTACCACATAGGCCTATTTAGACTTCGAACAAAAGAAATAGGCCTAGGACACACGGGAATAATAGGATATAAAATAGGCAGCCTGACTGGATCGATGGACGATTTCCAACAATAAAAGACAGGAAAGAAACAAAATAGGCAGCTACCAGCTTATTCAATTAATAAAACTATAGCCCAAGAACATTGCCTCGCCGGGCAGAGAGAGAGAGAGAGAGAGAGAGAGAGAGAGAGAGAGAGAGAGCGGTCCTATGCAGTGTTAATGTAACGATTTAACTTATCTCTCTCTCTCTTTACTGTAGCCATGGACTTAACACAGGTGCATGGGTTCTGTAATGTTTTCAACACTGTTATATGCATAGTGCTCTGGCTCATGCGCGAACTTTGTTGTCATTCAGAATCAGAAACATCAAAGTGTCGGCAGACAGCATTCTCTTGTTGCTGGTGCTTCGCATCTAAAAAGTTACCGCCCAAGAACATTGCCTCGCCGGGCAGAGAGAGCGAGAGAGAGAGAGAGAGAGAGAGAGCGCTCCTATGCAGTGTTAATGTAACGATTTAACTTCTCTCTCTCTCTCTCTCTTTACTGTAGCCATGGACTTAACACAGGTGCATGGGTTCTGTAATGTTTTCAACACTGTTATATAAGCCTAGTGTTCTGGTTCATGCCGAACTTTGTTGTCAAAAAATGTAAGGGCGTAAACGTAGGCTAAATTGTCAAAAAATGTAACGACGTAATCGTAAAAACAACAACAACATACCAGTAAAAACGAGTAAGTACATTTTATTTATAGATTTACATGTTTAAATCAACAAAAAACAAAACTTAACAGCTGATTTAGGCCTATTTAAATAGGCTAGACAAAACCGTTAAAATGAACATATTTAAATAGACAAAACCGTTAAAATGAGCATTTAAAAAGCTGATTCTAAGAAAACCAGCATTTAAAAAGCTGATTTACATTTCTAATATAGGCAGACTGAAGGGACCTTTAGTTGAAACCTAAGGATCTTTAGTTCAATTTTAAGGACCTTTCGTAGGCTTTTGCGGTAGACGGACCGTCCTCGACTAAAGATCCCCTGCCTTATACTAATGGTCCAAGGTTTTGTTCGAATGGTCCCCTCTCAAGAATCCATTCGACGAAAAGACCTGTACCCCGTTCAACCAGTGCAGGGTTCCCACTCTTTTTCAAAAATCATTTTCCAGGACATTTCCAGGACTATTTTTGGATAATTCAGGACGGATATTTCATCCGTCGGACCCACAATTGGACATACACAGCGACACACAATGCATTTTAGAGACAATGTGACTTTAAGGTTGAAATGAGTTGTAATGAATGAGTACAGTGTGTTAGGGAAGAGGGTACGTCCAAAGACGTCTTAAGAGCATAGTATGGCATGACCGCAAGGGGAGTCACTTTCTTCTTCTGTGTTAATACTAAGGAGACTAGTGATAGGAGGGATTACATTAAACACTGACAACTGGATCTCCTCTCTTGACCAATTTTGCGAAGTTACAGAGTTCAGATTTTATCCATTATGGCGTTGCACCCACTGACCATGAGCACAGTGTCTTTAAGCAATGTCCTCGGACTACACCTAACCCAATGCATTTTCCATTGAGTGATACTTCTTATCCAATGTACGTTATTTGCTTAGTACTGGCGGCAAGGTAAAATGCAAAGCCACTACAGCCAGGGCCGGAGTGTGGAACAGGTCATAGGACATAGTGAATTTGTGTCAGCTGTAATTAAGGCTGAATGACAGCTGTCATTTAACCACAAACTGAACATTGACGACAGGACATCCTATTTTGACTGGGCCGGAACTAGCAGCAGCTCCTCGCACCCACAATGCAATTCAAATTGTGGAGTTTCCAGTGTCACAATTTTTAGCGATCATGGCCTTGCATCCACTGCGCATGGTGTCCCCGGGCTACGCCCCCGTACTACACCGTGGCCAATGCAATTTCCTGCGAATAAGCGTTCTTATCCATTCTATGTTCTTTGCCCAAAGGTATTGACCTGGGTTGCGGTTGAAGATCACCAGCTGTCCCACTAGTAGGAATCTGCTGGAGCATGGCGACCACACCCCTATGTCAAATTTCGCAAGCCCAGCACGTGCAGCCTCTGTTCAACTGAAATACTTTCTGATCTACAAAACGTTTATTCGGAATTAAATGAAAGTGCAATGTAAACTCACATTAATGTCACATTATCTCAGAAATTAATACCTTAATAGTCTCTCTCTTATCGCAAAAAATAGTGTAAGTCTTACTTGTATTTAAATGCATTCTCCACAAGACTTGACTTTGACTTTCTTGCTCACCAACCATTGTGGCCAGTGGTTTGTGTCTTTCTGCAAGCCAGTTTTGTTGCCAGGTTCGGAATATTCTTGCATACAAACAATTAATGCGACTACTGTGATTTGTCACACCAAATATCAAACTAGCTTTCAAAGTGGCTAGTGAGACTGAAAGCTCTGATCTCCAAAAAAGATAGCAGTACAATTTTTTGTAAGGAAGTGCTAGCACTGCCTATTTGTAGGCCTATTATGACCGTAAGCAGGTTTTCGAGAGATATATAACGCCATGGTATCAGCTAGTGACTTTTCAGCAAGCCAACTAGCGACTTCTAGCGACTTTTGGCAACACTGAGTCAAAGAATATGACTGTGTATAAGTGCAATCAAAGATGGCAACCTGACCAAACTGTGTGTGTGTGTGGACAATAAAGTATTCAATAGGTGGATATAAATAAGACTCGGAGAAGAGTAAAAATTATACCACAAACAAAATCGGGAAAAAATTGAAGGGAAAAAAATCCAGGACAAATCTTTTTTTTCCAGGACATTTGGTGAATTTCCAGGACTTTCAAGGACTTGAAAACACATCTCTAAATTTCCAGGTTTTCCAGGTTTTCCAGGACGTGTGGGAACCCTGCAGTGGAACACTGTTATTGTCATCAAAAAGGTTCTGTCATAGTGCCACACTACATAACACAGGGTCTTTAGTAATACACTATGGTAACTCTGGTAACGACAAAGGTATAACGCCATGCATTAAAGGGTTTAACAGCTGACAAATGTTGAGACAGAAGATGATGAACTAAAGATTTGTATTATATGTATATGTGCATGGACCTGTCTGTCTGTCTGTCTGTCTGTCTGTCATTTTAAACTATCCTTGTATTACCACAGTTGACCAGCCACATTTGGAGGAGGAGGAGACGGACTGTGAATCTGTGTTGTCTGGATCTCCACCTACTGAGCATGGTATGTCAGGTTCAGATGTCATTCATGAAGTTGGTGTCTACTCTCTCATACTTCAGTTATTTAAAAATGGCCAATTATGCATATTTATATGTGAATGCATAGCATTTAACCAGATTACACTGCACTTTCAATTAAAAGCCTGGCACATTAAAATAACTTAATGAGGATATGTGTGTGCATTTATCTTTAATTTCTGTGAATACGTACATAGAAAACAAAGACCTAAACATAGAACATTTCAATACTATATATATATATTTTTTTTATACTACTACAAAATATTGTATTTGAAGTTCACTGGTGCTTTTCTTTAAAATGCAGGAAATAGCATGCAATAAAATGCCATGAATCAGTCATGAATTTTCTGTGTGGGAGGACCCCCGTATGTGTATATAATTCCATGATTCCATGGCCACCTCAGACTATATTTGTGTGTCATCTTGGCCACCCTAGTAAAAATGTCCTGGATACGCCCCTGCACACACACACACACACACACAAACAGGATGCACATACACATGCACACCTTCTGGCTGCAAAGGGGACTTGTAGATCGATCACTCCCTAAATGCACGTGCGCACACACACGCCCACGCAAACATACACACACACACACACACACACACACACACACACACACACACACACACACTCCCCAAAGTGTTCTTTTTGTGCTGACCATCTCGCATCAAGGGCAATACTTATTGGATTTTTCTTTCCTCAAAAGTGTTGTAGATGAGACAGAGAGAGAATAGTTTTCAAATGCATTCTTACCCGCTGGGAGAAATGAGGGCAGTTTTGTGACTCTAAAGTGTGTTGTGTGTGTGTGTGTGTGTGTGTGTGTGTGTGTGATGATGGTCCAGGGTGTTTCACTGTGTGTTAGAGTGCTACATCATAACCGTAGCTAGAGGAGGACCATTTCTCCATCACTAGTAGATCATATCAGTACGCCAACAGTACATTTAGAAAATACTGCACATACACATCTATATCTGCACATACATACATATCACACTCTAACTCACAAACACACACACTCTAACTCACAAACACACACACTCTAATGCCGTGTCCAGACCAAAAGCGAACGGAGCTGCCTGGTAGCGTGGGTAGCAGAAGAAGTTTCGCCTTGAATTCTCTGTATTCGCTCCAGACGCAGCATTGACATGTTTGATTCAGCTAATACCACGCACTGATGAAGGCTTGATAGCCGAAACGCATTTGCTTTTTGGACATGGTGGTAATATAAATAAATAATGAGACGCAGTTTGCGAGTGCAGATTTTTCTTCCTTAAGTTGATACATTTTATCTCGCACCCAAAGACTTTCGTTTTTCCAAGAAGTTGAGCGCGTCCTTTGCCAAAACTTGATTCAGCTAATCACATAACGGCTCTGGCTTGACAGCCTGGGACATTTGGAGATATGAACATTCCGATTGGTTTTCGCCGAACCGCGTCATAGCGAATTTTCCTGCGATTAACTTGAGAAAAAATGACTTCCGTCGCTTAATTCGCTCTGTTCGCTCGTGGTCTGTACACGGCATAACTCACAAACACACACAGTGTATACTGTGAACACATTATCACTCATGCTCAGGGGCGCCGACAGGCGGGGAAAAGTGGTACTGATTCTAACGGCCCAGACCAACGCAACGGCCCGTCCGCGGATGGCAATTAATAGCCTAATAAAATATTAGAACTAATATTCTTGCCTTTTAAAAAAAATGTCTATTTACAATGAAATGGTAATTGGAAATGAACGTAGGCCCATTAAACACACAACTATCGATTTCCATAACGTTTTCGTCAGTTCTTTAGGACCCTTCCCCCCCTTAGCTCTTGCGAAATGGTGTGGTCCAATCTGGCAGCGCGCGAGGCGTTGAATCGCACAGCGTCCGAAATGCTGGCAGCAGGAGTACAGAGCGACTTGAGGTCTTCTTAACCCATAGAATGTTAGAATGTTAGTAATATAGGCTACAGTAGGCTACAATCTATGTCTTAACCACATGATGGTGAGCTGGTGGTGACAGAGTAATGTAGTCAGGTTGGCAAAAACTCAAGAAAAGACGGCAGAAAGAAGAGAGGGTCAGAAGCAGGCAACTGGTCACTCAATTTTTCTCCAAGAAAGAAGGTATGCTCACTCAATGACATTGCGTTGACATTGCAATGACATTGCGTAACAAACAGAATCCTTGGATAAACTTCCAAGAGAGCACGTTAGCATGGCTCCTATTTACATGTAAAAAATCCACCTTTATTGTCACCGCGAGCAAACGGCAAAAGTGCTAAACTACTTAGCCTCCAAACATAATAGCCTACTTTCCCGACTACCATAGCCTACTGCTGAAGCGATTGCAGGGCTTCAATCGTGGGTATTAAGTGCCAAAATAATGTTTTTTTATATAACTAAATGGTTCGGCCATTATCCTGCATAGCAATGGCACAACACTCATGATGGAGGGGTTGTTGTTTTGTCCATATCAAATTTGTAGATTATATCTGCGTTTCGTGATGAATGTTGCACGTCTATCAACTGTCAATGTCAGCGCGGTGTGGACCAACAGCGCAAGGGGGGAACACAACACCTGTTGACCTGCTTTTGTTTGTGTTCGGTTTTGACCCTCTCATCAGTAAAGTTTTGGTTCTCTCTGGTCACCCAACAGCATCAGTTGAAACTTAAGTGAGGGGAATGAAGGCTGATTTGACAACAACTTGTAGCCTAAGTTTTGGATGCTCTCATCAGCCATTTAATTATCATGTTTGCGCAGGAGAGCGGTGCCTTTGACAAGCGGTGGCTATTTTTACAATCATTCCTCACAACAATGTAACAACACGGAGTAGGCTAACCTAATGGCTAGGGCAAGAGATTTTCTTGTTCTCATGAAGTTACAAAGAGTTTTACCCTTGGCACGAAATAGGCTAAATGCTTATCGGACGTCTAAATTAGACTAATGTCAGCGTGGTGCTGATGGACAGCGCACCACAAACGTTCAGTTTCAGTCCGACGGAAAACTTGGATGCAGAAAATGAACAGCGATTTGACGAGAAAGCTGCCGGTTAGATAGGCTATTGCCGTCAGTCACCAAATCATTTTGGATAATCTGCGCAGTGCGGACACGGCACAGCCTATGTCTAATATCAGACTGACACGGACTACCAATAAGCTCTGTGAGTGTAACCCTATGGAATTGCGTCCCGTAGGCTACCCAGGCGGCTAACCACACGGGGTAGGCGCAAAGAAAGGAAAATTGTCTCTATGTTGAGTAGCTATCTGCGCTATTTTAATTAAGAGTTCATGGAAATGATATTGGGAAATCTGTCTTATTTGAATATGGAAAAACAAAAGCCTCAGCTTTTCCGACCATAATGCTTTATGTCTTTCAGAATGATTATTTGCCCCCTCTGAAAATTCTTATATAAATCTATGTGTTGGATTCATGCCCTTCATGCCCCCCTCCGCTCCCCCGAATAACAATAATAATAGTTTAAAAGAAAAAAAAGAAGGGGGGGGGGGGGGTGGGGGGGGGGGGGGGGGGGGGGGTAGGCCCAGAATTAGAATCTTTCATAGGGCCAAAAATTCCTGGCGGCGCCCCTGCTCATGCTCACCAATGCACACGCGCGCACACACACACATGGACAGACACATGCTCTGGTGTACTATATGCCCTTTTCCACTGCCCGTTTTCTACCCGGTAGGCTACAGCTTGACACGGCACGATTCGACCACCGTTTATTGCGTTTTGATTGCTAAGTATGGCAGAGCTCGGAAACCAGTCCTTCTCTGTGTGTGTGTACACGTGTGCATGTGCATGTGCGTGTGTGTGTGTTTGTACGTACTGCATGTACTGTATAAGTGTGCATGCGTCTGAATGTTTCACTCCTTCAGATTAGCGGTGATCTTTTAAGCGCTCTTACACACTCATTTCCAGGGCAACGGGCCTTGGACCTAATTAGCATAGCAGCTGAGACGCCATGGCATTTAAAATGCTATATGCTAATCCATCTCTATCACACACAGAAACAAAGACACAGGCACACACACACACACATTCACAAGTGCACGTATGCACGCACGTATGCACGCACGTATGCACGCACACACACACTCACAAATGCATACACACACACGCACGCACGTGCACACATACACGCACGGACGCATACACGCACACACACACACACTAGTTCAATTGCCTTATCTTTCTCTATCCCTCGCCAACTCTCTCACATACATTCTTTGATCTCCCTCTCCACTTTAGTTTTACGTTTCTCTCTCTCTCTCTCTCTCTCTCTCTCTCTCTCTCTCTCTCTCTCTCTCTCTCTCTCTCACAGACACACACTCCTTCCCAAACTCTCACAGCCTTTATGAATGCTCATGTCTCCCTCCTTTTGGTCTTTCCTCATACATCTCTCACACACACATGCACACGCACGCACGCACGCACGCACACACACACACACACACACACACACACACACACTCTCTCTCTCTCATAAATAAGAGAGGGGCAGTGGGATATCCTCTGAGTGTGCCTGGGGCTCCCTGACTGGGGCTCATGCTTATTTTACAGCCTGTAAGCCAACTACACACACACACACACACACACACACACACACACACACACACACACACACACACACACACACACACACACACACACACACACACACACACACACACACACACACACACACACACACAGAGAAACCTATCTTTTAACCCCATCCTACTGTGTGTGTGTTTGTATGTGTGTGTGTGTGTGTGTGTGTGTGTGTGGGTCCACAACCCTGTCCCACCCTGACAGACACACATTAGCTTATGGGAGAAGACCACACATGCAGACAAGCACACATGCACACACACATACACAGAAATTCCTTCATTCTCCACCCCCACTCTCCTACCAAGTGAAGATTTTCTCATCATGTAGGCCTACCGTACAGAAACATATCTCAATTCAGTGGTATCGACACCGACCTCTCACAGGACTTGCGCAGTAAATCAGAAATATTAGGCCTATCTCCTCAACCACTTGTCTTATCTGTGTTTTGTGCAGTAACAAACAGAGTTATTTTGTGTGTGTGTGTGTGTGTGTGTGTGTGTGTGTGTGTGTGTGTGTGTGTGTGTGTGTGTGTGTGTGTGTGTGTGTGTGTGTGTGTGTGTGTGTGTGTGTTTGTGGTGCAACAGGCATCGATCTGGGTTTGTCCACTCAAATCTGAAGTTCTTTCTCTGATGTGTGTTATGTGCAGCAGCAATCAGAGGGTATTTTTTGGGTGGTGGGGCAACAGACTTTCTCGGTCTGGGTTTACTCACTCATTCACTCACTCACTCAGTCTCACTGGCAAGTTCTCACGTCTGGTTGTTGAGTGCCAGTGGTAATACCGTAAGCCTTCACTCATAGTTTCTTTCTCCATCGCTGGCAGAGAAGACAGAAAACTCAACTCTGCCTGTTCAGCTCAGTACTCACGCACACCACACACACACACACACACACACACAAACACAGGAGCGTGCGCGCGCACACAGGAGCGTGCGCGCGCACACACACACACACGCACGCACACACACACACACACACACACACAAAGACACACACACACACACATACACACACACAGACTAAAACTGCCTTTTGTCTGTTTAGCCTTTTGGTATTGACTGAGCAGAGCAGAGCTGAGGTGCAGGTGTTATGTTTGGCAGTCCTACGAGAATGTTCCCCGGGTGGCGGAGAAGCACGCTATTCATTCTTCCTTTATTTCTTTTCTTTTCCTTTCTTTTCTTTTCTATTCTATTCTTTTTTTGGGGGGGATCTTACCTAAGCCTCTGCTAAATTTTTAAAAAGAAATGATTTTTACTACAAACACCAATGCTTGTTTGCTTGCTTGCTACTACCATACCTGTTATGAACAACAAAAAGAGCTTAGAAATGAAATCCCCTTTTAAAATGCCCCTTTCTGTTTGCTTTAGTCATTGTGTATTTACCAGGCACCATAACACTGTTTTAAAGGGTGTTTAACGGATAACTGTCACAGCATGTCAATGCCCCTTTAATATGCTATGATTTTGGCCGTTTAATTTTTAATGCCTTTTCCACATCTCCGTTCTTTCTGAATAAAGGCTGCTGTGTTGTATAGCATTCAGATTCTTTCTTTAACTGTAAACCACTCACTTTCACTTGTCATAGCCCCTACATCTACAGGCACTGTATGGTGGACAATTTTATCAGCATTAAAGTTTTTTTTTGCAAGTTTATCAGTATGAAACAAGCTATTGTGTTTGGCTTTGTTTGTTTTTTGGTTTTGCTTCGTTTTATTAGCCAGTGAAGCAAGAAATTCGACCACACAGTACCTTGTACCACCAGCCAAATCCAGAAGGTCCACATCTTTGCACATCAGTGCACTGTGTGTAATAGATATGGTAACTAGGAATGGACTCAGAGAGTGCAGACCTCTGACAGGAAATCTGTTTGATAGAACAATTGACTATGTTACACCCTATTTTTATTTCAAGCCTTTCTGCCTTCTTTTTGTGGAGTTAGAAACTGGTGTCAAAATTCGACGTACCCCGCAATTCAATTTGTCACTAAGTCACTAAGGGCATCTAGATTTCTAGGCTTGCAATGCTGAAGGATCTTTTTAAAAATCCTGATTCTGGATCGTAATCCGGATCAACACCAAAATTGAATCACTTCCTCCTTTGGTCATTTCCAACAATTCCACAAAGTTTCATCCAAATCTGTTCATAGCTTTTTGAGTTATCCTGCTGACAAACACACAGATAGATAAACCGCGACCTAAAACATAACCTCCTTGGCGAAGGTAATTACTATGTTTAAATGTGTTTATGCCATTATGTTGTTGAGGTTAGCACTCAGAGTTGCATTAATTATGTAAACAGAGTTTATCTTTTGTTGAAAAATGGATCCGCGACTCTTTCTGGCTGCTGCTGCCCGTTGTTCCCTGCTGCTGCCCGTTGTTCCACGGCATACTTGCCATCAAACCCACAGACATCATATATGAAGACTAGATACGTCATCGCGTATTTCAAGCGCGTCCGCACAGGTCGGCCATATTAGCGCAGCCTAAACTCTCCACAGACCCTCCGTTACACCTGAAGTAAACGGAAGAGTTGAAACGTTGGGATACTTGAAAATGTATACTGTTGCTTCGCTGAAATATTGACACGTGTTTATAAATGGTAGGGCTCCTTAAAACGTACGTGTAGACTGGGGGGAAACGCCCAGGAGAGTAATAGGCCTATGCTTCCCACTTAACCTATTTGTCCAAAAAATAGATAGACCTACAGCAAATAAACATTTTAACCATTGCTGTGCATTACGTTGACGGCATGGATATATTCATTGCATCAAATTATAGACGACAGAGATGACGTACTGGAAGAGAGATGTAGCCTACAGCGCAACAAGTTAATTCTATCTGGATGGCTTTAGCGTCACGACTCATTTTGGACACAAGGTGGAGCTGTCGAAACCAAAGTAGAATGTAGACCACAAGTGAACGTTTAGGCCTATTTGTTATTTTACTGAAAATACAAAAGATTACTTTGTGCATTTGTTTATGGGATCTATTTAATTGCCTGAATAAGCCTACTGAATTATATTATACATGATTTTAGGCCTATGAACATTATAATATAATGTAATCTAATATAATAATAATGTGAATATGCATCACTATGCAGTATCAACATATACATTCGTTTGGATTTTTTTATACTGTATAAAAAACCAACCCTTTCCAAAATCGATATAAATGTGAGGGAATTATGGCCATCTGAAGAGTATACAACACCCAAAACTCACTGCAACTGGTTGAGCCAGAAGGCTGCTTTAACATGGCCGCCATGCGCGGACGTCCGACTTGCATGACGGGAACGCGGACGACGCATCTAGTCTTCATATATGATGTCTGTGATCAAACCCCTCAGCTGCCGCAGAGAGGGCGTCATAATTATTAACCTTTTCCAAGAGCTCTCTTCACTTAGCTTCAATGGGGCTCCAGCTCTTGACACTGCTTGGCCAATGACGAACCACACTGACTGGGCTAGAATAAGGCTGGGTGTCCTCATTGGAAACTCGACTATACCTCCGTCAACGAGGTTATGTTGTTACTGCACAGTACCTTTGCTCATTTGTTAGTGACCCTAAGTAGCTCAACTTGAAAAGTGGTGATTGTATTTTGATGCCATTGCCAGGTAAGCATGGGCGTGAGTCATAATTAATTAACGTTTGGCAATAATTTGAAATAACTATTTGGAGATGTTTTACTGTCACTAGTTTACTGGCCTGTTACTGTAAGCTGCGTTCACACACAGCGCTACTCGTTACTCGCTAAGCGAGTTAAGTCAATAGAATGTCTATTTGTTCCAGCGAAGCGAGGAGGTGAGGATTGTACAAGCGACGTGATGTGGGGGGATTCCGAGTTGAAAATATTTTAACTTCGAGCGAGGCGGGTAAGTGAGTAACCAATTGGAATGCAGAGTCTGAATAATTGACAGTACTTCTCACTGTTAAACAGCAGTTAAACCCGCGGGAACGTTTAGCGAACGTTAAATGAGTGAGTGGCGAGTAACGTATGCTACGTCCTGCTCACTTGGTTACAGTTTCTGGGTTGGACAGAATAACCAAGTATCCTCTGATATCACAGTGGTTTAAGCGGTGAATATAAATAAATTGCGGCAGTAGTTCACTCAGGGAAAGTTAAATTGCAACTGTGTTACAAATACATCTGATACAATTTCCAATCATATTTTAAAGGGACACTGTGTGAGATTTTTAGTTGTTTATTTCCAGAATTCATGCTGCACATTCACTAATGTTACCTTTTCCATGAATACTATACCACCACCATAAAATTCTAAGTATTCATTATGACTGGAAAAATTGCACTTTTCATACATGAAAAGGGGGATCTTCTCCATGGTCCATAAAAATAGCCATTTTTAGCTGCAAAAATGATTCTACTTGGACCATACAAGAAAATATTTGTTTATTACTTAGTAAACTTTCATGTAAAGATCAAATTTGGCAATAGGCAGCCCAGTTTCGATGAGCAGCATAGTTGCAGTACCTTTTTGACCATTTCCTGCACAGTGTACCTTTAACAGAAATATAGCAATAACATCTTACCGACACCAAAAACATTACAGGAATTCAACAGAATTCAACAGACAGAATGGACTTTGCAGAAAAATGGGAAAACCACAGGTTAACAATTAATATTGCTCCATAAATTGGTTTGTAAAACGTCTATGGTTTATAGATGTATCTACTTTTTCTGTGGAATTTCAAAGGATTTTTTTTTATTAGTTTCAGGACCGTTTGAGAAAGAGACAGGAAACGTTTGGGAGAGAGAGATGGGGAAGGGTCAGCAAAGGACCCGGGCCAGAATCGAACCCGGGTCGGCCGCACAGTAGACAAGTGCCCTACCGTTAGACCAGTGGTTCTCAACTGGAACAGTCTTGGGACCCACCATTTTCCAATCTCATTCAGTCGGGACCCAATTTTTTTTAGCGATACTCGAATGACTGGTTGCTCGCTACTATCGCGCATAAACATTCTGATTTTATCTATGACGACAGATGACACAAGTTCAATCGCCTATCAAAATAAAAGTTGTAAATTGTTGCAGGGAAAGTTGGATGTTTTTTTGTTTTTTTAGCGAATCAATGAATTATGATTTTTTTTTACACCATGGCTCTGCGACCCACCCATGACCCCTCCGCGACCCACTTTTGGGTCGCGACCCACCAGTTGAGAAACACTGCGTTAGACCACGGTAGGGCCTCAAAGGAAGATTTCACAATTTTACGGGACAAAAAATATTTGCCGTTTGTGATAAGGGGTCTATAATGGGTCCCCATAATATTTTGGGTCCAAAAGTGGGTCTCTCTCAGCAGAAATAGGTTAAGAACCGCTGTTCTACTGCAGTATCAAGCACATGTTCATACTGACACATCACGTCTTCATCTAGGCACAATGATAATGCACTGGACTGGTATCTGCTGAAGTCATCGGTATTTGCATTGCATTTCTATTCAGCGGTTATACAGTATGAAGCACTTTCAGCTCTCAGCTATTTAATTCAGTCGAGAACACTTTTCGTTTGAATGATTTTTTACTATTTCATTCTGATTTTATTCTGTGCTGGATCAGTGTGCCTTTGTGTGTGTGTGTGTGTGTGTGTGTGTGTGTGTGTGTGTGTGTGTGTGTGTGTGTGTGTGTGTGTGTGTGTGTGCGCGCGCGCATGGCTCAAAAAATAGACCTAATGGAAGTCAGAATAACTTGGCAGCCGAGGCCGAAAAGAAAGGAAAGAATGAAACTGTGTGTGTGTGTGTGTGTGTGTGTGTGTGTGTGTGTGTGTGTGTGTGTGTGTGTGAGAGAGAGAGGGAGAGGGAGAGGGAGAGAGAGTGTGTGTGTGTCAGTAAGAGAGACAGAGAGAGAGAAAGAGAAAGAGCGATCTCCAGTCACGCAAGCGATGTATCAATTTAATCATTAATGCGTCATCAAATAAAAGCTATGAATAAATATGGCCATAGCCAGCAGGGTTCATTTTTCAACTGGGGATCTGACTGCAACAAGCAACTGTGTGTGAAGGCTAAACACATCGACGATGAAGGCAATGCCATTAAGTTGAAGGGACACTGTGCAGGAAATGGTCAAAAAGGGTACTGCAACTATGCTGCTCATTGAAACTGGGCTGCCAATTGCCAAATTTGATCTTTACATGAAAGTTTTCTAAGTAATAAACAAATATTTTCTAGTATGGTCCAAGTACAGTCATTTTTGCAGCTAAAAATGGCTATTTTTGGAAATTCAAAATGGCGGACTATGGAGAAGATCCCCCTTTTCATGTATGAAAAGTGCAATTTTCCCAGTCATAATGAACACTTAGAATTTGATGGTGGTGGCAAGTGTTCATGAAAAAGGTAACATTAGTGAATGGGCAGCATGAATTCTGGAAATAAACAACTAAAAATCTCACACAGTGTTCCTTTAAGGCTATGATTAAAATAGACTGGCACCATAATCACCCCAGACCCGCACACATAGTGTAGGAGGGGGCAAAGGGTCCAGTTGTCCCGTCGCCCAGGGGGACGCACATAGGAGGGGGGCAAAGAGGTCAGTTGTCCCGGGCCCAGGGAGACGCATGGCCCAGAATTGGGTTCCCATTGACATCACGTTTAGGTGCTTTTGAGGTGATGACATTCTAACGCACCAGACATAAAACCCCATTGAAAATGAATGGGATGCTATGTCTGGTGAGTTAGAATGTCATCACCTCCAAAGCACCTACACGTGGCATGGAAATCTACGGGTATATTGAAGAGTGAAGTGTGGGTCACCAGACCAAACAAACAAAAACAGCTGAGAGCAAAGCATCAAGGATATCTAGGCTTCCATAACTCCCATGCAATGCCCTGCCATTGACTTCAATGTTAAACGCAGCATTCCAGTTACAGCTTATGACCAAGTTTTGAACATCGAAATGTAATTTAGAAGGTACCAAATGCCAACTGTTTTGATGTAAATGGGAAAAAAAGAAAGAAATTTGTATTACAACACTACAAAACTGTTTTGCGTAATAATTTGGAACAGAGCATTTTGGGAATTTTAAAGGAGAAGTCCAGTTTTTTGAACATTAAGGCCATTTTCTGAGTTGTCTGCAATGTTTTAGAGTCCCCCTCACCGTTTATTTCATGTTTGCTGCAGTCTCTGTTATTTGGCTGATTTGGATTTGATCTCAACCAGCTTTAGAATGGCTGTCTATGAGCACCTGCAACTCTGTTCTTAAAATCACCTTAAACATTTGTTTTCGAAAGTCTACAGCTCACAAAGTGGTTAGGGGTGTTCACTAGCAGTCCCTAACAAGTTTCAAGGCGAAATATGGCTTCTGTCATTTTTTATTTGCCATTTTGTGAAAGAAAGTGAAAGTGAAAGTGAAACTTAATTTACAAATTGCTACATAAAACACACATAAAACACGAAAGATGCCATATTTCACTACAAAAATTGTTAAGGAACACCAGTGAATACTGCTGAACACTTGCTGAGTTGCATATTCTTGAAAACAAATGTTAAAGGTGATTTTAAGAACAGAGTT
>NC_085875.1:22010651-22018151 GCF_034702125.1 Engraulis encrasicolus
TAATTGATGGGTGTCATCCAGGAATTTACTCTGTACTGTACTGTAAATGTCAAGAGACAGGGGGCGCTATGTTGTCATCTCTCATCTCATTTCAATTTCCTGTACCATGCATACAGCACACTGTAAAACATTGCAAGCCAGGTAAACGTGAAAAATGTAGGCTATCTTTCCCTGCTTCCTTAAGTTTTTAAGTTAACTCAGCTCGAGGCTTAACTCAACAAGAGGCTTTCTCAAGCTGAGTTAACTTTCAAACTCAAGGCAGCAACTCAACTTACTTTTTTATGTTTAACTGGCTGCAGTGTTTAACAGTGTACAGGGCGGTGATGAGGGTTGCTTTAGCTGGTTAGCAAAGTTTCAATAAAATCAATACGTTCAATAAACCACACCCCTTGTACAGCGCTACACTTTCTTTCCAGATTGATCCCAAAAATAGTGTTACTATGTTTTACGCTAATGTATTTTGTATGGTATTTCATGCAACACAATTATAAGAGAGAGAACCTTTGCAAACTTACCAAACTTTCCATCCCCATACACTGTTTCTGAAGTCATCATGGCTGGTCTCTGCCCCATGAGTAAAATATCGAGATAGTAGCCTCCCTGCCACCGATGTCCGATCGATTCGTCAGGAGTTCTGCCCTTGTTCCTCTCCAGATCGCCTGGATCTATTGCCATAGCCAGGTGGTGTCCGCTCAGACCTTGCACATATGCGTGGGCGCAGGTACTTCCTAAGCTCTCAGTGGCACCCCGTACCCCGACCTTGAGAATGTTTACCCTATCTGTTGGGCTTGGCGGTACTTCAGCACCACGGCCAGCGATCTTGCCCCATACACCGCGTACCACGCCACCACATACCGTAATTGCCGGCCCATAAGCCGCTACTTTTGTCACACGTTTTGCACCCTGCGGCTGTTACGACGATGCGGCCAATTTATGGATTTTTACCGGCAATCTGTGATGTTCTTATATTTAAATAAGGGAAATCTACACGCGGCTCTGCATTTAGTTACTAAACACTCCCATCTAGTGCCCAAACTATGCCATTGCGCGTCTTTACCGCCAAAACATAACCGGCAGCCTGCATCTGACCAATGAAAATGACCCTACTGTAGTTCTAGAACTAAATTACAATGTACCAAAAAGTTGCGATAACGTTCAGGTTGTCACACTTCGGATCCGCCATTTTACGCTACATTACGCTCCCTCAAGATGGACAACAATAACTCTCGCAGAAAGGCGTATGATGCTAATTTTAAATTGAAGGCGATCGATCTGGCCATCCGAGATGGAAACAGGGCAGCTGCTCGTCACTTGGGAATAAACGAGTCCATGGTGAGACGCTGGAGACAGCAGCGTGATGAACTTTCCCAGTGTAAGAAGACGAGGAAAGCCTTCAGGGGCTGTAAGAGCCGTTGGCCCGACCTTGAAAACGTCTTGGAGGACTGGGTGAATACCCAGAGAGCCGACGGTCGAGGCATTTCCACTGTCCAAATTCGTCTGAAGGCAAAAACTATTGCCACAGAAATGGGAATAGAGGATTTTTGTGGTGGACCATCGTGGTGCCTCAGATTCATGCGAAGGAAGGGTCTGTCCATCAGAGCGCGAACGACCCTGTGCCAGCAACTCCCTCCTGACTACGAGGAAAAGATCGCCAACTTCCGTGAGTTCATTCATGAAAAGATAGCGGAGCATTCAATCGGGCCCGACGAGAATGTGAATATGGATGAGGTGCCGTTGACGTTTGACCTGCCTCTCACTAGGACTGTTAACAGGAAAGGTGAATCGTCAGTCACGCTGAAAACAACTGGGCACGAGAGGACTCACTTCACCTGTGTTTTGAGCTGCACAGCATCCGGCCAGAAGCTGCCACCGATGGTCATCTTTAAGCGGATGACGATGCCAAAAGAGAACATACCGAGAGGAGTGGTCGTGAGGGTGAACAAGAAAGGATGGATGGTCGAAAGCGTAATGAAGGAGTGGTTGGCCGAATGTTATGGCAAGCGACCAGGGGGATTTTTTCGCAGAAAAAAGGCATTGCTGGTGCTGGATAGCATGAGAGCCCACATCACGGATTCCGTGAAAGAAGCCATCAAGAGCACCAACTCCATCCCAGCTGTGATCCCGGGCGGCACAACAAAGTACCTGCAACCTCTCGACATCAGCGTGAATCGTGCCTTTAAAGCAGCGCTCAGAGTGGAGTGGGAAGTATGGATGACCAGCGGTGAGAAATCTTTCACCAACACTGGCCGAATGCGAAGAGCAACTTATGCCCAAGTCTGCGACTGGATCCTGACGGCATGGAGCAAAGTTAAAACCACCACCATCGTCAATGGATTTCGGAAGGCAGGACTGCTGCGTGCGGAAGCCGACAACACCGGCAACTTGTCCCAAGACGACAGCGACATCGACTCCGACACGGAAAGAGAAGCAGCTCGCATGGACATTCTTCAGCTCTTCAATTCGGACACTGAAGAAGAGGATTTTAATGGTTTCAGTGCGCCGGAGGAGGGCGATTATGAGGAATAGCATGGCTGATCTGGTAGGCTAACTTATCATGCTACTCTCTGTGTGAATGGCTGTGCTTGGGCAACTGTGTTAAAGTTGTGTGTTGAAACGTTTAGACGCATTTTAAAATGCTGGTTCTGTGTTGAGAGCATTTGAAGCGTGAGCTGGTTAATGGAAGTTAAAATCCAATAACACCGCCATACTATTACCGGTAATAGCCATGATCGGAGCCCTGTCTTGGCATGAATTGGACGGCTGTGTTTGCGGAAGCCAGCCATGGAGAAAACCAATGAACTGTGAGAGTAGACGCAGCCTACCGTAAAGCCTGTAATACCGGTAGCCTATGGTAAAAGTTGCATTTTGAAGCATGGACTTATCAGCTACACCACTAGAATAAAGAAAAAAAAAACGAAAACAAAAAACAAAACAAACATTAATTTTATGCGGCTTGTGCGTCGATGCGGCCAATATGTGTTCTGTTGTTGATTTTTTTTTAAAAAGTCGTGGCTGCGGCTTTTCCGCCGGAGCGTGTTATAGGCCAGCAATTACGGTAATCAAACCTCAGCTTCTCGAGTGCAGTGGTCCGCGTTGATCCGGTGAAGCAGTTTGATGATCTCACCTGAAGAAGATCTGAATGATCGAAAACCTGTAGACAATTAAGGCATGCGCAATGGACAGTCAGTGGGATTTTGTCTACTACCATGAACCACCTTGGTTACATCTAATGCACCTGTTTGAAGTGAGGTGTGCATGACTAACTGTTATGTTTTGAGCACAGCGTGCTGTCTTATACTGTGTGATTGTGGTCACATATCACACTAGGGATAACACTTTGTTGGGAAAGGAGTAAGAGTTGATGTATTAAAGTGTACTAAACATGTAATAACTAGAATCACTCAGAGAGCGCAGACCTCCGCCAAGGAAGCTACTTGATACATTTGACTATGTTACACCCTAAGTCTTTCTGCCTTGTTTTTGTGGTGTTCCCGCAATTCAATTTCTGGTCACTAGGAGGCGTCTAGATGGTGAAGAATCCTTTGAAAAGTCCTGGTTCTGGTTCGTGATCCAGATCAACAGCAGAATTAGTCACTTGTTCCTTGAGTCATTATCAACAAACCCACAAAGTTTTTGAGTTATGCTGCTGACAGACAGACAAACAAACAAACAAACAAAAAGACAGACAGACAAACCAACTCGACCGAAAACATTACCTCCTTGGCGGAGGTAACAATGCATTGTACACACAAACAGTCAGTATCATATTCAATAAATTGCATTTTCAAAAAACAAAATCCAAAACACTATGTAAAACGAGCTATAACACTTGTTCATAGTTGCAGCACTCAGGGCAAGATTCTAACGCAGAAATTAACACATCAAACCCCTCAAAATCTTTTCCCTCCACCACATCCCTCCTGCCATCTTTTAAACATGAGCTTCCTTTCGCCGAGCTGGCGGTGTCCGGCCTATTACACATCTTCATTATCCACAGGCCTGCGGAGATGAGGAGGAACAAGCTGTGGGCTAGTCCTTCAGCATGAAGACAAATCGCAGCGGGGCCGATGCAGACGACGACCTGGGGCCAACGGCGGGCCAAGAGAGCAGCTGGACGCATGCATTAGAACACCATGCAGGTTTGGGATGTGTGTGTGTGTGTGTGTGTGTGTGTGTGTGTGTGTGTGTGTGTGTGTGTGTGTGTGTCTGTGTGTGTGTGTGCGTGTCTCTGTGTGTGTGTGTGCAGCAGGTTACTGCAGACGGCAACCAGGGGCATTGGCAGGTCAAGGAGCAGCTGGACGCATGTATTAACACACCATGCAGGCTCATCTCCAACCACACACCTGCACAATCTTCTGTGTGTGTGTGCGTGTGCGTGTGCGTGTCCGTGAGTGAGTGTGTGTGTGTGTGTGTGTGTGCGTGTGCGTGTGTGTGTATGTGTGTGTGCAGCTGGACACAGGCATTAGAACACCACGCAGGCTCACACTCTACTGGCATGCTTGTGCGTGTGCGTGTGTGTGTGTGTGCATGTGTGTGAAACAGAGTACATATGTGTGTGAGTGTGTTTTTGTAAGTGTGTGTGTATGAGTGGGCGTTGAGCGTGTGGCCACCACACAGGGGCTTGCGGTGAGTTGGCAAAGAAGACGCTTGTCTCTCGCTACAAGTCTCTCCGACCTCTAACTCTCTCTCACACACACACCCGCACACACGCGCGCACACGCACACACACACACACACGCACACACACACCTTTAACTGTTCTGCCCGGTCTGAGGATTACAGATGAGTGCCCCTCCACCACCCATACCAACCCCCCTCCCCCTACACACACACGCACATGCACACACACACACATACGCACACACACAGACCCTCCCTGCCTGTTTGTTCTTGCAAACAGCAGTGTGTGGGCTGGAGACTCTAGTTGAGTTGTGGTAATTAAAGCAGGATAGAGGCCTATCAAGGAAAGCTGCTTATCTTTAATACGGCCAGCCATGCCGGCACACAGCCCTGCCTTACTGCCTTACTCCTGGACCAGTCTCCCAGCCAGCCGCCTAATCCTACTGAATAAATCACAGGCACTCACAGGCAGGCGGAGAGAGAGAGAGGGAGAGAGAGAGAGAGAGATAGAGAGAGAGAGAGAGAGAGAGAGAGAGAGCGAGAGCGAGAGATAGAGAGAGAGAGAGAGAGAGAGAGAGAGAGAGAGAGATGGGAAGAAAGAGCTGGAGAAGAAGAGAAAAAGTAAGAAGATGCTCAGTAGCGAGAGAGAGAGAGAGAGAGAGAGATGGAGAAGAAGAGAAAAGTATAAGAAGATGCTCAGTAATTCAAAAATCCCATACTGTGTGTGTGTGTGTGCGTGTGTGTGTGTGTGCCTGTGTGTGCGCGCGCACGTCTGTGTGTGTGCCTGNGCATGCGTGAGNGTATGTGCTTGCGTGTGTGTGTGTGTGTGTGTGTGTGTGTGTGTGTGTGTGTGTGTGTGTGTGTGTGTGTGTGTGTGTGTGTGTGTGCCTGCGCATGCGTGAGTGTATGTGCATGCGTATGTGTGTGTGTGTGTGTGTGTGTGTGTGTGTGTGTGTGTGTGTGTGTGTGTGTGTGTGTGTGTGTGTGTGTGTGTGTGTGTGTGTGTGTGTGTGTGTGTGTGTGTGTGCACATGGGCGCATGCATGGGTGATTGACAGTCCAGACTTTTCACCTCTTTATTCCGTGCGGATGCAGACGCGCAGACTTTGAGCCAGATCAAAGGAGCTGAGGCAATCCCCCACAAGCACCCCCCTCAGCCCTGGATCCAACGCCACAGACCTGTAACGAGAGTTTGTTTCAACACACGCTGTGGGCTACTGCAGTTTTGCTGGACAGCCCTCCGCAAAAGTCTCGGCTGACTTTGTCGAGTCGACACATCAAAGAGTAGCACTTTATGTTATCGCTCCAACAACATGTAAGACTAGGTCTGTGTTTACAAGGCAGAGCAACTCCACTATTAATCCCCTGGTGAAGTGCAGTGTAAGTGCATACAGTATGTAATGTTTTGCATACTGTTATACATATTGTTTACACTGTCCCGAATGCATGTAAACAAGGCAGTCAAATATATCATGAGAAACTGTTGCCCTTCCAGTACCCTCATCATTTACAATGTACAGGGCTTGGACAAAACAACTGAGGCACCTGTCATTTTAGTATGAGAAGCTTCCTCTTGCTTCCACAGTTAATCCTGTTGGATGTGGTTCATCCTTCTTGGTGGTATGCAGCCATTACATTGGATACCGTTGCTCTTGATACATCACAAAGACTTGCTGTCTCGATCAAAGATGCAACAGTTACATGTACACCAAGAATTTCCCCTTTTTGAACTCTGATATGTCACTCATAATGTTGTGTGCATTGCACATTTTTGAGCAAAACTGTGCTCTTACCCTGCTAATTGAACCTTCACACTTCACTTTCCTGGTCCAATGTGTAATTAATGAAGATTGGCCAACATGCTGGTCCACTTGAGCCATGAAACTTCCCACACTAAAATGACAGGTGTTTCAGATATTTTGTCCAACCCCTGTATATTGAACACACGTCTGTTTTTTTCCCTTTGAACTTTTGTTTTCATTCCTGCAGCCGAATGTATGAGGATATCGACTAACAGTATGACTGTTATATTCAGGGCCACCAACAGCTTTGGCTAGGACCGGGGAAAAATCATTTGAAATGGCCCCCCACCCGATACATACTGTACAATGTAATGCGGTCCCAATTCTGGCCTCTCCCTGGGCCCTTTGTCCCCTTCCCGCCCCATCAGCTTCCCTGGTTATATTGCTGAAGCAACGTTTTAAAGGAGTCGATATCTGCCTTCAAAAAAAATAAAAACAAAAACAAAAACAAACAATAAACGCAGGATCTGGAAAGTTAATGTATTTTGAAGAGTTAGTGTAATGTCTTATGATTTAAAAAAGAAGGGATCATTTCAACCCCCTGAAAATAAGAGATTGAAACATTTTTTTTTTAAAGAACTTGACAGTGTGCCAATCACATCCCCCCCCAAAACAAACCCACCCTAACTAACCAATCAAAGAGGCCAGCTGTGCTGCAGGTCAGAGTCTTAAGTATCCCGCCCACCTGGAGATGTGAGAGAGCCATCGCAGGGGATTCTTCAAAGACCCGTAAAAGGCAGATCAGAAACAAAGGCAACTCTAGACAGACAGTCCCTGTCTCTGCCCATCAATCATAGGCCTTTTGAACGAGGACATAAACTGATTCCGCTTTTCAAATCCCGCCTGAGTTGACATTTCACTGTCGGGTATTTTTTATTCATATGGTGGAGTCTGTGATGGTGAGTGTGCTCTGCTTGCACAGAGGTGGGTGGTTGAGTGAGTAAGGTTTTTTTTTTTTCGTCGTCACCTACCTTATATAAATAGCAAGCAGTGAGATGCAGTGGAGGAAAATAGATATTGTAGAAATTGTGTCCTCCGCGGAGACGATTGATAAGGTAGAGACGGTTCATAAATAGTTT
>NC_085875.1:22023151-22038151 GCF_034702125.1 Engraulis encrasicolus
CCAGTCTGCTTTATTTCCAGTGGGAGTGGTATAGTGTCTCTCTTGATATGAGCTTTGTGCCAAGAGGTTCACTGTGGCAGATTGTTGAGACTCCTGCAGAGAAATGGGATTCCTCTATGACCATTCGTGCCTCCGTCTCATCCATATTGCATGCAGTCTGTTTGGGCTCCCTCACACTAAAACTCAGTCACATACACACACGCACACGCACGCACACACACACACACACACACACACACACACACACACACACACACACACACACACACACACACACACACACACACAGGGCCGCTGGGCCCAGGAGGACAAAGTAATCTGAAAGGGCTCCCTATCCAATACATACAATGTAATGGGGACCCAATTCTGGGGCCCCTATCTCCCTGGGCCTGGGACAACAAACCTCTGTGTCCCCCTCTGTCGGCAGCCCTGCACACACACACACACACAGTTGTAGTGAGGCTGGGAGGTGCACTAGCTGCAGTCCAAAGACACCTCACTGCTCCCTGGGTGTGTTGTAATGACTTCCACCGTGGCCTACTCACATGTGAGGGATGCAACAGATACTGCAGTATGCATGACCCGCACTTCAACACACACGCACGCACGCACACACACACACATACTTTAGTAGGGCCTGCATAGCGGCTCTGATGCCCGCGGATGTCAGCTGCCTATTACGGCAGAGCTCTATTTTGTCAGAGCCGGCCCTTGTTAATGGCATGCTCTGCTCTGATGAAATTGACCATTCGTTGTTTATAGCACGTCTGCGCCAGTGTACGGGGGTAACAGAAATTGTCGGAACTGATAGTGCTCCGCAGTGCTGTCGGAACCAATGTGCGGAGGCTCTTAGTCTCTCTCTGTCTCTCTATCTCTCTTTCTATCTCTCTCTTTCACACTAACACACACACACACACACACACACACACACACACACACACACACACACACACACACACACACACACACACACACACACACACACCACTCTTTAGCTTTTTCATATTTATAAGCAGAAAATGGAAAGTGGAGAGTGTTTCTAATGAACGCAAGTAGAGTAGCGAGAATGATAGTGAAGGAGAGATACATTCATAATGCACTTAGGAGAGAGAGAGAGAGAGAGAGAGAGAGAGAGAGAGAGAGAGAGAGAGAGAGAGAGAGAGAGAGAGAGAGAGAGAGAGAGAGAGAGAGAGAGAGAGATGGGAAGAAATAGTGAAACAGAGAAATTATACAGAAGAGGGTGGGGGAGAGACACTGTTATGGAGGGAGGTAAAGACAGAGGAGAGAAGGACATAGGGGATAAGGAAAGAGAGAGAGAGAGAGAGAGAGAGAGAGAGGAAGAGAAAGCGAGAGAAGTGATGAGAATCAGTCTCTGCACTTCAGGTCATAACTAAAGAATGAGATAGGAGGCGTCAGTGGAGATGCAGTATAGTATCTGCCACACACATTCACATACGCACATTCACAGAGGCATAGACAGACACATATACTACATATTAGGGCTTGACACTGGTACCCGGCCAAATGCTGGTGGCTGGTAACAAGTGTCACTAGCCAATTATTTGGCAGGTAACTTATTCTATGGTATGACATATCAGAATAGTGTATATTCTACACTTTGCCCCTTGTGTATCAATTGTTTGTATTCATTTTTCAAGAAAAAGTTACTCAGTTTCTATTTGTTTTATTTCCATGTAGAAACCCATGCACTCATCCTCTTGCTTTAAGCACCTCATCTGAGGTTAGATGTACAGCGTCATGATTTTAAAAAAAATAATAAAAAAAAAATGGCTAGTAGAATAGCTGGATGGGGCTAGTGACTCGGGAAAACCAGTAGCCACAGTGGCTGGCAAGCGAAAAAGTTAATGTCAGGCCCTGCTACATATACTACACACACACAC
Source organism: Engraulis encrasicolus (assembly GCF_034702125.1). Taxonomy (NCBI): domain Eukaryota; kingdom Metazoa; phylum Chordata; class Actinopteri; order Clupeiformes; family Engraulidae; genus Engraulis; species Engraulis encrasicolus. The sequence continues at coordinate 22,025,053 of NC_085875.1, forward strand.
ACATCAGTGATGCGCGTGCGCCGAAAAAACAAGATGCAACGGACCGCTTTTTTCCCTAATCCGCCCGCTTGCCCTGACCGCAAGAAATCCACGTATTTATGCAAAAACATTGACCCCACCCGCTTTAAAAAAAGTAGCCGTGCGTCTTATGAACACCCTAGTGTCAATGGCAACGCACAACGGACCTTAAGACCACCTCAATAAAGGTCTAAGCATGGTTCACTTCCGAGGGGTCTGGATACACTTCACATAGGCATATGCACATATGCACAGAAAATGCTGAGCTGCAGGTCTAAGGTTGAAAAGGACCAGGTAGGCTAAGAAAAAAACCATAGTGGCAATGTAGCCTACAACACTTTATCTTCGTTTGGTTTGGAAGGCTACTCGGCTCTGTCCTTTTCCTGAACTGGTGAGGGACAAAGTGCCAAGGCCACTCCCTCCTTCACCACGAGACCAAGTGGTTAATTTGGGATTTTTTTATTAGCATTGGGGAATAGCCATCATGGGTAAACAGTATGGCATAGCCTACATAGGCTACAACATTAACCGGGGATAAATAAATATGGATAAATAATTGGCGAAACTCCTTAGCCTAGATCGGGGGTCATGCAACAGATGATTCTGTGTGGACCCAAGACCAATCCAATAATGTCACGAGAACATAGACTATTGTGTTATTTTTGAGGCTTCTACTCTGACGTACAGCCATGCCTATTGACAGTGCGTTCTGTCATTTGAGTCAATCAAATTTTAAATTAATCTCTGGAACCGCATCTCACTTGCTTTGCTGAATCTGACCAGCACAAGCAGCCAGATAGGACAGCCATAGGCCTAACTAACAGCCAAATCGCGTGTCAGTTGACTGACACTAAACTGGATGAAGGAGGATCTCCGCCAGCAAACAAATGTTTCTTATACCGTGGGGTTTGAGGCGAGAGTCAATTACAGTGTTTTCACATATTAGGATAGTTTGGGACTTGGGAATTGCAATCTAGCTTTAATTAGGTATGAGTTTCACTCAGCTTTCGGAGATCGACAAATAAAATGGTCTGATCTGCGCACCATCTCCGCTTCCCTTTCCCGTATGCTCCCCATTCCCATGTGTGACTTGGTTAGGGAGAGAGATGGAAAGTCCTCCAACAGTGACAATAGTAGCTAGCTATTATGGCTAATAAACACAGCCCCATTATTTCGTTTGTCCACTCCAATAACTTCAGGAGTCCCTGTGAAGGTGCCCCTGACCTTCTTCCACTGTTGGCTAAATTACTCAAATGAGCACTGCATTCAAAGGGAATAATAATTTGGACATTATATAGGCAATATTCTATAGCCTATTCTATTTCGACAATGTAGGCATAGCCACGGGAATCCCTAGCTGAGGAGGAAATTAATCTGTAGACTAGTTGGGGAGCAGCGGAGCCAGCCGTCAAGTGGATTGCCTCATATCCGTGGTACGACACAGGAAATGAAAACAAACTCTGTAAGCAACACAGGAGCGCGATACAATTACAATTGTATAAGAAAATATGTAGGCTATATGTATTACTGCACTGTGTAGAGAGCACCCTCTGTGTTCTGCTAAATGCACTCAATGGTTGCACCTGCTGCACCTTGCGCGCAGAGGATTTGGCAGACGCAGGAGCCTCATCGTAGTTATTCAGCCAAATAAACTTGATCTATTTCGAAGAAAAATGTCTCCGTATACTAGACTATAGCCTGTAGGCTATAGCCTACTATAACATTCGGCATCATTTCAAAGGTCCTGACCGACCGCAATCGACCCGAATATCATTAAAAATATTATTTCATAACCCGTGCCTGCGGTCGACCGCGGTTAACTGCAAGCGCCCGCTGACTTTGGGTCAGCCCGCGCATCACTGACACACACACACACACACACACACACACACACATGTATTCAAAGACACCCACACACACACACACACGCATGCACACATGCACGAACACATACACACACACACACATGTATTTTCCATTTAGTTAAGAGGCCAACAGAGAAAGTGTGTGACCTCTGGTCCTCCGAGGCGTGCGTTCTCACTCGACTGACTGACCACTTCACCCTTTACGCCCAGGAGAGGTCTCCCTGACCTTTGACCTTTTCTGTGACATTTAAGAGGTCGTCTCGGGTGGACGACCTCCACAGAGCTGACCTTTTTGACCTTCATGGCCCCTTGTCAAATAGGCATCATTTGACGCCAGTGGCGCTGATCATTCTTCTCCACTTACGAAGACTACACAGATGGATACATGCTTTCCCCAGAGCTGAGGATGACACATGTGCACACACACACACACACATGCTCTGTTGCCTCATACACCACAAGTCAATCCAATTACATTGTCCCTCATGTCTCATGCAGTGGTGCACATATAACGGGAGTGACTGTAAACAAATGAGGAGCGGGACACCTGTGAGTGTGTGTAGGTGCTGTGCTTGTGACACTTCCCCTCCAGGTGCTCCTAATGATTGCAGCGATCCACCGCCAGCGGGGATTGGTGGAAAACTTGTTTAAAAGCGGCTCTCAAAGGAATCACCGTCATGCAACCGACTACCGACGCCTGCCGAGACGAGGGAGCAGTCTTGCATCCGGAACCGCAGCACTCCAGAGCGAGCATACAACGCACTCAATTCATTCACTAAAGGGAAGTAGTTGCGCCTTCCCCGTGAATGTGTGAATGAATTAAAGCTGACACTGTTGCCGCTTGGCCTTGACTGTGTTTTCCCCTCTAAATCCTCACAGCCCGGGAGAAGAGGACGCCGTGGTGACGAGGAGCCTGGCAGACTGTTTTATACAACGCACTCGAACCGGCACCTGAAGGAAAGTAACATTTCTAAACACTCGTACCACTTTGTGTATGGCTCCTGCTTCGAATCCTAGTGGGCGCTGATTGTGGTGTTTGTTTGCTCTCCAGTTCCACACGCAACAGCCGACGCAGGAGAACGTGTGGGCGTGACGAAGCGGACTGCACGTTCTGCTCGACCATCCCCCTGGATCGCTGGAATAGGACTGTCATGGGACTGTGTGTAGGGCCGTGAGTAACCGTGAACTGTGAACTGTGATAGGCTCGTGAAGCCATTCTTATCCCCGGTGCCTGCTGACGCGTTTTCATTTAATTTGTTATTTCCTTTTGTGATCGTTGCGTTTTATGGTGACCACCTTATGTCGGTTACCTGTGTAGACTTGGTAATTATATTATGCCTCTTGAATGGGCTATTCTTGTGACCCTGTGACGAGCCCGGTAGCCTACGCCGATGTTTTGTAGTGTTGTGTTCCACATTTCAATCGCCTCTTTTGCTGTGGTGTGCTGTGCCGATTAGGCCTACATTTTGACGTGAAAAATATTTATAGTGCACTGAGTGTCTTCGTGTTGGCGGCGCTGGGCTTTGTCTCGGGTCCATAGTGTAGCCTACATATTGTGGCCGTTGGCTCGGGATATTTGCATTTTGCACACACTGCCTGCTGTAGTGATTGTTAGTGAGTAGTTTTGCATTTTTGCACGTACCGTGTCTGTGGCATTTGTAGTGGTAATTTATGACCTGCATGTCTTGCACATTTATTTATTCATGACTTCTTGCACCCCTATGCATGTAGGAATTTGACTGTGTTGTGTGGTCTCACCTCTAGTGGGCAGTGTAAGCAATTTGTATTTTTCCCCTGTGTAACTTGCTACTATGTATGAAGGAGGATAACTGTGGACATCCCTTTAGTGTGATTTGTTTATTGTGCCCTTTGGGGTTGTACATTTTGTTTGTTTTTGTTTGTTTTCCTGAATGTGGTTTTATGCCTCTTAAGGCCTGTTTTTACTCATTGTCAAATAAATACCCCTTTCTCGTGAAACTCTCGTCCTGGTATTGTTGTGTACTTTAAGGGTCTATTACTTGTGCAACCTGCAACTTTACACTCTGACTTCGCCTGATATACCACAAGGTAAGTCAATGACAACGCCTTTAGTGTCGTGCAGAGGTTCTAGAGTGGTGGATCTGGAGGTTACAAACGGGCGAAGAACTTTGTAGAGGCTCGTTAAGCATTCTGATATGATTGGGGTTGGGGTTACACTTTATTTGACGGTCCGTGTTACACTAATTAGGTACAATGTCATAAAGTATGTAATAAACTGTAGCATCATGTACTTGCTCTGTACCTTAGCGTTAAGATACGGGTTAGGCTTAGGATTAGGTATGCACAGTGCAAGCGCACAACGTTACATGTTGATATACTAGAAGAGACAAATTGTTTGCCTTTTATGGGTCACGGTTTCTACTGTAGCTGTCCCACCGCTGTGCCATTTTCTGTGCACATGAAACACAATTCAATAATGCCAAATTTACAACGTTGCGTTTAAAGTCGGACCATGCCTCTCGTTCATTGAATTCACATCCAATAAGCGGACAGTGTAGGACTGTGTTTTACAGTTGCTTGAGAACACACACATATTGCGCTGCTCGGCAAAGCAGCGCTATGCTGTCCCCGCATTCCGAATGGCCACAAGGTGTAATTGCACATTGAAACTCGCGGCAGGCTTGACGGTAGGTGGGGATGAAGCAGTGAGCAGAATGAACTACCAATGGCTCGCTGTATATGAAATGCAATTGTTTTGGGGTTGCATTAACACTGTTTTTGATGACCATCAGAGGCGGAAGGGATTTCAGATCTTCAGAGACTGGGGCTGTGTCTGAAATGAACAGGTATGTAGAGTACATGGTTCACTACATGGCACACTGCGCAGCGCCTTCTGCTCCACAGAACCACCTGATTCCAATTAGCCACCAGATCTCCTTAAAAGAGCAAATTAGCCGGCTAAATGACTTCCTTTAAGCCCACAGGTGGCAGTGCCTATTACTCTAGGCCAGTGTTTCCCAACCAGGGGTACGTGTACCACTAGGGGTACGCGAGCACACCTCAGGGGGTACGCGGAAAATAATCATATAAATAATAATAACAAATATGTTGAGTGTATGGGATAGAGGAGAAGAGCATGAATGAGGGTGAGGGGGTACTCATCATATGACAAAATTGCTTAGGGGGTACGCAGGACCAAGAAGGTTGGGAAACACTGCTCTAGGCCTACATGGTTCTTTCCCGAGTTGCTAAGCTGTAAGCCTGTGTGTGTGTGTGTGTGTGCCCGTAAATGCATGAGTGTGTGTGTCGGTGTGCAGTGTGAGTGTGTGTGTAGAGTAGTAGAGTAGAGTAGAGTAACATTTATTGATCCCGAAGGAAATTTAGGTGTCTAGTAGCATACATACAAAAATAAATAAATAGATTATTTCACATTAAACATTCAGATATAAAAAAGTCTCTCATTGCAATAGTTATTACTGATTGTTGAAGGAGGGGTGGGAGGGGGATGGAATGGGGGCATGGCCGAGGGGGGGGGGGGGGGGGGGTTATGTGTGCGTGCGTGCATGTGTACATACATGCGTGTGTGCATGCATGTATATTCCAGCCGTATGATCATTAGGCTAGACAGAAAGACAAGTAGACAGGTATGGTCTAGTTAAGTAAAAGAGAGACATGGACAGATAGACAGACACAGGGTGTGCTGGACACGAACAGAGAAACAGATACACTACACAGACGGAGAACCCGCCGTCCTTGACAAGGGCGCCGGAACGATTTTTAAAGTGGTGGGGCTTTTTTTTTTCCATAATTTCTTAACAATGTTACTGCTGCACTCCACTCATTTGTCTGCCGTAGAAGTTGAGACAGACTCATTTAGGGAGCGCAAACGTGGGGAAGCAAACGCACCACTGCATCCCCCTTTCTGGCACCTATGGTCCTTGATGAAGCTGTTTGCCTAAAGTGCCACTGCCATCGTTACTGCCACCGCCGCTGCTGCCGCTGTTGCCACTGCCCCTGCCACTGCCACCGTACTGGTGACGCATTAACATAAAGCCGACAGCACTCAAATTACAGGCCTGGCACTGCTCTGGCTAAATTGGGTAAAATTATAGCATAGGTTCCTGTCTCCGAGCATGATGGCTCCGTAATTACAGCATGCAGCTTTTCAGCAGAGAGAGACAGAGAGAGAGAGAGAGAGAGAGAGAGATGGATAGAGATGGATGGAGAGATAGAGAGAAGGAGAGTGAGCAAGAGAAAGAGAGAAAAATGAATGCAGAGGGAGAGAACACAAGGAGATGAAAGGGGAAGTGGGAGAGGGAGAGAGAGAGAGAAGTAGAGAGAGGGGAGAGAGAGAGAAACATAGAGGGAGAGAAGTAGAGAGAGGGGGGAGAGAGAGAAACGTAGAGGGGAAGGGAGATGGAGACAGAGAGAAAATAACATAACAGCACAGAAAAGGCTGCTGATGAATCTGGCGTGATTGCTGGTATTTAGCATGCACGCTCGCCTTGATCTTCCCAATGCGCTTGACAGGTACTTCCACACCTACCATCGCCACACCACCACACCACCTCGCTCACCTTTACACGTTCTCCCATCGATTAGGATTTAGGAGTTTGAAAGGGAGGCTTTTTAGTGGTTTTGTATGGTCTATTTAAATAGCTGGCTTGTGTCAAGCGAGGCAGTGCCAACGGTGACAGCTACAAGGTTGCTAGGAGAGAGCATGTGCATGTGTGGTACGTTCTGCACACAGAAACACACACACACACACACACACACACACACACACACACACACACACACACACACAAACACACACAGCGACATACAGAGACACACACACACGCATACAGAGACATACAGACATACACACAAAAACAAACATACAGACACACAGACATGCACACGCACACGCACACACACACGTGGTACATTGAAGGGGAAAGAAAAAAAGGCCCATTTTCTGCTTCTGCTTGTGTTCAAATTATGGTCTTTGATGCGATTTGATCGCACTCGAGAGAAAAAAAGGGCCTGCGCGACTGGCAAAATAATCAGCAACAGCGACGTTCATGACTCGCACAAAAGCAGCCAGATGAAATCAGAGTCGCTGGCATTCATCGGCACAAAAGCGAGAGCGAGAGACGAAGAAGAAAGCTGATTACTTTTCATGTTTAGTGTTGACGTCGAAGCTTTCCCTGCAAAGAAAGCATTGTTCTGGCAAAAGCACCAATTAGTCTCTGAATGGTACAAAAAAAGAGCGGAGTGGGACTTGTAGGGAAAAAAACGAAAAGAAGAAGAAGAAAAAAAGAAGGACTAGGGCGAGAATAAAAGGAAGAGTTATTACCAACATTTGTCCTTGTTGATCTGGCTCTGCACTGAGCGCTGCCTCAGCTCTGACTTTGACTTTGAAAACCGCGACCTTCAGCTTCTGAAATATGTTAAACGATGACTTCATTCTCATTCAAGATCACAGATGAAAAGTATAGCAGGGCAAAATTAAGCAGCTATAGCAGTGTGTGTGTGTGTGTGTGTGTGTGTTTCTCTTTGTGTGTGTGTGTGTGTGTGTGTGTGTGTGTGTGTGTGTGTGTGTGTGTGTGTGTGTGTGTGTGTGTGTGTGTGTGTGTGTGTGTGTTTGTGTGTGTGTGTGTGTGTGTGCACATGTGTGTGTGTGTGTGTGTTTCTCTTTGTGTGTGTGTGTGTGTGGTGAGTAAGCTCTTTGTGTCAGGGGAGCCATCGCATAAAATGATGTCATATGTCAGTACAATTCAAAGGCGAAGACACATCAGCATTTTAAGCAGATGCAGAGATTACCATGCGGGAACGCTGTCAAGATTTTTTCATTTTGCTCCTTAAACAGATGCCTACGAAACAATTCCATCTTAGATTAAAAAAAAAAAAACTTGTGGGGTTGACACTGTCATGGTACTTTTTTCTTCTTTTTTACATGTCACATTGACACACAGCACAGACAAGTATGTATTGTTCTTCTAGACATGCGCGCACACACACACACACATATACACGCACGCGTGCACGCACACACACGCACGCACACACACACACACATACTTCATTCTACAAAATAAACATAAACATAAAACATATAACATAAAATTCTCTTCCCTCAAGAGTGAAAAATAGTAGCATGACATGAACATTTCAACTATATATTGATATGTACAGTGCCCTCCACAATTATTGGCACCCCTGGTTGAGATGTGTTAAAAGCCTTAAAATAAATTCAGTGTTTATTGCAGAAGAATACTGTCACACTGAAAATTTTAGGAAAGTGTAGCCTTCAACTCAAATGAATTGTAGGAAAATAAAAAAAATCCCTGACTAAAAAATAATTATTTTTCATTAAATCACCTGTTCCACAATTATTGGCACCCTTAACAATTCCCAGGAAATAAATATAATTGAAGCATTTCTGTCATTTCTACAGTAGTTTACAAAGTTTACCAGAGTATGTAGGAACATTTAATTAGTAATTCATCACTTCCTGTTTCCCTGGGGTATAAATATGACGTGACACCGAGGCCATTTCTCTTATCCACTCTTAAACATGGGAAAGACAAAGGAACACAGCATACAAGTGAGGCAGATGTGCGTCGACCTTCACAGGTCAGGCAGAGGCTACAAGAAGATTGCCACTCAACTGCAGCTGCCCATATCTACTGTGAGAGGAATAATTAAGAAGTTCAAAACAACTGGAACAGTGGTAAACAAGCCTGGACGAGGACCCAAGTTTATTTTGCCACCACGCACAGTGAGGAGGATGGTAAGAGAAATCAAAATATCTCCAAAGCTCACTGTTACAGAATTACAACAAATGGTAGCATCCTGGGGTCACAAAGTCTCCAAATCAACCATCAGGCGCTGTCTACATGCCAACAAGCTGTTTGGGAGGCATGCACGGAGAAAACCTTTCCTCACCCACAATCATAAACGTAAACGTCTGGAGTTCACCCAGCAGTATTGGGGCTTCAACTGGGACTGTGTGCTTTGGTCAGATGAGACCAAGATTGAGCTTTTTGGCAACAAACACTCTAAGTGGGTCTGGCGTGCCACGAAAGATGCGCATGCTGAAAAGCACCTCATACCCACTGTGAAGTATGGGGGTGGGTCAGTGATGCTGTGGGGCTGTTTCGCTTCCAAAGGCCCTGGGAAGCTTGTTAGGGTGCATGGCATCATGAATGCTTTGAAATACCAGGACATTTTAAATCAAAATCTGTTGCCCTCTGCCAAAAAGCTGAAGATGGGTCGTCACTGGGTCTTTCAGCAAGACAATGACCCTAAACATACGGCCAAATCTACACAGAAATGGTTAACCAGACACAAAATCAAGCTCCTCCCATGGCCATCTCAGTCCCCAGACCTCAACCCCATTGAGAACCTGTGGGGCGAGCTGAAGAGGAGAGTACAGAGAGGACCCAGGTCTCTGGATGATTTAGAGAGATTCTGCAAAGAGGAATGGCTGAAGATCCCTCTTTCTGTCTTTTCCCATCTTGTGAAACATTATAGGAGAAGATTAGGTGCTGTTTTGTTGGCAAAAGGGGGTTGTACAAAATATTAACAACAGGGGTGCTAATAATTGTGACACACATTATTTGATGTCAAATAATTATTTCTTTATGTGGGATTTTTTCCCCACTGAATAAATGCACTTGTATTGAAGGTTGGATTTTTCTCTTTTTTTCCATTAAAGGGACACTGTGTGAGATTTTTAGTTGTTTATTTCCAGAATTCATGCTGCCCATTCACTAATGTTACCTTTTTCATGAATATTTACCACCACCATCAAATTCTAAGTATTCATTATGACTGGAAAAATTGCACTTTTCATACATGAAAAAGGGGATCTTCTCCATGGTCCGCCATTTTGAATTTCCAGAAATAGCCATTTTAAGCTGCAAAAATGACTGTACTTGGGCCAAACTAGAAAATATTAGTTTATTACTCAGTAAACTATCATGAAAAGGTCAAATTTGGCAATAGGCGACACAGTTTCAATGAGCAGCATAGTTGCAGTACCTTTTTTGACCATTTCCTGCACAGTGTCCCTTTAAGGTCCCATATTATTTAGAGAAAAATAATAATAATTGGAAGCTAAAAAACACATCTCAACCAGGGGTGCCAATAATAATGGAGGGCACTGTATATTGTGCAGATTCTTTCATTTTTTATTCGTATAAAATGAAGTGAGAGCTTACATTCTTATTTTGAGAACGAGTTCCATAAGCAGTTAGTGTAAATGCATCTATTTTCCTATTCTTCTTTACTACAAATTGAGATTTATTCTTATTTCTTACCCACTCACAATGTGTCTATTTTAACATTTGACAATGCATTATTAAAACCTTTTCACCCCAGCCGCGCTCGCAGCAATCAACATCTCTTTAGTCTGACACATTATGGTGTGTGTGTGTGTGTGTGTGTGTGTGTGTGTGTGTGTGTGTGTGTGTGTGTGTGTGTGTGTGTGTGTGTGTGTGTGTGTGCGTGTGCGTGCGCGCGTGTGGGTGTGCGTGTGTGAAGGATTCATTATAAATGAAACTGGTGTATTATCGTGATTATCACCTATTTTCCTCCACTTCATTCAGACTCACCCGGGGCTTTTTGCGTGCTAGTTTTAGCCCCATATGAGCTTGATAAATGTCTGCCTCTTCCTCCTATCAGAACAGATGAGATCCTCACAATAGCTTCATCACATGCAGATAGGGTTTGGTGTGGTAGTGATGAATATAAGTAGCTTCAAAATGGCTGCTGACAGCATGTGGCTGGGCCCATGGGACAAAGTCATCTAAAAGACCCTCCCTCCACCCAATACATTGTAATGAGGACCCAGTGTTGGGCCCACGCTCTTCAGAGTTGAATTGAAGTTCATACACAAAAGGCTGGCAAACCCATACTTCAGTCTCAACACAAGTTTTAGGAGCAGGTTAGCCACCGACAGTGTTGGGGGAAAAAAACAGCCAAAGTCGCTATTCCCTCGCTGAAAATTCGCTAAAAGTCGCTAGATCATGTTATGACATTACGTATGACGTCACAGCGTCACGCACGGTACGCTGATCTGTAGAAAATGTGCCCACATGCCTATGGTCATAATACAAATGGGCAATGCTGGCTGCTTTTTGGGAGATTAGAGCTAATCTGCAGCCCTGCTTAGCCATGGGAAACGCTTCTGACGGCAGCGCAAAGTTAAAATTAGGTTGAAAAACAATGATTTTGTCACTGAAACGTTGCGTTAAAAGTCGCTAGATGAGGTTTCTAGTTGCCAGGGATGGAAGAAAGTGCCTAAATCTCGGAACAAAGCCGCTAGTCTGGCAACAATGGTCACTGTTGCTCTGATAGGTCATGTGCAGAGGCTTGAATGACTACAGTCTGGTTCCACCCATAGCCCTCAGCTCTCTGAACTATGCAATGCCAGACTATACTTGTCATATAGTCTGTCTTGCCTTGCAGTGATGAATAAGAGTGAATGGGATTGCCTTTTTGTGCCCACAATATCCAACCTTGGGGGATCAATGTATACTTGCATGAAAATGACTGGACTCTTTTCCGATTGCCAGGTTAATTATCAAACAACGTTTCTGACTGTGCAGCCTTTCTCAAGTCTTTCCATGAAAATAAACAGAGAAGAAGGCACCCCTTTTAAATTGTCCCCTTGTTTGTGATTGGTTGGGATCATCAACCTGTAGTAAACCAGTCTTCACCAGCGCCATGGAAGAGTTATTTGAATCAGACATTGTTTTTTTTTCCAGAGTTATCTGTCCTACCTATCCTACTTAGCCTGATTATCATCGACTTTCAAATCTCTTAGAGACTTGGCCTGACAATTAACGTTTCTCAAACGGCATGGTTGACCCACTTCCCTTGGTGTGCTGCTGGTAGAGGCCAGAATAGGCTGTGCGGAAGTTTAAACCACCATTTTTCAGACCCAATAGAACATATCTGCTTAAACCACGTCGCTGCTTTGAACACGCCCCTACCCAGGGCCGTTGGAGCAGCTCAAAGTTGATTGCTTTCCGACAAAGTGGATGGAGTTCCCGAGTTCTCCGGAGCTCAGAAAGCACTTGCATTGCTCTTGACCTGTAGTAGCTACACTGAAGGTGTTGCGTCACTAGGAGGGCGCGGCCTGGATATATCCTACCTATCTGTCGACACTTGTTTTGCACTGGACATTCATCTCATTACATGTGACACGAAAGTGTCTCTATGTATATGACAAATAAACATCCTTGAATCCTCACATCCTTGTGTAGATAATTTTGTAACACTTACCTTATTTGATACTCATCTGATGCTTAGATAGGCCTATTATTTTACACTTACCTGCTGTTTTTGTATTTATTTCACCTTTGTTTTACCTTCTTTTCAATAAACCTTGCTAACTACAAGACCTGCCTTTTTTACTTGGGGGATTTGTTGAAGAGATGAGTTTAGCTGATTGTTGGCTTTAAGAACAGTACGCAGTTAATATAAGCTTTTATCAAAGAATAGAACTATTAGTGGCTGTGTTGGTAATTCGTATGTAATATAATACACATTTCGTGAATTAGGTAGCCTGGATTCAGAAAGCGGGAGACAACAGGAAGTCGGCGGTAGTAATGAACCCATGGGAGAAGAAGAACATGCTACTTCCGGAAGATACACCATCTCAGAATTTGACGAACGCACCCTTCCTTTTGGAACATTTTGGAAAATGCTTTTGTGTAAGCAAAGTTTGTTCATACGCTATTCTTAGGAGAGTTCTTGGGAAAGTGTTACAAATGAGGCCCCTGTTGTGCAACAGTTTCTCCCTACCCTTTGAGGAGTAAGGACTTTCTACAGGTTCTTCTAGAATTTTACTTGAACACTCTACAGCTCCCATAGAAGTTACTCCTCAAAGGGTTAAAAAAAAGGCCCACAGACACACATACACATGCAAAGGCGCACCATGTCACCAGGCTAGGCGGCTGTTCAGGTACCGAAAGCCTCTAGATAGTGAATAGCAACTAGCACATTATTACAGTAGTGGTGATTTAGTTTCAAAGGTTCATCTCTTGTTTGCTTGGGGTCTCAGTTAACCATAGAGTCACCTCTGTACACGTGTGCTGTGTGTTCTCTGTTGTACGACCCTGCCTGTAGCAAAATTACCCACTAGGATGAAAGAAATGAAGTGAACTAGAAGCAGAACACAGACACTGATGCACACATGCAGGCCCAGACACAAGCACACATACACACAAACTTGTAAAACA